>NC_067476.1:112826258-113161258 GCF_947179515.1 Apodemus sylvaticus
CTTATTTTGTGTTGTTTATGTTGCCGTTTAAATGGATCCCTCTTCTGCAGCCCTTCCGGCTGTTGCTACCACCGAAGAGCCCAGCATATGTCAGGCAACAGGGAAAAGATAAGCTCCCTTGTCAATAATTACTTCCTATCTCTGCCACCAGCAGCATGGCCTTCAAGGGCAGAAGCCCTGGAGTCAGAGCTCTTAAAGCCCTGTTATTCTTTCTGTGTCAGGCCCACAGCAATGGCTGCTGCTGCTTCTTCCTCTCCCTCCTGTGTGCCTTCTGACAGGCTAGGCTCCCTTCAGGGGGTTGCCTGGCTCTTGCTCAGGGCTTGGCCTTTTACTTTTGGTGAAGGTTGGGGTTAAAAATTTGGAGGAAGAGGGATCTCATGGACTAGATATTTTGGAAAGATTTCTAGAAATAGAAAGTCAGTGTGCCTCTGGGCTAGAGTGATTTCAGAGGCAGAAAGGCAACACCTCAGAGAAAGACCAGACTGACCTCAGTGGGTCAGCTCAGGGGAGACACACAAGACTTAAGTGGAGCTGGACCAAGGACTTGGTTCAGAATGATGGTGATGGGTAGCTGCTGTGTGCCAGAACAATGCGTGACAGTTAGAACTGAGGCTTGGCTGGAGTAAAGGCAGAACAGTGCTATACTGTCCTCTCAGTATGCCCCCAGAGTCAGATCCAGGCTGGAGTGAATGGGTTTAGCTGTGGTTTTCATGCATCCAGACTCTCTATCCCGGCCACCAGGTGTGTTCCAGTGCGGTCCAGCGTCCGTTAATGCAATCCGAGAAGGTGAGGTGGACCGGAATTTTGACATGATCTTCATCTTCGCGGAGGTTAATGCGGATCGCATCACTTGGATCTACAATAATAGAAATGGCAGCCAGAAGCAGAATTCTGTGGACACTCGCAGCATTGGCAAATACATCAGTACCAAGGCAGTGGGCAGCAACTCTCGCTTGGATGTCACTGACAAGTACAAGTATCCAGAAGGTAGGATTGGTGTTGGCGGAGTGATGCCTCATGGGGCTCGGTGATGGGTGGACAGTTTTGAGGGTGGCAAGAAAAAGAGCCTCTCCCCATACTCTGACATCTCAGTTAGTTGTACACAAATGGCAGGCTGTCTCAAGTGCTCAACTGTTGTTTTCAATGGGGACAGAAGGATCAAGGACAGCTACAATACCTGGGGGAGTTAGCATCAGCACACAGACAAGAGTAAGCCCAGCCCACCTGCAGATATGTCCTTTCTCAATTGTCAACTGGACTGATGTTACCATGATTGGGCATCACAGGGAAAGGCATGGTCCTCAAGGGCTTTGGGACACATTTCTCTATCAGTTTCTAGTCTTCAAGAACATAGACAATGCCATCTCATCGAAGAAACAAACTCAGGGATGTATGCTTGTGCCATCTGCATGCATGGCCCCAACCCACTAAGAATCCCTGGGTATTGATTCCTGGAGGAGGCTAATGCTGGGGTCCCTGAAATCTCCATCATCTGTACTGCAGCTGTCCTCTACAGTAACCTAGGAAGGCCATGGTCACTCCGAAGTTGCTTTGGAAACCAGCAGCATAGCAGTTCTCAAGGATGGCAAAAACTCTCCATTTGGAGGTGTGGTTCTGCTTTAGAAACAGCCCAGAGTAATTTAGCAGTTGCTCTAGCAGGCTGTGGGTGCGCTCCAATGGGTTCATACTTTACTCTTTCTAAAATACTTGGAAAAAGTTGACTTGAGGCTCAACTGATCCTCACAATCAATTTCTAGGAAAGAAAAGTGTACTTCTAAATGTGCCTACAGTGCTCCTATAATCGATAGACCAAATCTATGGCAACTGCTGGCTATTGGTGTTAGTGTTCACAGGAGAAAACTGGCTTCAGAAGGTGGAATCTAACTCTGAGGCCAGAGGTATCCATTCTAGGTACCAGTAGATGGACACTTTGAGGTCTGTAAACACTGTTGAAATTCTCTGGCATAGACATATACTTGTTTGAGAATGGTAGAGCATTGGAAGATCGTGCATGGCATAGTACACTATCTGACAACTTTCACAGGCCTGAATGCCTACTCCAGGTACCCTGTAGATAAAACACAGCAGATGGTGTCCCTGGAGAGGCAGGTGCCAGCCTGGTAATTTCAATATCTTGGTGTGAGACAAGCATAGGGAACAGGAAACAAATAAGCCGGGACAGAAGGCGACTCTCAGTCCTACCTGCCACTTAGAACAGGCTTCGCATTATCTCTGAATTTCTTGCTCCCCTGCCAACAAAACAAGAATAGCAGTGTCTCTCTTGGGTTGGATTTCAATGCAAAAATGCATACAAAGTACAGTGTTTGGCACATAATAAGGACTTAATGACTAGGATGGCAGCCCCCATCCATTTGGATACCTTCCCTGGAATAATGCCTTCCCATGGACTATTCTGTTGAGGTACTGCTTACCTGGCTGTATGAGCCTGTGACTTTCCCTATTACTCTCACATACTGATCCTGTTTCTCTGAAGTCCTAGCAACCTTCTAAGCAAATGGAGAGAGGCCTAGTCAGAAGCTCCCTCCAGCAGGATGTGTATGACAGCAGGATGGTACAGCTGTCTGATGCTACCCAGATCTTCTTGCCTAATAATGCCGGTTGGTCTCAGAGAGCCCCAGGCTGGAAAAGCTCATAAAAATGGGTTGCTAAGCATTTGCACAATAGCAATACTGTGGCGAGAAAACAGCAGCAGGAAGAATAGGCTTGAGTAAGCTCAGCAGGTGACCTATATAGGCTCTGGAACCGCCTTATGCAAACGCCTGCTTCAGGGACTCAGGGAAAGAGGCTCCGAGGCTCAGTGGAGCCTTCAGCTTTGGGTGTGGACTGCCAGCTCAGCTAGAGAATGGAAGGGCATCCAGAGGAACCTGACCCTCCAGGAGCTCTCAAGCCCGGTAATCTAGCCTCTCGCTTTTAGCAGGGTGGGTACAAGGGAGGATCCTCAGACCAGGCTCCGGATCCCAGGAGATGAGTCCCTCCCTTTCTTCATCCAAATCCCAGAGCTGTCCAAGTCAGTAGCTTCCCTTAGATTGCATGCGCCTCTGAAGTCCCTGCCAGGAAATTTACATAATTCATGATAAGGACTCACTAACTTACAGAGTACTTATCTTAAGCCTTCTGGTTTACTTTGAAACATTCACAAGTTGGTTGGGGGGAAACCCTAGGAGTCCATAAATGCCCACATGGTCACTCTTCTATCTTCTTGGGAGGCCAAGACCTTCTGCTGTATGGTACATGTGTCTGCAGGTCAGGGCCGAGGACAGACAGTGAACTGCTTACTCAGCCTGAGCTTGGAGCTGTTCTCTCTGTTCCCAGTGTGCCACGAGCCTTTAGCGTGTCACCAATGCTGTCCTCTTGCTACTCCTGCTGCCATAGTCAGCAACACCTACTAAGTCTGGGAACACACCCTTTGTTTGAGCCCTTGCATGTTTGAGACTCCAAATTTCTCAGCAATTCAAACTAGCCATGACTTGGAACCTCATCGGCCTCAGGATGTTCTTGCTGACTTGCACAGACTAAAGTGTCACTTGCTGACTCTCAGAGTGCCTCTAGACCCAAGCCCCGGGGACGTGGGGAAGTGATTTGGAGTTCTTCCTCATGACGCTGGCTCTACTTATGGGTTCGTCCTCACTCCTCTCCGTTTAGTTTTGCCATTTGCTTTTAAATGATTGGTTTGTTCTTCAAGTCTCAGGAAAAGACCTTCTAGTCAAAGAAAGAGAAAGGGAGTGAGAAAGAGATGGAAGGAAGGAGGGAGGGATGTAGAAAATGAAAAACAAATAAACAAGCAAACAAATTTAAAACAAGGAAATGATAAAACCCCATAGTAATGTTTGCAGGGAAACTAGCTTCCGTGTGGCTTCCTGAGAGTACAGACTCGATTGAAAAAGGACAAGAGGCCAGCTGACCTGGAAGCCTTATACCAAGAGGGGTTAATGGAGGCCTGACACGATTAGACCCTTGCTGGGAGCATCTTGGGCATGTAGAAGTAGTATCAATGTTAGAGCTAGGTTACTTTCTAGGAGGGTCATTCTGTCCATTGTCTGAATTGTAAGCTATGTGCCTAAGGTACCCGTGTTTTGTTGCTGTTTCCGTCGCCAATGCACAGGTTCCAAAGAAGAAAGACAAGTGCAACAAAAGGCTTTGAACAAACTCAAACCTAATGCATCTTTCGGCGCCACATCCTCAAGGAATCCGGAAGGGGAAGAAAAGGAGCCCAGCATTTCTGGGAAGTTCAAGGTCACCGGACAACTGACAGTAGGCAAAGAAGTCAACCTGTCCCTGATGCTCAAAAACATGACGAGTGATAGGAAGACAGTGACGATGAACATGACAGCCTGGACCATCGTCTACAACGGTACTCTTGTCCACGAAGTGTGGAAGGACTCTGCCACTATCGCCTTGGACCCTGAAGAAGGTAACTCACTCATCCTGCAGTTGGTGGGATTCAACCCCTCTAGGGCCCAAAAGAGTTGGTCGTTGATGGGATCCCACTGCTTCCAGCAAGTCAGCTGAATGTGGACAGAGTAGTGAATGGCCTCCACGGGTAAGCCTTAGTTCTGATGCTCTAGAAGTTGCTATCCTATGAGCAAGGCCAGTCACTGTGGTGCTAACTACATGTTAACCATGTAAACTACATGTTAACTCTACTTCCTTCCTAGCAAAGGAAGAAGAGAGGCTTCAGCAGTTCCTAGCCATAGCACAGTGTCCTGTAGGGGTTTGTGCCACCCTGCATGATTTTCTGAATGTAACCTCATCTGACCTTCTTTTAAAAGGGGTGATTTCAAGCCTCATGTTACAGAGGTGAACAGAAGGCTTCAGTTACTTACGACTCCCTTGTGCCATGGTGATTAAGAGCCAGTGCTGAGGTCTCGGTCCTTGGTGTCCGGATGTCAAACCCAGTGTCACCTCTTGTTTGCTAGGTTTTGCAGCTGTTGTCCTGTTCTCTCTCTCTCTCTCTCTCTCTCTCTCTCTCTCTCTCTCTCTCTCTCTCACACACACACACACACACACACACACACACACACACACACCCCAGTTCTGTTGTAGGTTTGACCTTGGATGGTCTTTGAAAGATCTCAGGGTCTTAAATCCTTGCCCCATGTTGCCCGCAGCTTCCAGGCTCTGGGTGCAGTTTTCTCATGACAGTGACAGGTTTTCTTGGAGATCTAAGCATTTGGGAGGTTCAGTGACTTGTTGCTCCAGGGCAGCAGAGATGGGAAGGGAACCAGGCTGGGCAGAGGGCGACTGATTCTGTGGGATTAGAATGTAGGTGTGTGCCGGCATTGGCAAAATCCTGGAGCTGTTATAAAAAGTTTGGGCTGACAAAGCGGATTGACAAGGGTGGGGTGACTATTTGCTTCACATCGAGAATTAATGGAAACTGGTTAATTACATAGCCTGTCCTGAAAGAATTCCAAGAAAAATTGAGCTGTATTACCTCTGCTTAAAAGGCAGAGTCCCTGACAGTTTGTCTCCCAGCAGAAAGAAATGTCAGTGTCAGAAGCAACTGTTGGTATTATTTACCTCTGACACTTGAAAACAAAAGGAGCCCAGGCTCTCCTGGGTGCTAGGCAAGAAGGCCACCAAAGGTGCATCTCTAGCTTAGGACTACCTATTTCTATAGACCAAGATATATTCCATATGAAGGGGGAAACATTTTAATCCTCTGTTAAAAAACCAAAACAAAGCCAAGAAAGCAAGCAAAGGCCCAGCAGAGTGGAATGTAAAGCAGGTGACTGAGCCTGGAGTCCTGATGCTCAGGATGCTTTACCTCCTGGATAAACCTGAGTGAGTCTCACTCCCTCTCTGAGCCTCAGTCAGACCACAGGGGAGGCTGGATCAACTGATTCCAGGATCCCTTCTCCATATTAGGGACTGCTGTAGCCAATCCCCTCAGTTGAAGCAGAGGGAATTTTGTCCCACTTGTCTTACCCCCAAGACCGTGGAGCACAACTTTGGGAAAGAAATCGATGCCCAAGACCATCTGAAGAGGGTAAATCCCCATGATCCGCAGTGTAGTCCGGGTGGAGGGTTGTGGAGTGAAAGTGTAGCTCACTGATAGACTATGTGCTTAGCATGCATAAGGCCCTGGATCCTGTCTTCAGCACCACAGGGGAAGTCTTTGAGGCCTAGAGAGAAGCCAGAGGAGGAAATCCCATTAAGGGGGAAACCCACAAGTCAGAAGTGTGGCGGAAACAAGCCTGCCGTATGTACAGACCGACGAGGAAGTACAGGGTGTCTTTAAGGAGGAGTGCCTTTTGCACAGTTGGGGCAGAGCGGAAGTTGAGGGTCTGAACTTTATTCCCGAGGTGGTAAGACATCATGGAAGGCTTTTGTGGTGAAGCACAAGAGGAGCGAGATGATTTAGAAAACCTGGTGTGGTCTTTGAAGCTTTGTCTTCTCTTCCTAGAGTAAGGACAGCTCTGAAGCGGGAGCACCCAGAGGGAGGAGGCCGAGGACACTGTCACTCTAGAATCACAGCTTATTAGATGACTGAGAGAACAGAAGCATTTAGCCAAAGCCTCAGCCTCCCTGCCTAGTCATTACTGTGTTGTCACCCGGATTGTCAATGCCATTAGGCAATAGGTTAGCATCCTTCTTCCCTGTCTCTTACAAGGAAACTCATCCTCTGACACTTCCCAGGTCTGGGAGGGGCAGCTGCACTCAACCCTTCAAGTCCCTCTCTTTTGGAGGCAAGCTTGCTTGTTGGCATCCTAGAACCTCCTTGTCCCTTACTCGGCCCCTCCCCACCTCCTGATTAAAAAAAAAAAAATCCAAACCAAAACCAACAAAACCACAAACTCAACAAACCCCACAAAACCTGAGGGCTGAAGGCTTTGAAAGCAAAAAGCGACACACAGATCCTCCTGTCAGCTCAACCCACCTCAGCTCAGTTCTAAAGCCACCCACTCCTGGCTTCTCCTTTCAGAAATAGAGTATCCTGTGAAGATTTCATACTCTCAGTATGATAAATACCTGAAGGCAGACAACATGATCCGGATCACAGCCGTATGCAAGGTGCCTGATGAGGCTGAGGTGGTAGTGGAACGGGATGTCATCCTGGACAACCCTGTTTTGATCCTAGAGGTAAGAGAATGGGAAGGCTGCCTCGCCTGGTCTCAGGAGCCCCAGGAGCCACCAGGAAGTGAGCAGAGAAGGCAGGGTTTCCCTAGGCATGTACATAAGAGCCTCATGGACCTGGCCACCCTTTGTCTACTGTATCTGTACATAGTGCTTGCGTCTTCCTATATAATCCCACTGCTGGCTTCCTGAGTCCCCCTGGTACAGATCCAGGTCATTATGTCTGCCCTGGTCCCACCTCTCTTAAGCTGTCCCTAGTTTCTAGGGTTCCTGGTGTCAAGAAAGGGGTCCCAGTTTATCCACTGTGTCACAGGGTCCCATTTCCCATGGAGCTACTGCTTTGCTGTCCTGCTTAGTCCACTGTGGACAGGGACAGGGTTGGTCCCACCTCAGGGCTAGACAGTCACTGTGGGGCAGTAATTCCAACCTTGAGTCTTACGCCTAAACAGACTTGGCCTTGTAGCTTGGCTCCAGTATTTGCCATCATGGAAAGTGAGTGAGCCCTTTAGCTAAGTCTGTCGCTTTAGCTCTGACAGAGGAATGAGGAGATGCTTTCCTTGTGGGGTGTCACTTCCTCAGGGTAGCTACCCATGACAGATCTTCACAGATCAGGCCTGGTCGCCAGAACATTCTAAACATTTGTTCCATTGAAAGCACAGCTTCATATAACAATCCGTACCCCCGTCTGGTAGTCAGTGCCAGTGGAGCTAGTGTTAGTGCTGTTCCAGGGTCGTCTCACCACATAACCCTCATCACACAGAATCAGCATCCTCCATGGGCCATGGCTGCGGCCGAGTTTGTGGCTCTGGGCTGCCATCCCTCCTTTCCCTGAGGGAAGCTGTTGTCAGTTCTGTATGACTCCTGCAGGACGCAGCCTCTTTGGCTTCACAAGGAGTTTCTAAGAAGCTCTCCCTGTCCATCTCCGCAATATGACGGACAGCTGGGTGTTTTCTACAACTCCCAAAGCTGGGTGACAACGACACTTGGTGGTAACTGGCTCAGCTCTAAAAATATTTTGTCCTAAAAGGATGAGCGTTTAAATTAAGTTAGTTTCCCCCCATTTTCCTCCCTAATCCTCAAACATACTTACATAGTCATCTTTTATTCATATATTCATATTCAGTTTTTAGATTTCCGTACAATGTCTGAATTATCTTTAAAGATACTATATAACATCCTTATCATTGATGCTGTCAAGATAAAGGCCATACTGAACTTCCTTGAGTCTTTATAAGATACACCCAGTTTTCCTTCTCTCAAACACACCCTCCCCTCCTGTTGAGATTCTAGAAAATAGAGACATTTTGACCACTAAATAAGTCGATTGTAGTTCCCTCAGAGCAGTGTCAGAGATTCAAACTCATGAAGGGAATCTATAGAAAAAGATGATATTCTAGATGATATTCTAGGTAAAATTCTCTTAACTCATCTCACTGCCTGGTCCATCCCATCCCACTACCTCATCTACTGACTGGTCATTAACATGGGCTAGCCTGGGGACCTTACACCATGGGATCAGAAATAAAATCTGAATGTTTTTCTAAAGGGGCGAGAACTTTCACATTCATGACTAGTGTTCCACATCCAGTCTGCTGCTTGCATCTACAGACCCAAGTTAATATATAACCATAAGGAAACAGACACTTGAAAATATAAATGAGTGTGTTTATAGACTTGGTTAATAAACAACAATAAAGGTAGATAAATATACAGATGTATACATTTAAAGTCAACAGCAAGACAACAGAACTATTATGTGGCATTGTTTCATACCAACATTGCAAAACAATGCTTTTCTCTTGAAATTATTTAATATACTTTGAATTCCAAGGGAGAGAAGACAGTAATCACAATGTGTAATATGTTTCACTTATTCAGAGTGGACTATGATATATTGCAATGTCTATCAAAAAAAATAGTCCAGGCTTTGGGGCCAGGTAAACCCTTTTGTTTTCCTGTGTGGGTTTCCTAAGCTGTCACATTAGTCTGAACTTACCTTTTACACCACACAGTGATAGCCATGAGCACTGACAACAAGAAAAACAAACAAACAAACAAACTACTAACCTACTAACCCACTAACCAATGCAGCAGCCTCCAGGAGTCTCAAAGGAAGAGAGAAATGTGCCAGTCACACAATTTCAGCATCTATTTCCAAAACACTGTCTTCCCTTCCCATGACATTATTTGTTCCTCGCTAGACGGGAAGATAAGTAATTATCCCTCCTTGCCAGCTATGTCTGCCCAGATCATGGCTGATGCTTAGCAGATAAACAACAGTCCTCACCTTTATGGGTGAGTAAGTAGTTTCCGTTATTTATGTGGCCTCAAATCCTGCTGTCATCTTCTATGACTCCAGCTTCCTGAGTGCACACACACACACACACACACACACACACACACAATTTTTTTAAGAAAAAAAAAAAAAAACAACCAACCAACCAATAAGTAAGAGGTTCAAGAAAAGTAGCTGGCAGTGGGCTGTCCTCAGAAGCAGGAGCTGCCCATTCTTAATGGACTGAGCTGGGGTTGTGAGCTAGTCTCAGTGTGCTTCCAGTCACAGCGAACAACACAGGTCTCTGAGCTGTTTCCCATATATAGTGTGGGGATAGTGGTAATGTTTTGGTATCCCACATGGAGGTTAGGATACCATCTAATACTTAGGGCTGAATGAAACGGCCTTCCCCCTGCATCCTAGGCAGTATTTCTCCCTCACCCTATCATCATGCTCAGCTCTCACGGGTAGCAGGCAGGGGCCACACACCTAGCATCCTAACTCATGGCCTTCCTTCCAGGTGCTGAGCCAGGCTCAGCTGCGGAAGCCTGTGAACGTGCAGATGCTTTTCTCCAACCCCCTGGATGAGCCAGTGAAGAACTGCGTGCTGATGGTGGAGGGCAGCGGCCTGCTGCGTGGCAGCCTCAAAATCGAGTGAGTCCTAAGCGGCTTTGTGGGGGTGGCCAAGAGTAAAACAGGAGGGCCTGCCGAGAGCCTTTAGGAAGTAGACAGACAGAGGCCCCTCTGGCCTTGAATCTTCATTTTTTGTGGGCCTTGGTACTCAAGAGTCTGCATTTGGTTTGGAGTTCATCAAACTTGAAGTCTTAACCACAAGTGCTAAAATCTGATCTTCAGGGCTTAGCATATTTGGGAGACCATAAGACTACCTATCCCCTCCCTAGCTGGATGTCACAGAGTCAAAGGGAACCAGCTCACCCCTAGAGGTAGCCAGAGGGCGCCGAAGAAATGGTGGCTTTGCCTGATTAGTCTAGAACTTGGGAGTCCTCTAGGGCCTGTGCAGCCTGAGCCCTCTGGATTTCACATCAACGCTAATCCGTGTCCTTCCCCATCAGTGTGCCAGCCCTGCGCCCCAAGGAGAAGTCCCGGATCCGATTCGAGATTTTTCCCACTCGGAGTGGCATCAAGCAACTGCTCGCCGACTTCTCCTGCAATAAATTCCCTGCAATCAAGGCCATGCTGCTCATTGATGTGTCTGAGTGACCGACCCAGCGGCACTCCTACAGACCTGGGTGACACAGACCAGACAGTGATCTCCTGTGGAGTGAAACTGTTGCCTATGCTGTCCAGCCTGAGAAGCCTTCCATGTCCCCAAGGCTGCCAGACATGGACTTCTAGCAAGAATCCCCCCTACCCAGCCCCCTTCACTTCAAGCTAGGCCAGGTCCCCCCTGGTCTGGGACTTGATCAGTTTTGCACATTTCCTGATTGCTTCCCTTGGAGATGGCCTGTTCTGTGAACCCTTGACCCTGCTGATCCCTTATACCCGGCAATGCTGCGGACAAGGCAACACCGAAGCTCACCATAAATTGGGAAGAAGCTAGCCTGGACTGCTTGCTGATCCCAGCCTACAGTATGGATACCCTGTTCCTCCCTCAGCCTCCATGGAAGGCAGGGAGTAGTCGCATACCACACCGCTCATATCCTGACAATCAAAATAAATGCCAAACAAGTGCAATCATATAATACCAATTCCATCAGACTGCTTTGCCTCAGGTGGTAAAGGAGGAAGAGGGGCTGGGGTCACTTCCTCTAGAGAAGGTCCAGATTCAGGAAGGCCTTGTCCATTGGTACCAGTGTCCACAGGAAATGTGTTTGCTCTTTGCAGCTTTAAATGAAAAAATAGGGAAACACTGCCAGCTACTTCTGGAAAACTTCCTGTGGTAGTGCCCCAAATGAAATGAGGCTGACGTGGCAGACAGTGACCCAGTACTTCTCAACCTGTGGCTCCCTACCCCTTTAGGGCCTGAGTGACCTTTTCAAAGAGATTGCCTAAGACCATCAGAAATGCAGATATTCACAACAGTAGCAAAATTACAACTATGAAGTAACAACAAAAATAATGTGTGATTGGGGGGTCACCACAGCATGAGGAACTATATTAAAGGGCCACCGCATTAGGAAGGTTGACAACCCCTGCCCCATTCATTGTGTGTGCTTAGGAAACTCTTTAGGACAATTGTGCATGTCTCAGAAAGAGGAAGAACTTCCAAGTAAGTATTTTCAGGAAACTTAAGGGAAAGTGGGTTGTTCCCTGCTGTGTTGGTCCATTTTTCTGTGCCCCTAACAAAATACCTGGGGCTAGACCATATCCAAAGAAGGGGGTTGTTTCACTCACAGATTGGAGGGATGAAAGTTCAAACAGCATGACAGTGGCTCTGACAGGGATGTCATGGCCGTTGGCAGACATATATACAAGAGGAAAGAGTCGCATGGCAAGAAAGAAAGTCAGAAAGCACGGCAGGGCCAGGGCTGGTGTGTCACAACAATCCATTCTCATAACTTGGGGTCTTATAAGAACTGCGTATCCCCCCCACCCCCGGAAAGCAGTAGCCATAATGGCTGCTCGGTACCCCTTTCCTGAAGGGGGCACCTTCAGGATAGCCACACTGAGGACTTAGCTTCCAGTTCCTGAGCCTCCAGTCACAGCTCAAAGCCCCTCAAACTGTAGCCCTCCCCTGTGCCATCCTCTTCTCTCTGCATCCAGAAGAGCTTGTGTTTGCCAGTCAGCCACAGCACTGCTGCCCTCAACAAACTCAGACAATGCCTCAGCATTACCCTGTTGATATCACCCCCAGACACCGAGCACACGCCTGCCTTCCCAACTCTTGGGAAATTGTGACAGGAGAATCATGAGTTCAAAACGAGCCTGAGTGAGTTATGGAGTGAGACCCTATCTCAAACGACCAAAGTAATCTCAAGAGACCCCATTAGTTCACCCATCACTGTTCTGACTAATCCCAGTCAGGCCATTCTGTTTTATTTTTCCAAATTTCAGGAACTAGTCTCTTCTAAACAGAAATTGCCACTTCACGTCTGGCCCCAAGTCCCGCTCCCTTTATACTCAGCTCAGACCTCCCCGTGCCTGTGAAGGAAAAGTCATCCTCGCCTTCCTTCCTTTCCTTCCTGTTGCTTGATCCTGCAGAATTTCAGCAGGGAGGGAAGTCACAAGGAAAATGACTAATGACCTTCACTGGCACTGATGCCACATGGCCGCAAGCCTCTCCTGTGAGCTGGCGTCTAAGTGTGACCTTTGTTGACATCATGCCCTCTAACATAGACAGCATGGCTCTGGCCGGAGAGGGGCACATGCTGGCTCTAACCGCCCTAGAAGAGTACAGAAGTACTTTATGATGGCTTCAGGCCAGGGCCTGACCTAGGAGGCTCACATCCCCTTGCCCACCAGTGAGTATGCAGAGACAAACACACTGTGCTTACCAGCCTTCCCTTCCCCCAGTTGAGCTGCTCCTGCACCCCACTTCCCATGGCTGGGGGCAACACCTGAATCTGTATCCACATTTGCTCCCAATACCAAACTTTCCCCAGATCTCTGACCTAGCCCTGACTCTGATGGCTGAGGGCAGCTGGGCTCTACTGCAGAGAGGTCCCCAGCTATGGAGGACAGGAGGATTATAACTGTTTGCAACCTTACAGTTCCGTCTATTTCTCTTTTGGTGACTCCTGGGGCCTGCCATTCACCTTGAGTTGGGGATAAGGATATATCCATTCTGCCTCAGAGACTCTGCCTCAGCCTCCAATGAAGGCTGAAGTAAAACAGACTCACTACTGCTCTGGCCTCTGATAGGAAAATCCAGAGCTTCTCATTAGTTCCCATTCATAGGAGGCCGCTGTAGGCCCATTCCTCAAGCACAGTGTGATCTGAGTTTTCCAGTTACTCACTTTGAGCCAGACTCTGTATTGTACAGTGTTCAGAGATGTCAAAACCAATATCAGAGTGATGACTGCCTCTGGCTTCCCACCCTCAAGGAGAGGACAGGGCATTAACAAAATCTATGCCAAGTATCTATCCAACCCAGGCACAGGCCTTGAGAAAGAAATCTAATAAACTTCTCACCCTGCCTGAGTTCTGGACTATTTTAAGAACAGCATAAGTTAAAGAGATGGACCTGTGGCCAGGAGTAATGGCTGCCTGTCTACCTAGGTTTGATTTCCAGTCACAAGATGGGCGCTCATAACCATCTGTAACTCCAGGTCCATGGGATTGGATGCCCTCTTCTGCCCTCCACAGGTACCAGGCACATATGTGGTGCACAGACAAACATCCAGGCAAAACATCCATACACATAAAATTAAAAGAAATTAAGAAAACAGTATGACAGTTGACATTTGAAACTATGCATTCTATGTCTGCTCACGCCCCACTGGCTTGAACTTAGTAACATGGTCACAGCTAACTATCAGGTCAGCTAGGAAGTGTGGCTGTTACCTAGGTAGACTTGTACTGAACTAATACATATAGTTTCTATCACTATGTCAAGCAAACAAATAAAGAAGAGGTATCCACTAGGCCCATGATTTCATTCCCAACACCTGGGCAATGTGGGACAAGGACACACAGGAAACCCAGAGAAGCTAAAAGCACCAAGAGGAAACTGAATCCTTCACATCTAATTATTCTTTCCAAATTACCCATCAGGCAAGTCTCCATCCCCTTTCCCTACACAGTACACAGAGAAACTTCAAACTTGCATAGGAGGAATTGCCCCTTGTAAAGAAGAGGCCTTTCCCAAGGTCAGACTATTGATTCCCAAATTGAGGTTGCCTAAATCTACCCAGCAAAGCTTTGTGGAAAACATTCTCCAGCCTTTGAAACTGAATTTTTTGTTCAGAGCTAGGTGGGGTACCCAATTTCAACTGCTAAAGAAGCAAAAGTAAAACACTATCAATTAGGTCCTTGAGAATACCAAAATGGGGTTAGAAGTGCATGAAATGACCAGAGGTGATTTGCAAAGCAAACAAAAAAGAGGTACCCACTAGCCCCCATGATTAGCAAATGACTAATGCAAAGAAAAGAGGGGCAGGTAGAGACTGGCCCTGAAGACTGTGGTCAGGCCTGACTCCCATGAAAGGAGAAGCAGAAGGAAGGGACTCGAGGGGCACGGCCTGGCTCTAGGAAAACCTCAGCCAGTCCCACAGGAAGCTGTGCGCAGCAAGTTCGCTCATGGAAATGTTTACCCGGAACAGACTGGCTGTGCTCCGTCATGGCTGGGGCTGTCCTAGAAGCCCATCGCCTTAGCTGGAAAGTTGAGGTATGTCCCAGAGCATCAGGAGAACATGAGGCAGCCCAGGTCTATGTCTGCCATGTGGCTCCTGAAGGTAAGTCTGACCCTTTTGTAAACTCTTACAAAGCAGATCTCTTTACCTCTGCCTGTTTTAGCGAGCCAAAGGGTACATAGAAGACAGAATATGCATGAGGTATGCGTTCTTGTGCACACTGTGCCTCTGAGGAGAACAGTGTGCTTCGTGAGAACACTTCCGATTCCTTATTTTAGTTGTCAGTAGTATCACACCTCACTCTTAGCATGTGAAGAGAGGAGCTGACCGAGCTTCCAGTGGATCACTGCCTCTGAGGAACTCAGCTTTAACATTGTGCTTGCTAATCCAACGCTATCAACCTCCAGCGTTACGTTGAAGTGAGATAATACACGTTTTTACTGCTTAGGGTACTTTCGATGGAACGTATCCTGGTTAAGTGTCTTAGCCAATTTGTGGTTACTTGGGAGCTGCTCATGGGTCCCAGACATTGTCCTAGGCATACAAAGATGAGGGGTCCCAGTGCCCAACATCACCGCAAACATCCCTCGGAGAACAGGTGCAGACAGCAGGCATCGTGACGATGAAGACACTCAGGTAATGGGAAAAGAAAGCAGAGGACATGAAGAGAAAAAGCCGCTTCACCCACTCAAACAGTAAGTATTGGCATGGGGACTCCAGCCCAAAATATTAATAACACATTAAATGTGAAAAGCACGAACATCTCAATTAAAATACAACTACTGCATGACGCTCAAGAGAGGTTCAGAGCTTCAGAGCACATGTTGTTCTTCTAAAGCACCCAGATTCACCTCACAGCTCCCACACGGTGGCTCACAGCTGCCTGTAACTCCAGCTCCAGAGGGTCTGATGCCCTTTCCCTGTAGAACATGAGAATCCACACGTCGCACAGACATACATGCAGGCAAAGAATTCACACATAAAATTTAAAATGAATATAATTCACATATTTTTAAAGATAACTACTGTCAATTTGGATTTTTAAAAGCCAAATCCAACTACATGCCACTACAAAAAGAGAATCTAAACTATAAAATTGATAGGAATTAAATGGAAAAGGATAAAAATTATGTATTATATAAATGGTAACTGAAAGAAATCTGGAAGGATTATACAAATATGCAAAATAGACAAAGATGTTACCAGAGACAATAATATTTTCTAATGGTAAAAAATTAAAATTGTAAATAACCTCAGTTTTCTACGACCATGAGGACATTAACATCAATACCAAATGTGCCTTCCAAGCTCCCAAATGTATGAAAAGTAATTGAATGACTTCAGAATAGCCAATAGATGACAGGAAAATGTCAAAGAGAACTCCCCTGTGGGATTTTAACATGCACACACAACTCATCAGCACGTGTAGGATACAGTTAAAGCAAAGTCCAGAAGAAATGTACAGCACTATGCGCCTATATAGGTAGCCCCAACTCCTATTTTTTATACTTTATCATGGTACAAAATAATACATGACAATATCAATACAAAACATTTTCAAATTTTGAACTTTGGCCTTTCTCTAGAGTTGTGGTATATGGTGCCATCTCTCAGAATGCTTAGGTAGCATTGTGTAGCTAGGCTATGAAGTTTGGTGGATTAAGCATATTACACACATTTTAGCTGGTGACATTTTTAAGGGCAAAACTATTTTATGTTTTATTAGCATATATTAGCATATATTCATACATAATAAGGTTGCATTGCATATTCATTACTTTGGAGGATTTTCATGTCAAAAAAACTAACAGAAGCACTTGAGGAAAGATGTTTCTGTTGGCTCACAGTTCCAAGGTGTGCAGTCCACCATGGTGGAGAAGTTATGGTATCAGGACAATGGAGGCTGGTCACATGACATCCATAATCAGGACACAGAAAGTGTGAGTTCTAGTGTTCAGTTCACTTTCTCCTTTTGATTCTGTCTGAGGCCCTCAGCCATGGACCCACATTCAGAATAGGTCTTCCCACATCATCTAGGTAAGCCTCCACAGGTCTACCCTGAGGCTGGCTTAACCAGTGGTTATTTGTGGAGCCAAACTAATCCACGACTTTCTCGGAGACCCTGATGAATGGACAGAAGGAAAGCTGGCTCTATGTCCTTGCCCAGGAGCTGTCCAGGCTGAGACTGGGGCTAGAGCCTCAAAGGAGTTAAGGTTTCATCTCCAGAGAACCCAGATTTACCCTCGGAAGGGCTGTGGTTGTCTGAGGTATCCTGTGTCCTCTTTGTCAAAATTGCTTGATTTAGCTTTCTTCTTGGCACATCGGTGTTGTGTTTCTTAATAATCTTGTTTGGCATGCTCTGTCAGCAAATGCAAGACTTCCTGATGCCGGGTTTTCTATCTTTCCTCTTCTCATCTTCTGGCTTTCCCACTTAGGACCCTGTTACTGAAGAACAACCTGCTGGCAGGTCCAGGTCAGTTCTAGCTTTTGTCCAGATAACAGTGTCAACAGTTGAACACTAGGAGTTTCATACATGCATACACTGTATTGTGATCACGTTCAACCTCTGTTACTCATACTGATTGATCCCTTCTCCCTCCCAACTAGTTGCTCTTCTGCTTTCGTGGATTTTCGTTGTTCTTAATGATGACAAAATGAGTTTCCTTAGAGCTGCTTATCACACAGTTGTATACCACAGACAAGATGAACCCATGAAATGTGTTCTTTAGCTTCAGTGCCCCTTCTTCTGGTAAGCTGCATAGCTGCTCCTTCCCCAAGCACATGCACATTCATACACATGCAAATGCTCACACATGTAAACACTCACACATGCATGCACTCATACACACACACACACACACACACACACACACATACACACATGTACATGCACACATGCACACACAAAGGACCAAACAAGTAAATGAAATTATTAATAACAAATGTGGTGAAATGACTACTGGACAAGGCTGCAAAAAGTGTCATCTATAACTCTGCTAATTACTTTTCCAAGTATTCTATAGATATTTGTTTAACCCTCACAACAATCCTTAAGGAAAGTGTTGCTATTATTTCAACTATACAAATGAGGCAGGTGATGAGAGTTTCTAGGTCAGGGGTTTCCCAGGTTCAAAATTGGTAGAGCTAAGAGTACATCTCCAGGTGGACTGTCTCAAGGGTCTAATCTGTGCATTATGCCTAACTACCTAGACAGAGTCTACTATGGGATCCAGTGGTGCATTTTATTATGAGTTTACAAGGAGTCATAGAGGTAAATAACACAGAAATGCAAAATTGGGGCTGGGTGTCTACAAAATTGTAGACATTTCGGATGTCTCCTCCCAGCAAGGTCCAGCAGCTGCTACACCATTGGCAGAGGGCAAAGGAGTCCCTTTTCCCTCTTCACCCTCACCCCCTGCTCCATCCCTAGGTCAATTCCTCTGCAAACCTTGATTTCAGTTGCTTTGGAACACTGCGTTCAGACAGTCATGCTCAATCCAGAGCCTGTGGGACTCATGCCATTACCGTTTTTTTTTTCCCCTCTCCGGATCCTTCATAAGTGAACACGTTATACAGTGGTACTAAGAAGGAAGTGGGTTTAGAGAAGTCGTCCCCTTTCCTTGCCTTCATACTAGCCTTCCTGTCCCTTTACGAGCACCATTTCACTTTGTTGCAGTCCTTTGTCTGTCAGTGGATATGCGAGTGAACACATAATCAGAAACACACAGAGCTGATTGAGTGGTATCACAATAAAATACGTGTGCTCGTCAACTTTCAGTTGCTACAAGCTATCCTAAGATGGAGGAAAACCACCTGCCCCATGGCCAAGATACAAAGAAAATCAAAGTCTGATACCCTATCACTCTTAAGGGGTGCCCCATTAGCCTAAAGACTCCCCACTAGATCTTGCTTTATAAAACTACCACCACCACCTATTAGTAGCATTGTCTGAGACTAAGACTTAGTATGGACCCTCAAGCAACATTCAAGATCCAGAGTATAGCAACATGATAAGTTTGGTAACATTACTTGATAACTTGTGCTACGCCAGACTGCAATGAAAGTGGAAATTAATACAACAACCCTATCAGACCCCCTCCTCAGATAATCTATCTTTTCTGATTTGTGCTGAATAAACCTGCATCTTCAGCAGACATCAGAAGACATCGTAAAGAAGGATCAATATGCTACAAAATATGACTTCTTGTCACTTACAGTCTGAATGCTCAGGCTTTATATGTTGAGGAATGGATGACAAACAGAGGCTTTTCCTGAGTCTCTGACATATAGAGAAGGGATTTAGCTCCTTCTCAAAATCAAGGATCATGCTTATCAGAGCTGGTAATGGCCTAGGACCAAGCCTCCTACCTTATAGGGCTGTGGTTATCAGTCCCAAGCCCCTATATGCACAGCCTGTAATGTTTGTGAGGCACCCTGGGTTCCCCTTGTGTAACATTGTTTGATTTGTTTCATTCTAATTTGGCTCCTGTTGTATATAGTTTCTGCTTGATTTTGTCCCTTTCTGCCCTAAAAATAATATATAAGATGCTGTGCTTCCTAACAAGCTTGCTTGACATAAGACAGTTTATGCAAGGCCTCCTGACCCCATAATTTTTTCTCTATCATCTGTCCTCTTTATCCCCTGATCTCCTGGTCCTCTCGCTCAGGATCCTGTCACTGAAAAACAACCTTCTGGTCCACGTAATTTATAATCAATCTATGATAGATTATCTTTCTTTCTAATGAAGTTTCAATATTTGAACACATGCAGCCATATTAAGGTATTTTATGCAAGCATGTTAAAACATTAAAACATCTTAAATATGTAAGAATGTAAGAGGATTTGTTGTTTTAAAGTAGACAGTGACATTCCCCGATTCTTCCCAGAGGATATACTGCAGTGTATTTTTCCCAGTACTTTTTATAAAAGTCCTAAATGGGAAAAAGACACCTCCTAGTGGTCTATGGGAGAATGACATGCATCATAAATCAGATTGTCTATGCTTGAGCTTGAATTCTGTGGGGTAGAGGGTTTAACTCTACAGAAGGAATTGGGTATTTTAAAATATAACTGTGGCACACTTCATCCTGCATGCTGTGATCTTCTGGTATCACCAGGCCATAAAATTACCAGGCCAAAATTTCAGTGAGTGATAAAAGATTAATGAATCCCTACTATGGTTAGGTTGTAAGGATTAGAGGAACACTCCTCCACTCCTGGTGGGACTGCAAGCTGGTACAACCACTCTGGAAATCAGTTTGGCAGTTCCTCAGAAAATTAGACATAGTACTACCTGAGGACCCAGCTATACCACTCCTGGGCATATACGCAGAAGATGCTCCAACATGTAATAAGAACACATGCTCCACTATGTTCATAGAAGTCTTATTTATAATAGCCAGAAGCTGGAAAGAACCCAGATGTCCTTCAACAGAGGAATGGATACAGAAAATGTGGTATATTTACATAATGAAGTACTATTTAGCTATTAAAAACAATGAATTCATGAAATTCTTAGGCACATGGATGGTACTATAAAGTGTCGTCCTGAATGAGGTAACCCAATCACAAAAGAACACACATGGTATGCACTCACTAATAAGTGGATATTAGCTCAAAAGCTTGGATTACCCAGGATACAATTCACAGACCACAGGGAGCTCAAGAAGAAGGAAGACCAAAGTGTGGGTGCTTTGGTTTTTCAGAGAAAGGGAACAAAATACTCACAGGAGCAATTATGGAGACAAAGTGTAGGGCAGAGACTGAAGAAAAGGCCATTCAGAGACTTTTCCACTTGGGGAGTCATCCTATAAACAGTCACCAAACCCCAACACTATTGTGGATGCCAAGAAGTGCTTGCCAAAAGGAGCCAGTTATGGTTGTCTCCTGAGGGGCCCTGCCAGAGCTTTACAGATAAAGAGGCAGATGCTAGCAGCCAACCATTGGACTGAGCGTGGGGTCCCCAATGGAGGCGTTGGAGGGAGGACTGGAAGAGCTGAAGGGGTTTGCAGTCCCCTGGGAAGAGCAATGATGTTGGCCAACCAGACCCCTCAGGGCTCCCAGGGACTAAGCCATCAACCAAGGGGTACACATGGTTCCAGCTGCAATTATGGCGGAGGAATGCCTTGTTGGGCATTGGTGGGAGGAGAGGTCCTTGGTCCTATGAAGGCTCGCTAGATGCCCCAGCATGGGGAAGTCAAGGGGGGTGTAAGTGGGAGTGGGTCAGGTGAAGGGGCATCTTCTTGGAGGCAGGGGGAGGGAGGATGGGTTAGGGGGTTTCTGGGAGGGAGGAAACCAGGAAAGGGTATAACATTTGAAATGTACATTAAGACTATATTCAGTTAAAGAAAAAGAAAAAAAAGGATTTAGCGGCAATGCTTGGTGGTTTCTACAGATTTGTGGTCACACAGACTGGGAGACTTGGGGGGGGTAGGGGATAGATGACACTGTTGGGACTCAGATAGACCCTCACCACAATCCAAAAGTGATTAGTGCTGGGGAACAGCTGGGAAGGGGCGTGGTGCTTATGTGTCGCTGTAATTGACAGTGTTTGGAGTCACCTAGGAGACACACCACACCTCTGAGTATTCCTGTGAGGGTCTTTCCAGAGAGGGTTAACTGACGAGTCAGGACTTGCCCTGAATGTGGGAAGCACCATGCCTTGGGCTGTGGTCCAGACTAAAAGAAAGGAGAACATTCACAGAGCACAGCACCACACACCCCTCTCTACTTCCTGAGTATGGGCACCTGGGACTGGCTGCCCCACCCCACTGCCATCACAGCTGGAGCTGTTCTTACTGTCTGTCCTTCCTTGCCCTTCCCTTCCCTGCCATGGTAGACCACTCTCTCAAAGTGTGAGCTAAAGTAAAGTTGCTCTTTTTAAGTTGCTTTTGTTAAAGTGGCAAGAGAAGCAACTAATGTTTAGTGGAAGTTTGGCAAACCGAGTACAAGAGAAATGCCGGCAGCAGAAGGACGTTTCAGAGAAGGGCAAGGACTTGATTGGGAACTGGGCTAGGGACCGTCCATGCTACATCCACAGAAAATCTGGGAGGCCTGCTCTTTTCTGAGGGGAGGCAGAAAAGGGGCGGACCTGAGGGAGAAGGAAGGTGGGGGAGATAGTGGGGGAGGGAAGGAGGGGAGGCTGGTCAGGATGTAATTATGTGAGAGGAAGAGTTCTTTTAAAAAGAACTAAAGGAAAGAGTGTCTTAATAAACAAATCTACATGCAAAAACAAAGAAAGGTAAAAACCTGGCTACACTCTGCCCATGTCCTGAGAGTCTGAGTGGAGATGGATTCAAAAGCAATAAGCCAAGTTGTTTGATGGAAGAAATCGCATGGCAGATCGTTCTGCAGACTGTGAAATGGTTGTTGTTTGTTATACTTAGATCTGTGTTGAGAGAGTACAAATATCTGGAAAGTGCACATTTTTCTGAGAGTACCAAGCCAAAGGCTCGTTCAACATATTTGTGCCAGAAAGACTTATTCAACTAACTAATGCATTGAGACAAGCAAGTCTCAATGCAAAACACAAGTAACATAAAAAGCCAAGACAAAATGTTCCCTGCAACAGTGTTTTACCAATCCCATAGGCATGACCTCAATAGAGTGACTTAAATGGAATTCCAGACAAAGAATTCAAAAAGGACGTGAATAGACTTGTGTATGGTTTGAAAATGATAAGGATAATCTCCTGAAGGGAATCCTGGGAACATAAGCAGCTGGATTAAAGAGAGAAGCAATTCAATTTATGAAAATAGAAATCAACAAGACAAATACTGAAGAAAAACCAAGCTGAAAGGAAACTGAAAAGGCGATTCTATAAGTCAAAAAAGCAACTCAAAGGAGAAACCCAGGGCAGAACATCAAGGCCTGGAGACAGCAGAGAGGAGTTAGACCATAGTCAAACTCAATGGCAAATATTCTAAAGTACAAAGGGGATATACAAGATCTTTGCAACACCATTAAAAGGCCATATCTACAAATTATGGACAAAGGAGAAAAATTCTATGGCAAAGTCAAGAAAATATTTTCAGTAAACTCATAGAAGAAAACTCCACAAATACGTGGAAAGACATGCCCATTCAGGTACAAGAAAACCAAATAGAGCCAGAAAAAAAGAATTCCCCACATAATTCTGTAGTTTTACAAAGAAAAGAAAGAAACCTAAATATTCAGAACAATGAAAATATATTAAAGTGGCAAGAGAGGAGCTGAGTCACATATACAGGCAGATCCATGAAGACAAAAGCCTGTTTTTCAGTGGAAACTAAAACTCAGTAGGGCTTAAAAAGATGGACATCAAGTTCTGAAAGACCACAGCAACAAACCCATGTTATGGTATCCCGCAAAGCTGTCACAGATCAAGACAAGGAAAAACTTTATGTGCCAAAAGCAGGCTCAAGCAACACGAATCTCAGAGGGAGTGGGGGCAAGGAACGAGTAAAGGGTATCATGCTACTTTCCTATTGCTGTGACAAAATACAGCTAAGGCAGCTTATAAAGGAAAGCATTGAATTGGGCTTGTGGTTGGTTTCAGAGGGTCGGAATCAATTATGGTAGAGCAAAGACATGGTGGCAGGAACAGCTGAGAGCTCTCATCTTGATCCTCAAGCAGGAGGCAGAGAGGCACACTGGGAATGAGGCAGCCTTCTGAAACCTCAAATACCACCCCAACGACGTACCTCCTCCAACAAGACTGCACCTCCTACTCCTTCCCAAACAAGTCTGATGGGGCCTCAAACATGTGAGCCTGTGGAGACCATTCTCTGTAGACAGCCTTACTGAGGTGTCATGCCACCGGGCACTATCGACCAATGTGAAGTTCCTCTCCCAGCCTTTGAGGGGGAACTCCTGTGTCAGCCATAATCCCCTCCACCTAGGGTGCAGTGCTCAAACAAAGGTGAAGCCTATTCTTCAAGGACCTGCAGTCTCCTGAGAAACACTAGCCACCTGTGGAGCAACTGAACTCATTCTGCTGAGAAGCTTTCAGCCCTTTCCCCCTGCCTATATATCTATTGGGAGTTCTTCATTAAACTTTGCGACCTGGTGTTATCTTGGTCTCCGTCTCCTTTTTGCCGCCTTCCCATACAACCCCAGCTTCCCTTCCAGGTAACCCGTCCATTTGATGTAACTGCAGGCAGTTACAATTCTCATTAAACCACCCCACTCCACTCCCTGGGCTCCATAGATTTGTGATAAGATCAAAATGCAAAATACATTCAGTCCAGCTTCAAAAGTTCTCATCATCTTTCACTCTCAACACTGCTTATAAGTCCAAGATCTCTTCAGAGACTCAAGGCAAACTCTTAACTGTAACACGCTATAAATGACATTCTTCCAGCTCACGGTGTAAAGGAAATGACATGCTTCCAACACAGAATGGTTCAGAATATACACTGCTATTCTGAAAGCGGTAAGAGCGTAGTAAGGAAACACTGAACCAAAGCAGGACTGGGGCCTGGAGGGCAACTGCAAGCCCTGTAGCTCCATGTCGTGTCGGGTGTCCGAGGACTTGGATGGCGCTCTCCTTCCTGATTTGCTGCCTGCAACATAATCCTCTCTCATGGGCACACACACACACACAGAAAGAGAGAGAGAGAGAGAGAGAGAGAGAGAGAGAGAGAGAGAGAGAGAGAGAGAGAAGGGGTGGAGAGGAAGAGAGAGTCTCACATCACACACACAAACATAAAAACAAAAGAAAAATGAGATGAAAATCACAGGAAGTAGGTTAATATCCTCATTAATATTCTGACATGTAATTGGCTCGGCTCAGCTCATTAATAAAGAGCATGGATTGCCTGAACAGATTGAAAAGCAAACTGGACCAAACTTTCTGACTTCACCAAGAAACACACCTCACTGATATAATCACCCAGGGACTAAGAGTCATAGCATATGAAACAATCTACCAAGCAAATAGAAACAAAATAACAAGCTAATGTAGCTATTCAGATATCTGATTAAGATGATTTCAAAATCAGTTACAATATGAAGAAGGTCACTACATTGTCAAATAAAAGGAACAATTCATCAAGAAAATATAACAATTTTAACTGTATCCATGCAGAAGGATGAGAGGGGAGCAGGACAGCTCACTGTAATATTAATGGTGGCCAGCAGAGGGAGAGCTAGACTAGAATTACCCTGAAACCAGTGACTTTAATGGGCATTTGAGAGTGAGACCAAGGCCCTAAAGAGTGAATTAAAAGCACATTGGAAACTTCTGAAAAATGCACAACACCCTATTCCGACATGAGAAGGGCAGGGTGCTGGTGTGGAGGTTGGACGTGTACCGTACCAAGCGCTCTAGCATCCATCTGTCACTAGTCCCAGCCACGGAAGCTTCTGTACCCAACAGTCTTGTACCATGCTTTCATTCTCTGGCTTTGACTTTAGTTAGAACTCCAAGGACCCAGCACAGCATCCATGTGTGTGCAACTGGGGGCACAACTTTGCTGGATCCTTAAAGGCATCTCAGAGTGGCTTCTCCTTGTTAGCTTGACAGAAACTAGAATCACCTGGAGATGGGCCTCCGGGCATGTTTGTATTTGGAGGGGGATGGGTTACCTTGTGTTAATAGATGGTGGTACCATTCCCTGGCTGGCTCCAGACAGTGTGGGTGGAGAAAGAGAGCACTGGTCTGTGTCCAGCCATTGCTTTCTGCTTCTTGACCGTAAATGCATTGTGACCTACTGTCTTAAGCTTCCCATCACTTAAAAACTTCCTGGCAACAGAAATGGAACTGTAACATGTAACTGTGAGCCAAACCCTGTCTCCTTTCAGGGCTGGGAAGTTTTGGATTTGGTTTTTCTGTTTTTGTTTTTGTTTTTTGGGTTTTTTGCTTTGTTTTGTTTTTTGGAGTTTGGTTTGGTTTTTGGTTTTTGGCAAGGTCTTGTTATGTAGCCCTGGCTGGTCTAGAACTCATTATATAGATCAGGCTGCCATGGGATTGATCTTTCTCCACCTCTCAAGTCCTGGGAGTGAAGGCAGGTACCACCGTGCCTTGCCCTTAATTTTCTTTTGCTGGGTATCTTACCACAGGCGGTGGTTTGAATAGGAATGTCCCCGTGAGCTCATATATTGAATGCTTGGTCCTTAGGGAGCAAGGCTATTTGACAGGGATTAGGAGGTGTGGCTTTATTGGAGGAAGTATGTCACTGGGGATGGGCTTTGAGGTTTCAGGGACCCAAGCCAGGCCTAGTGGCTCTTTCTTCCTGCTGCCTTTGGATCTGGATGTAGAACTCGGCTACCGTGTTTGCCTGTGCATCATCATGCATCCGCCATGATGATAATGACACTGTAAGCAGGAGCCAGTTAAATGCTCTATTTTACAAGAGTTGCCATGATCGTGGTGTCTCTTTACAGTAATAAAACACTGACTAAACCAGGTGGGTACATAGGACTGTATTGTCCTAGCCCCTACTTTATAGGTGTTTAAATTCTTCTATAATGAAATACACACATCCATGAAAACACACTCAGGAGATGAAATCCAGTAATAAAGTCCTTTACAAAGCAATAAAAGCACTGTCAAACTTTGTGAGAGTGAGATTTGCGAAATTCTGGAAATTAACCAAAGTTAATTCAAAGCAAGCTGATAGACACTCAAAACAAACTAAAAACAAACAATGAAAATCCTTGCTGAATCTCAGTAAAAGGACTAGATCATGGCTTTCTTTCTTGATCTATTTCTCTTTCCCATTCTATATGGAAACTTTAAAACCCTGACGTCACAGAAGTTACACGGGTGGTCAGCAGCCTGAGGCCACCAGAGGAGCCAGGTCTTGGCACTCCAGAAAGCTTCCCAGCTGACAGAGTGCTTGTTTGCCACATGCAGAGCCCTGGGCTTCGTTCCTGACACAGACAAAGAGGGAGAGAACAGGGTGGGGGATGGAAAGAAAGCTCCCTGTGGAATATCGTTATTGTTTGATCTAGAAAGATTCGTTTCCTGAAGTTATCCCATCTGGTCTGAGCTGAAGGTTTTTGTCCTTTGGGATGTTTGCTAAAGCATTCATCAACAGATGTTCAGCATCAGGAGCTGCCTGGGACAGTGATGCCACCTGGGTTAAGCAAGAGCCTAAATAAAGCTGTAAGATTTTAGAAACAAAATGTCTGAAATGAAAAGATCTAACTGGCCTTTAATCCTAGCACTTGGGAGGCAGAGACAGGCAGATTTCTGAGTTTGAGGCCAGCCTGGTCTACAGAGTGAGTTCCAGGACAGCCAGGGCTACACAGAGAAACCCTGTCTTGAAAGAACCAAGAAAAAAAAAATCTAACTTAATCCTGAGGTTGGAGATATGTCTGTACCTATGCTATGTCTGCATCTGTATCATCTACCTATATCTATCTATATAATCAATATCTATATCACTACAGATCTGAAATCCAAGCAGATCATGAAGGTTAAAGCAGAATTATAAAACTGTGAGCCTCTTAGCAAAGGTGAGAAGACTTACTATTTATGGTGGTTTGAATGGGAATGGCCCCACATGATTGTATATTTGAATGTCTGGTCCCCACTTGGCAGAACTATTTGAGAAGGGTTAGGAGGTGTGGCTAACATGGAGGGAACATGCCACTGGAGGTGAGCTTTTGAGGTTTCAAAAACTCATGTCAGACCCAGTCCCTCTCCTCTCCCTCCTCTCCTCTCCTCTCCTCTCCTCTCTCTTTTTCTCTCCCTCTTTCCCTCCCTCTCCTTCTCCCTCCCTCCTCTCTCTCTCTCTCTCTCTCTCTCTCTCTCTCTCTCTCTCTCTCTCTCTCACACACACACACACACACACACACCTCATGGTTATAGACTAGATGGAAACTCTCGGCTGCTGCTCCAGTGCCGTGCCTGCCTGCTGCCTTTCTCCAGCCAAGATGGTCAGGTACTAACTCTCTGAAACTGTAACCAAGTTCCCAATTAAATGCGTTCTTTCATAAGTTGCCTTGGTCATGGTGTTTCTTTATAGTAATAGGATGGTAACTGAGACACTATTCAAAGAGTGTAAGAAAATCTGTGCTCAGTAGCCAATCACTAAGCCATCAGAGCAGAAATAAAAATAGCACACTCAAAAAAAATGTATAAATCTGATTATCTAGAATGTCCAACTCTCTACCTCTAGGGACTTTACATGTGTTGCTGCTGTGTCACATGTGCATCAGTAGATGGCAGAGAGGAGAGGGGCTGTGTCTATGCTCAGTGTCCTGACATATGAATGTCTGAATAAAAGAAGCAAGCGGCGGAGAAATGGAAGAGAAAGAGAAACAGAAGGATATGGACACGATGAAGAGAGGCAGACCTGGAGACTCGAGGATACTGAGGAACAGCCTGATGTGAGCAGCCAGTGATGTCACCTGGGATCATGGTGGGGTCCTAGTCTGTGCTGCCACTGAGGACCATGTCTGGGTCTGTAACCCTATAGCATAAGGAGTCTGTTAAGATCAAAGGCCAGGCATAAGCCCCTGGTCTGGGCAGCCACTCTGGGACATGTTGAAATCTGAGGGCTGTGCAGAACTGGCCCTACCCTTTGCCTGGGAATCAAGGGAGAGCTGGCCTGGGGGGCATGAGAACAGGAGAACTGCCCCTGTCCCCTAGCCAGCTGAAAGAAGGCTCTGCACATTGCCCAGGAAGCACAGTGGAGCTGGCCATGGTTGCAGTCGTGGATAAGGGGTCCTGAAGGCATGAGCATGGGAAAGCCCACCCTGCCACTCTTCTGAGAGGTAGCATGAATGAGGGAGATACCCTCTTCCCCAGTGCCCCTTGTCACCTGCAGCAGTTGGGAGACCTGACCCTGAGGTCATGAGAACAGGAGAGCTGGCCCTGCCCCTCACCAGCTGCAGCACTTGGGAGAGCAGCTCCTGCGTAGAGCTGACCCTGTTGGCAGGGGTTTGGGTGAGCCAGCCCCAAGAACGTGAGTGAGGGAGAGCTGGCCCTACCATTTGTCTGCTGTGTAGTGACATGTGTGAGGAAGAGATGATCCCCCTCCCCCCCCTCCCCCCCCCCCCCCCCGCCGAGACACACACACAGCTCCTTGCTACATACAGCAGACTGAAGAGCTGGCACAGAGGTCATCAGAGCAGGAGAGCTGGCCCTGTCCCTCACCTACTGGAGCTCTCAGGATATTGAACCCTTCAATATCCTATCCTTCAATATTGAACCTAGCTGGGCAGCATAGTGGAGCTGTCCCTGGATGCAGCAGTTGCAAGTACGCTGGCCTCTAGGGCATGAACATTGGAGATCCAGCCCCTCTTTTGCCCTCACCATGTGTAGCAGGAGGGACAGCTGGCTCCCCACTAGGGTCATGCGAGCAGGAGCAATATCCCTGCCCTTCACCTGCTGCCTCACTAGGAAGATCAGGCCCTGCACTTCACCTGGGAAGCACAGAAGATGTGGCCCTGGTTGTTAAGAGTGTGGGTAGGCTAGCCCTGAAGGTATGAGTGTGGAAGGGTTGACCCTGAAACTTGTCTGCTGCAGCATTTGGGACAGCAGGTCCTGCACCTCTCCTAGGCATCACAGTAGAGCTGGCTCTGCTGGCATGGGCATGGTATGAACCAGCACAAAGGGCATGAGAGTGGCAGAGCTTGGTCTGCCCTTTGCTGGCTGCAGCATTGTGTGGGTCAGCCAGGACAGGGCAGGAGAGCTTACCCTGGTGATGTGGGTGCAAGAGAGTTGGCAGGATAACCAGTTCAGATACCTCTCAAGCCTAGATCCAGGGCTTTGAATTGGCCCATCCCAACATCTACCCCATTAATGAACTGCTGGAGTGCATGAAGGGGCCAGTCTTACAAATCGAAAACTATAGGATCTCCAAGACACAGGCAAACAACAGGATATCTGAGAGGAGTCCCAGTGAAGTTCCAGTATGGATAGAGTAGAAGAAACCAGAGGCCTTGTACTGGACCAATGACTGATTGCAGTGAACATTTGCAAGCAAAGAAGTGTGGACAAAAGTGTATACTGTGATACACTATAGCTTCCACAACACTGTGGAGCCAGGATGCATTGGTCCTTTCCTATGGACACTAAAAGTTTAGATCTATATACTGTACATGGTTTTCACCTAGCCCAGATTGAGAAGATAAGGTATTTTCGGGCACTCTATATTATTCCCTACATCTTACTATGGTTAACTGGTTTGAAAACCAATTAGAATGTCCCTCTAATAAATAAGCAACCATGCAGCCTCTGTGAGTCTTCCCACTCCATTCCCTACATCAGTGACCTGAAATGACCAGCATTGCTGTGTGTCAGGACAGTCAATGGAGCCCGACCAGGCTGTAGTTATGAACAGAAGCACATTTGCCCAGGTACTCACCAAAGGCCAGATATGAAACTTTTCTCATGAGTGTGTCTGGTGGTCAGGATGACACAAGCATCCTGACTACTTAGGTCAAAGCCATGGTGAGTTTTCAGTGTTCCTTAATAAAGGTGGAAGGATCCTGGCTAAATGACTCTAGTTTGGATTGCATTTGGGACAAGTCAAACATGGGGAAAAGAACAGGTCTTAGGGTGTGTCACAGTCCTCAGTGGCCACCTCCCAGAGGGAAAGGATGTTTTCCATGGGGAGGAAGGAGCTTTTAAGTGCTCTTTGAGTTCTCTGCTTGTGGTCCCTCACAAGCATGGGATGATGAATGTGCACCTGGGAAGAGAGGCCGACCAATTGGACAAATCCCATGTGTGGAAAAGAGGAAGGGGGAGAAAAAGAAGAAAGAGGCCAGAGGAAAAATGGAGGTAGAGTTATTTAAAAGCTGTGTAGCTGTCCATGATGGCAAAGCTGGAGTGAATGAACACAAATAGATCACAAATAGATCCCCTGGAATTAAGTTTAGGAGTGAGGAGCTTTCATAAGAGAATCCTGTGACATACTATAACATTCTTTCCATTGCCAGTGAGCCAAAAGACAGGCCATGAAGGCTTGGGTGTAAATTATCTCAGACTTCCTTCTTGAATTGTCACAAAAGAGGTCTAGTTATAGGATACAATTACAGCTTGATGTGCATTAGGCAGCCAGAGTTTCTTGGTCCAGGAGTGGGTATTTATTAAAAAGAAATAGGGGTGTGTGTGTGTGTGTGTTGTTGTTGTTGTTGTTGTTGTTGTTTCACCTTTTGCAAGTCTGAGGATAAAACTTAGATCAGTTTTTCAATAACATGTCCGAGGGATGCATTAGACTATGAGTTCTGGCAGAAGTAAATCAATTATTCTTAAGGCATCCTTTGGCGGTATCAGATATCCAAGTCTTGGGTGAGACTCAGTCTCATCATGCTTATTGGTCCGAAGTACCCATTGTCCAAGAATAAAGACCTGTGACTCACAGAGGCGAAACACAGTTTCACTCTATAGCCAAACCTGTCTGGTTAGTCAGGCGAGACCAACCTTCAAGCGATAAAAACTGAATCAGCTGTGCAGGAAAGGTAAGCTGTGGAGCTCGCCATCCTAAAGAAAGCAAAATCATGATTGCCTGTAGGCCTCTTGGATCCAGAAGTCTGGCAGGAAGGAAAACTGCAGGCAAAACGTTCCTCAGTTATGTGTTCACCAAGGGCCAGGCTGAGGAAGGAAGCAAATGAAGAGAGAAGGGAGCAACAGAATCCTCACAAAGTGTGAGGATTTGTCCTGGATGTTGCTGTCCCCTTGCCACAGTGTTAACAGTGAGGGGAGCATCTATAAAAAATAAAGGTTTCCATTACCATTTAAAAGGAGCCAAAAAGAAGCTCACAGGGCTTCTCAGCCAGTCATGACAAGCACCAGAGTGAAGAAAAAGATCAAGTGACCTAGACCATCAAGTCATTCTTCTGTGACAGTGAATGAGGACCTGAGAGAAAGGACCAGGAGATCAGAAGATAACAAGATACATAGGTTTGGAATTAGGAGGTTTTCCACAAGTTATGTCCTACACCAAGCAAGTGTATTAAGAAATACAGCATCTTATATACTAGTTCCAGGGAGAAATGGGTCAGAGTTAGCAGAACTATCATATAATGAGACAAAGACAGCAGAAAGCTAATTAAACGATGTTTTGCAAGGGGAACAGAGCATCACAGTTGGAGCACACCACAGCCTTGGGACTGATAACTGTAGTCCTGTATTTCTTCTCTTTGGGGCCTCAGGGAAAGCCAGGGACCAAACCATCCCACAGCAATCAAGGAGGCAGGGGAGAATTTTCTAGCCAGCCAATCAAAATGTTGTGTCAGGAAAAGGGAGCCTAAGTGTGGAGATAAGTTATTTATCAGACAAGAATTGACATAAACGTTTGAATAAATACCTGGGCCAGCAAGATGGCCCAGTAGCTAAAGGCTCTTGTAGCACAAACCTCACAACCTAAGTTCAATCCCCAGAAACCACATTAAAAAAAGAGAGAATGACTTCACAAGATTGTCCTCAGACCCTGCATGTGCAACACATACACACACACACACACACACATACCCACAAGATCACATCACAAATAATGTTGTTATTTTTTTTAAAGAATAGATCACTTAAACAAAAATATTACAGGCAAATTCTCAGTAAATCACCTCATTGGAAAGGAATGGGGTTCTTTTGTAGCAATTAAAAAAAGTTTCTTGGCTTGGTCATATGGCTATTTTATAGCATTGTATATAGAGTTCAATAGGGCAGCTCACTATCTTGTTAGGCAAATAATTTTATGACACCACTTGCTCTTACTGAGACTATTTAGGATGATGTGTCAAGGGTCATTAGGAACTAGGTTTTAGTTATTTGTACAAAGCATTTCAAGTCACTGGGTCAAGCTCCAAACAGCTATGATTTGACAATCAGAGAATGGAGAATTTAGTTTTTAATCTTTGACCCTTTTATTTATGTCCTTTACCAATTGCCTGCATTTAAAACTCAGTCAAAAACAGTGAGAGGTCTCAGAGATAAAAGTGTTTGCTACCAAACCTAGTGACCTGACTTTGATCCCCAGGTCTCACATGGCAGAAAGAGAGGACCAACCACACACATGAGTGCACATATGCGAACAAGCTAAATAGATCAATTTAATGACAAATTTAAAAATCAGAGATAATTAAATAAATAACTAAATTACAGTCTTGGAAAAACAAGAACAAGCAAAACTCAAAAACATTAGAGAGAAGCAACTATGATTAGGGAAGAAATTAATGAAATATAAATTTAAAAAGCATGGTTAGAATGAAAATGACCCCAAAAGGAGTACCACTATTAGGAAGCATGGCCTTGTTGGAATAGGTGTGGCCTTGTTAGAGAAGGTGTGGCCTTGTTGGAGCAGGTATGTCATTGGGGAGTGGGCTTTGGTGTCTCAGAAGCTCAAGCCAGACCTGTGTATCCACATATAGAACTCTTAGCTCCTTCTCTGGCACCATGTCTGCCTTCATGTCCCCATGTTTCCTGCCATGATAATGGATTAAACCTCTGAACTGTAAACCAGACCCATTTAAATGCTTTTCTTTATAAGAGTTTCCATGGTCATGGTGTCTCTTCACAGCAATAAAACCCTAACTAAGACAAAAAGCAATACAGGGAATCTGTGAAATACATTTGATTCTTTGAAAAGATTGACAACCCTTAGCCAAACTAACCAAAAGAAAGAGATAAAAGACCCAAATTAGTAAAATCACAAATGAACAGGGAGACATTACAATAGATATCAATGAACTTTATAAAGCCATAAGCATATACTTTAAAGCTCATATCCCATTAAAAGTTGAAAAATGTAAATGAAATAGGTAAATTTCCAGTGTGGATAACTCACCAGAATTAATCCAAGATGACACCAAATATTTAAACAAATCTGTAACAACCAGTGATATTGAAGCAGTGAGTTTAAAAGTGTCCAGGCCCAAATGCAGTCACTGCAGAGTTCTGGTAGACCTCGAAACAAGATCCAACCCTTCTCCAACTGTTCCACAAAACAGAAGAGGAGGAAAGAGTTCTAAACTCATTTCACAACCCCAGCATTACCCTGGCACCAAAACCAGATGGATACACAACAAAAAGGGAAAATTATGGACCAGTTTCCCTGATTATTAGACATATCTTTTCAATAAAATTCTTGAAACTGAATTAAAGATCACAAAGAATTATCAAAAAGACCATTCACTATGGTCATATTGTTTCCACTCCAGAGATGCAGGAGTGGCTCAGTATATGTAAAAATATATTATATGTGATGTATATAAATATTAAAGATTTTTATTTAGTTAGTACTTATTTAGCTAGTAAAGTTAGTATATACTTAGTTTTATATATATATTAAATTATACTTAGTATATTATATACTAAATTATACTATATACTAAGTATACTATAGTATATTATATATACCATATATTTACTAAATGTTTATGTATGATATATAATATATAATTCTACAAATAATATAAAATAATATATAATGTATAATACAAATTATATAAAATAATATATAATATATAAGTATATGTTATATATATTTAACATGATATATAATATATAATTATATGGTATATAATATCACATACATTTGTTATATGATATTATATTGTATATATGATATTATATACTATATATAGTATATTATATATAGTATATATATATATACTATAGTATATAGTATATATATATATACTATAGTATATAGTATATAGTATATAATATCATAGATATTTACTGAAAGAGGTTTAATATTCAGCACATACAAAAAATTAGAAAAGCTAAGCAACCTAATGGTGGCATATCCTCTGCATATATATATCATGGTTATTTAGTTTGGGGATTTGTGGGACTCCAAATAGTGTATGTGAGGGGAGGGGTCTCTAACTCACTCGTCTCTTCTTGGGACTCTTTTCCTCCTACTGGGCTGCCTCATGCAGCCTTGACAAGAGGGTTTGTGTCTAGACTCAGTGCATCTTGTTATGCTGAGTTCAGTTGATATTCCTGGGAGGCCTGTTCTTTCCTAAAAAGAAACAGAAGTGCAGTGGATCTGGGAAAGAAAGGGAAGTAAGGGAGCTGAAGGGATAGGAGGAGTGGAGGGAGGGGAAACGCTAGTCAGGATATATCGTGTGAGAGAAGAATAAATAAAAAGAAAAAAAAGAAAAATAATGAGCTATGGAAATGAACAGAGAATTCTCAAAAGAAGAAAAACAGGTAGCCAATAAATATCTTCAGAAGTGTTCAACCACTTTATCCACCAGGGAAATACAAGTTAAAATGGTTTGGAGAGGAAGAGGATATGCCCTGGGGGAGTCATCAGACAGGGGAATGTGGGGGTGGGGTTATTAATGATACTAGGCTATGTTTGCAGACAGAAACATAGCATAGCCATATCCTGGGAGGTTTCATCCAGCAGCAAATGGAAATAGATACAGAGACCTACACCCAAACATAAGAAGGAGCTTGGGAAGTCTTGTGGAAGAGTTGGGGGATGGGATTGAGGGAGCTGTAGAGGTCAAGGACACCACAAGAAGACCTACAGAGTCAAGTAATCCAGACCCTTGGGGACTTCCAGAGAGTGGACCACCAACTAAAGAGCATGCTTGCATGGACTGGATCGAGGCCCTCTACACAGTTGTAGCAGATGCACAGCTTGGTCTTCATATGGGTCCCTTAACAATTGAAGTGGAGGCTGTCTATGACTCTTCCTGCTATTGGATCCCCTCCCTTAACTGCCTGCCTGCTTGGGCCTCAGTGGGAGAGGATATGCTTAGGCCTACTGCAAGTGGATGTCCCAGGGTGGGGTGGCGACTGAGGGGGACTTCCCCTTCTCTGAGGAAAAGGGAAGAAGGTAGTGAGGGGAGAGATTTGTAAGGGTGAGACTGGCAGGAAAGGAGGGACGGGGGCTTCAATCAGGAGATACAGTGAATAAATAAATATATTTTAAAAATTGTTTTAAGGCTCCAGCACTCTAGTGAGATTGGCTATCATAAAGAAAACAAATGACAACAGATTCTGGCGAGAATGTGAAAACAAGAAACTATTAACTGCTAGTGGGAGTATAAACTAGTACAGCAAGTGTGGGAATCAGTATGGATATTTCCCAAAAGACTATAAGAACCATCATATGACCCAGCTATCCCACTCCTGGGCATAGACTCCAAGGACTCTATATCCAACCACAGCAAACTTGTACATCTATGATTTGTTCTACTCACAATAGCAAGAAATTTAATCAACCTAGACATCTACCACCTAATAAACAAATAATGAAAATGTGGTGCAGCTGTATGATGGAATTTTATTCAGACATATAGAAAGATGAAAATTTGCATGAGAATGGATAAAACTGGAAGATATTATATTAAGGGAGGCAACAGAAAATAAAACTTGAAGCCAGATTCAGAAAGACAAACACCACCTGTTCTCTCTCATGTACGGATGCTAGCTTATTTTTACATATATTCAGTTTTGAGGGAGTCAGTATGTACAGAAACCAGAAAACGAGAAAGGGGCTCATTAGCTGGTGGGGAGCAGTAGTTTAAAGATGGTAGACAAGGGTAGTAGAATGAATATGATAGGAAAATGGCAGGGTAACTACTGAGATGGGATGATTTACGTGGGGGGCAGGGAGATGGGGAGAAAAGAGATGGGGAGGGTTCAACAAGCAAATATGTATGAAAATACCATAAAGGTCCCTGACACTTGGTAATATATCTAAATATAATTTTGAGGCATCTACATGAACGTACCTTGTATATGTGGATATAGTGGTTTGAATATGCTTGGCCCAGGAAGTACCGCTATTAGGAGGTATGGCCTTGTTGGAGTAGGTGTGGACTTGTTGGAGGAAGTGTGTAACTGTGGGGGTGGGCAATGATACCCTCCTCCTAACCACATGGGAGCCAGCCTTCTCCTGTTTGCCTTCCAAACAAGATGTAGAACTCTCAGCTCCTCCTGTACCATGCCTGCCTGAATGCTGCCATGCCCTACTGCCTTAACGATGATGGACTGAATCTCTGAACACATAAACCAGCCCCAATTAAATGTTGTCCCTGTAAGAGTTGCATTGGTCAGGGTGTCTGTTCACATCAGTAAAGCCCTAACTAAGAGAGTGGATAAACCTTCTCCTAGAACTTACAGATCATTAAGGTCAAGTCTGGGAGTAGGGACTTGGCCTCCAAAACAATGCAAACAATTACCATTGTGATTGGTTCATCAATGGGTTCAAACAGGTTCATCAACAGTCTAACTGAGCAATGGAACTGCTTACTAAACTACAGCAAGATATATTCATTAATACAGTAGAGTAGCAGTAAGTCTGTTATGTAGATAACCAATTGCATTAAGACGAATTGAGTCCACTCCACAGAACAGAACAGAATCTGATATTAAAACCCTGGTTAAAAGCTTATTGCTGAAGAGATCATAGATCCTAGTGAGAAAGCTAGAGCAGATTTTCATTAAATAGACATGATGTGCCCATTAAATCACCTTCTAAATAATTACGTTTATCCTTATAGACTAATGAGAAGGAAGAAGGAAAAGCTGGGTGCCCTGGAAAGAAGGTACCCAAGAGTGATGAGTTTGCAAGAGAGGTTAGTGGGATCATACAGATATGATCAAAATATACTGTATACATCTATGAAAATATCACAACCCAACCCAATATCATGTATTATTAATACGAAGATGAATTGAGTCCACTCCACAGGACAGAATTCACATCTGATATTACAACCCTGGTTAAAAGTTCATGTATTATTAATATACACTGATAAAACATGTATATATGATGGAAATGGTAACATGAAATTCTGTAATGCAAATTTACATACAAAGGAAAAAATGTCAGGATATTATAAAACCTTGTATCAGTAACCTTAAAATCCAGGAAAATATGGTGTGGGATATTCAAGCTTTAAACATAAATGTCAACACAATCCAGTTGTATCTCTTGAAACTAGGGAATAAATTGGAGCATTTTTAGATAGGTACAAGTTAAGATAACTCATAACCAAATCATTACTGCAGAAATGCTTTTTTAAATACTATGTACACAGGGTTAGAGATGGCTTGGTGAATAAGAGCACTTGCTACTCTTTCAGAGGACCAGAGTTTGGTTCTTGGGACTCATTCCAGGGGGCTCATAGCCATATGTAACTGCAGTGCCAAAAGATACAATAGCTCTAGCTTTGACAGGTCCCTGCGTTCATGTACACATGAACCTACACACAGTCACATACCCCTACATATAATTAAAAGTAACTAAAATAAAATATTTTTACAAAGTTTATTTTTTTGTTTGGTTTTTTGTTTTTGTTTTTGTTTTTATTTGGTTTTTTTTTTTTCGAGACAGGGTTTCTCTGTATAACCCTGGCTGTCCTGGAACTCACTCTGTAGACCAGCCTGGCCTCGAACTTAGAAATCCACCTGCCTCTGCCTCCCAAGTCTTGGGATTAAAGGCCTGCGCCACAACCACCCGAATAAAATATTTTTAATTTTTAAAGTACTGTACACAAAGGGATGAATAATACAATCCAATTCACAAGAGCACAGGAGAAAACATATTTCATGACAGGAATACATGAACATAGGAAAATCAGGAATTAAGTCATCGTTTTCAATACAATAAAACAAGAAGAGCCAATAATCCATCTAACCAAAGTAACCAATAAAGCTATAAGAATAACAAACTTTTCAATGGTAATATTAAATAAAAATGGCCTCTATCCATTAAAAGATGCAGTCTGGATTTAAACACTTGATCAAACAATATGTTGTCTCCAAGAAACATACCTCACTATCAAAGACCTCCCAACAGAGAGTCAAAAGACAGGCAGCAGTCTATGAAGCAAATGGAAGATGTAAATGAGCTGGCATAGCAATTCTCATATTTGATAAAATGGACTTCAAACAAAACTAGTCAGAAGGGATAAAGAAGGCCACATGTAGTAATGAAGGGAACAATTTGCCAAGAAAACACAACTCTAAATATACACCAAAATTGGGATTCTCAGTTGCATAAAATAAACACTACAAAACATGAAACATCAGGTAGGTCCTTACATAGAAAAAGTGCAAGACTCCACTTGTCATTTATGGAGAAATAATTCAGATTAAAAATCAATAGAGAAATTTTATTAGTAAACTATACCACAGATGAATTGTATATATAGGATTTCTACAGAACGTCCCATCCAATGGAAAGGGAATACACATTTGTTTCAGCAGCCCGTGGGTTCTTCTCTAAAGTCAATCACAGTCTAGACATCAAGAAACACAAAAATAGAAAATATTTTTTATTTTATCATCCCATAGTAGAATAAAACCAGAAACCAATAGCAAAAACAAACAAAAACCCCACAGAAACAATATAATGTTCGAAGATTAAACAATATGTTTTTGAATGAGCAATGGGTCATTGAAGAAATCTAGAAGTAAATAGACCTCCCAAACTAAATGAAGATGCTATCACAGTAAGGCACACAACTTTAGGACACAACTAAGGCAGTTTCAATAGAAATAATAGGGCCCCAACAGTCCTAACACCATTCCCTCCATCTCCTGTTATCCCTCTTTCCATAATCTCTCTCCTACATTCATATATTTTGTGTCCCTCTGGGTTTGACCAGGGCCAAAATGTGTTGGGATTTGAACTATTTATTGGACTCTGGTAGGCATATCAATGATTATTATAACTGAAGTTAATATCTTCTTCCCTCCCAGAGTCCAATGGTGGCCAATAATTTGGTAGAAAGGAATCCCATGAGTCTCTTCCTCATCCATTACTAACTGTTGAGAGGTCCTGCATTGTACAGGCCCAGAGAAAGTAGTAACAGCTACCATAAGTTCCTGATTATAGTCACTATGCCATGTCTAGTGAAATTTCACTGGCTTTCCTTTACATTCTCTCTCTCTCTCTCTCTCTCTCTCTCTCTCTCTCTCTCTCTCTCTCTCTCTCTCTCTCTCTCTCTCTCTCTCTCTCTCTTCCTCCCTCATTCCCTCTCCCTCCCCCATCCTCTTCTGCAGTGATCCCTAAGCCTTGGAGTGGGTAGTGTAAATGATAGGTTTTAGTGCATTTATTTTCAGTATTTTGGGTGGCTATGGGTCTCTGTATTTACCACCATTCACTGACCTAGCTGCTTCTGTGATTAGGGTTGAAAGTACCTTAATCCAAGGCTGTAAACACAGATATTCAGAAGGTAGTTTAGCATGATGCCAATTGAGCTAACTATTGGTAGTAATATCCCTTATAGGACTTGTTCAAACTGGAACTGACCTGGGCACTTCTTCCACATGGCTAGCTTTCAAGTGCTGGGGGTGCTATGCAGACTGCTGGGAAAGAAAAGGCATCAGTGGACTTATCTAGCCATCAGTGTTAGAATATATTAGAAACCTTTCAGGAAATATTTGCCCAGATAAGCAATAGTGGCACAATGGTTATGGGGATAACCAATGACTCTTAGATTGAATTTGAAGCCTGCTTCCCAGACACAGTCCTTTGCTTGATGCCATGACCCTAGCCAAAAACTCATGCCTAGAATTTTTCTGTAGTTACTATTAAATATACATACATACATATTATTAAATATACATACATATAAATATATGAATATAACCTACTGAGTCCACTTAGTGTTGCTTATATGAACATGTTTTTAGGGTTGGTTACTTGATGTTGAATAACCAATTAGGGGACTCATCACTGGGGAAGATTACTTCTCCCTATCTCAGCAATAATTAAGGTATTAAGGTTTCCTAAGCAGTCAATGCCTGACAAAAATCAGTAGGAACCAACCAATTATCACGATAAAAACATAAAATCTTGGAAATGTTACACACAATTAGTTAGCTTTTAATTTGGTAATATTTAAAAGCATAGCCTCTTTTTCTATTACATACAGAGTTAGCTTACATAGACCTTGAATATCAAGATTTGTTGGGGTTATAGCTCCTCTTCTTCCCATTATTAAAATGAAAATTAGTAAAAAATAGTTTTGTATGTGGATATAGATGTCAATCTTTTTATATGTAAACTTGCATATTCCTGAAAAACAAAACCATAGCAATAAAATAATTTTAATATATATTATTTAGAAATATTAACATAAAGTATTTCTGAGCCCTCAATAATTTTCATTACCCTTGACTATTACAAAATAAAATACAATTTAATTTCCTTCTAGAATTTGTTTTGGAAGAAAATCGTTATCAAAATTTATGTTGCCAAAACAAAATTTTTATAACAATACAACTTTCTTTCTTCACTGAATGTTGTTTTATTTTAAAAAAATGATTTTCAAGGTCCTTGAGAGGGCTTGGAATGGAAAAACCTTTGCATGCAAGTCTGACAACCTGAGTTCAATCCCTAGAGCCTACAGTGAAGCCAGAGAAAGCCAACTCCTGAAAGTTGTCCCCCAACTTTTTTATGTGGACCATGGCATGTACACACCGCAACACACACACACACACACACACACACACACACACGCGCGCGCGCGCGCGCGCAGTAAACAAACAAGCAAATAAATAAAATGGATTGAAAAGGACATAATTTAAAAATGAAAATCTGATCCATTGCCTTAAACACTCGATCCCCTCATCCCATCCCACATCTCAGACTCTGTTGCCTGCCTCTGCCTCTGCTGCCTGCCATCCCTTTAGCCTAGCTGGACTGTTTAGTTGGACCTTAGTGGGAGAGAATGCACTTAGGCCTGCTGAGACTTGATAACCCAGAGCAGGGTCCTACCCAAGGGGAGCTTCTCCTTCTCAGTGGAAGAGGGGAGGGGTGTGGGGGTGGGAGCTTGCAAGAGTGGGCCTGGGAGAGGTGCTGCAACTGGGGTGCAAAGTGAATAAATAGATTAATGAAAAATGAAAGTACTCTACTGTATTTTATGAACACAGTAGTTTATGTGTTTATCATCTCTTACAATACTCATTTTTAGAAAATCATCTTGTAAGGGGGGCAACATTTGGAATGTAAATAAATAAAATAATTTTTAAAAAGTAACAATTGAAAAAAAAGAAAATCCTCTTGTAAATACTATATCTAGATTTTTTTTTCTCAGCCTCAGTTTCCAGAATTAACATTTAAAAGCATCAAACCCAACTGATTCCCACTGGGAAGATCTCTGAAAGTCAACATTCCCATTGGGAAGATCTCTGAAACCCAACATTCCCACTGGGAAGATCTCTGAAAGTCAATAATTAATCACTATTTTAGTTATTCATTACTGAGGTATAATCTACATAATCAATTTTCTTCCATTCAAAATTCTTCAGTCAATTATTACGCTTCTGCATTTTAGTTAATTTCTTTTTCAAAAGAAAAAAAGAAAAAAGTAGCTCCTATACTTTGGTCTAATTCAAAAATCACAGCTTAAACATTCACATTTGTGCACACATTTTAAACATAGGAATGGAAATCCACTTTTTTTGTTTTGTTTTATTTGTTTTTTTGTTTTTTTGTTTTTTTGTTTTTTTGTTTTTTTTTTTTGAGACAGGGTTTCTCTGTGTAGCCCTGGCTGTCCTGGAACTCACTCTGTAGACCAGGCTGGCCTCAAACTCAGAAATCTGCCTGCCTCTGCCTCCCAAGTGCTGGGATTAAAGGCATGTGCCACCACTGCCCGGTAGAAATCCACTTCTGGAGCACATCTTAAAGCACATTTTGGAAGAAACAAGTTTAAAAATGAGCTTACGGCACATGAAGTTTTGGGATCTCTTTAAGAGCAGCAAAGCTTTCATCAAATATTAGATGTGTCTTTACTCAGGCACTAAGGTGTCAGGCACAGCCACACAAAACTCTCATTGAGTCAATGACTTTAGGTTCTTGTCTTAAGAATTCAAAGAATATCCTTTCCCAATTTGATGGTTGCCTTTTTGTTCTTTTAACAGTGTCCTTTGCCTTACAGAAACTTTGTAATTTTATGAGGTCCCATTTGTCAATTCTTGATTTTAGAGCATAAGCTATTGATGATCTGTTCAGGAACTTTTTCCCCTGTGCCCATGTCCTCAAGGGTCTTCCCCAGTTTCTTTTCTATTAGTTTCAGTGTGTCTGGTTTTACATGGAGGTCCTTGATCCACTTGGAGTGAAGTTTAGTACATGGAGATAAGAATGGATCAATTCGCATTCTTCTGCATGCTGACCTCCATTGAACCAGCACCATTTGTTGAAAAGGCTATCTTTTTTCCCACTGGATGTTTTTGGCTCCTTTGTCTAAGATCAAGTGTCCATAGGTGTGTCGATTCATTTCTGGATATTCAATTCTATTCCATTGGTCCACTTGTCTGTCACTGTGCCAATACCATGCAGTTTTTAACACTATTGCTCTGTAGTGTTGCTTGAAGTCAGGGATACTGATTCCCCTAGAATTTCTTTTGTTGTTGAGAATAGTTTTAGCTATCCTGGGTTTTTTGTTATTCCAGATGAATTTGAGAATTGCTTTTTCTAACTCTGTGAAGAACTGAGTTGGGATTTTGATGGGGATTGCATTGAATCTGTAGATTGCTTTTGGCAAGATGGCCATTTTAACTATATTAATCCTGCAGATCCATAAGCATGGCAGATTTTTCGATTTTCTGAGGTCTTCTTCGATTTCCTTCTTCAGAGACCTGAAGTTGAACTCAAGAAGTTAGACCCTAGGGAACCAAATGACCCTATTAAAAAATGGGGTACAGATCTAAACAAAGAATTTTCATCTGAAGAAATTCGGATGGCTAAGAGGCACCTTAAGAAGTGCTCAACATCATTAGTCATTAGGGAAATGCAGATCAAAACAACCCTGAGATTTCACCAGTCAGAATGGCTAAGGTCAAAAACTCAGGAGACAGCAGGTGTTGGCGAGGATATGGAGAAAGAGGAACACTTCTCCACTGCTGATGGGGCTGTAAGATGGTACAACCACTTTGGAAATCAGTCTGGCGGTTCCTCAGAAAACTGGACATGACACTTCCAGAGGACTCTGCTATACCTCTCCTGGGAATATACCCAAAGGATTCCCCGGCATGCAATAAAGACACATGCTCCATTATGTTCAAAGCAGCCTTATTTATAATAGCCAGAAGCTGGAAAGAACCCAGATGCCCCTCAGAGGAGGAATGGATACAGAAAATGTGGTATATTTACACAATGGAATACTACTCAGCAATTAGAAACAATGAATTCACAAAATTTTTAGGCAAATGGTTTGACCTGGAAAATATCACCCTAAGTGAGGTAACCCAGTCACAAAAGAATACACATGGAATGCAATCTCTGATAAGTGGATATTAATTAGCCCAGAAGCCCTGAATACCCAAGGTACAAATCACATAACAAATGACTCCCATGAAGAAGTATAGAGAAGGTCCTGATCCAGGAAAGGATTGATCTAGCATTGGAGGGGAATATAAGGACAGAGAAAAAGGAGGGAGGTGATTGGAGAATGGATAGAGAGAAGAAGGTTTATGGGACATAGGGATCCGGGAAAGGGGAAATCATTTGGAATGTAAACAAAGAATATAGAAAATAAAAATATTAAAAAAAAATTCAAAGAATAGCCGGGCAGTGGTGGCGCACACCTTTAATTCCAGCACTTGGGAGGCAGAGGCAGGCGGATTTCTGAGTTCAAGACCAGCCTGGTCTACAGAGTGAGGTCCAGGACAGCCAGGGCTATACAGAGAAACCCTGTCTCGAAACATGGCCCCTCCAAAAAAAAAAAAAAAAAAAAAAAAGGAATTCAAAGAATGAAATTTATGGAGGGTGAGTTTTATAAATAGTATTTTTATGGGATGCTAAAAGAAAGAAAGAAGGTAGAGCCTCTGTGTAGCAAGAGTGGGTCTCCGGAATGAGACCCCATTGAGGATCACTGCCTCTGAGCTAATAAGTCTTTACTGAATGGCAGCATTGGAGAGGGAGGTTCTGGTCATTCTGGTTTCCAGTCTAAGTGTCCTGGTGCCTGTCAGTTTCAGTCACACCCTCATGTATGGTTTATAAAAACGGGTACCAAAAAAAAAAAAAAAAAAAAAGGCCCATTAAGAAAGAACTTCTGAGCTCCACAGTGGTGGCGCACACCTGTAATCCCAGCATTTGGAAGGCAGAGGCAGGTGGATTTCTGAGTTCAAGTCCAGCCTGGTCTACAGAGTAAGTTCCAGGACAGCCAGGGCTACACAGAGAAACCCTGTCTTGAAAAGCCAAACCAAAAAGAAAGAAAGAACTGGTCAAGAAATTGTCCCTGCCTTGCTACCAGGGATCCTATAGACCTAGGCTCTCCCGCCCCATCCTTCTCCAATCTGGTTTTCTTAGTCAGGTTGTTGCTTGCCATAAATAATCCCATCCTCTTGACCCATCTTCCTTTCTTTGGGACTATCCTAATGCCAGATCTACTTGGTACCTACCAGAGACTCTGTAGGCACATGTTCAGACCCAGGTATTCAATCTGGGCGTTCCCTCCATGACTTCATTCATTCTAGTCATCCAAGTCCCATGGCTCCTCGCCAGGGATAACACTCTTCTCCCAGCCTGCCCTACTCCCTCACCAGGTTTCAGCCAAATTTCCATCAGCGACCCCTTCAGCCATCACATGTGATCCAGTGTCTCACAGCCTTGCCAAATGCCTTACTGAAACTCTCCACTTGTTTTAGCTAGGTTTGAAATCTAAGACAAGACAACACTGCTAGGGAAATCTTGTTCAAGACTCTTTAACCAAACTGCTGGAGACTTCAGACTCTAGCAAAGAAACAGAAGGCCTAGATAGAAGCTGTGTCCCCAGACTGAAATCCTAACCCTACAATAAATTGTCCCCTCCTGAACATTGTCATTACTCCCAGTGAAAGAAGAAAAGTGATGTAACAACAACAACAACAAAGTAAAAAATAAAAATCACAGATCGATTCCAACTCATGTTAGTGGGTGACTCCAATACTCCACGCTCACAGATAGACAATCTGGAGACAAAACTAAACAGATAAATTCTGAGATTAAATAACATCATAATTCAAATGGACCTAATATCTACAGAACATTCCATCTAGCACTAAAGAACTTGTTTTTCTCATTAGCCTGTGGAACTTTCTCCAGAACTGACCACATATTAGGACACAAAGCAAGACTTAACAAATATAGGAACATTGAAATCACACCATGCTTTCTCTCCCACAACAACGAGAAAATCTAGATATCAACAATAGAAATAAGAGGCTCTGTGGGTGTAGCTGCTGTGTTGCATGTGTGTCAGTAGGTGGCAGAAAGGAAAGAGGCTGTGTGTAAGCTCAGCGCTCGGACCTATGAGTGTCTGAATGATTAGTAGCCTAACATCCCTGAAAAGGGAAAAAATACAAGCCTGAGATGGCTACTAGTCCAGTGCCAGGGCGCTTGGATAGAGCTAGCCTGAGATGGCCAACAGCCTGGTGCCAAGCAGGCCCAGACAGGCTCCTGGGACAGGGAGCAAGCTGGAGACTAGAAGAATGGCTGCCTGAGGAAGGAGTGAGGCAGACTTTCCTTGCAAGTGACCACTTGAGCAGGCCAGGAGAGCCTGAGATGACCACCGGAGCAGCTCCATGGGGTCCAGACAGGGAACTAGCCTGAGATGACTATGCCCTGGGGGTTGGTATGACCCCGCCCCCAGGGCCATGATGCACAATTGAAGCACAACACCTGAGACCAGTCTGAGAAACAGAAAATAAAAGAACATTTCCAATTTTCTTCAGAGAAGCCAGTATTACTCCTAAACCAAGACCATACAAAGACCCAGTCCAAAAAAAGGAGAATTCTAGACCAATATTTCTGTTAAACATTCAAATATTCTCAATAAAATACTTGTAAAGTAGATTTAAGAATGAATGAAAAAGATAATTCACATTGATCATGTTATCTTCACGTCAGAAGCACAGGTAGTTCAAAATAGGGAATCAATAAATGTAACCCACAACAAAAATAGGCCATAAAAGACAGAAACCACATGATCATTTCATTAGGCAAAATCTCATTCGACAAAATTCAACATTCAATCACAATTAAAGTTTTAGGAAATCTAGGAATACAGGGAACATATCTCAATATAATAGGCAATATACAGCATGCCCACAGCCAACATCTTGCTAAGTAGAGAAAAACCAAAGCATTTCCCACTAAAATAAGAAATAAGACAAGAATAAGAATGTCCACTCTCTCCTTCATAACTAATATTGTATTGGAAGATTAAGATAAAGAAATAAAAACAAATGAAGAAGATAAGGAAGATACAAACAGGAGAGTCCGAGGCCAATGTGTTTTTTCTAGCAGATAATAAGATCCTATAAATAAAAGTCCTTAAAGACTCCTACAGCTAATTAAATGCATTCAGCAAAGTAGCAAGATACAAAATTACACACACACAAAAAACAGTAGCCTTCTTATACATGAGTGAGAAACATATCAAGAAAGAAATCGGGGAAACAATTGCATTCACGGTAGATTCAAAAATATCCTAGAGTCATTCTAATCAGGAAGTAAAAGTTTTGTACAATGAAAACTCTAAGGTATTAAAAAAGAAAATTGAAGAAGACACCAGAAGGTGGAAGAACCTCCCATGCTCATGAATTAGTAGGATTAGTATTATGAAATGGTCATCCTATCAAAAGCAATTTGCATATTCAATGCACTCCCCATCACAACTCTAATGAAATTCTTCACAGAAATTAAAATATAATTTTGAGCATCATATAGAAACACTAGGTTGTTTTGGGATAACCAACACACACACACACACACACACACACACACACAGTGTCATCACCCCATATTTCAAGTTAAACTAAAACAATCATAATAAAAAACAGCATGATATTGGCATAAAAGTAGATTGTTTGACCAATGGAATAGAACTGAGGATTCATACATACATGAACCCAAACTCCAACAGGCACCTGATTTTTTACAAAGAGTCCAATAATACACATTAGAGAAAAGACAGCATCTTCAACAAAAAGTTCTGGTCAAACTGGATAGCTACATATAGAAGAATGAAACTTGATCCTTATCTGTCAGGGTGAGATGTAAGTCTTTCATAAAACTGGACATGAAATGGATAAAAGAACTAAACATAAAACCTGAATCTGGTGGATGAGAAATTAGAGAACGTACCTGAGCTCATTAACATAGGAAGGAACTTTCTGAACAGGACTTCAACAACACAAGCATTAAAAGCAACAAGCAATAAACTAAAAGTCAAACTAAAAGTCACCTGTACAGCAAAGAATACCATCATCTGAATGAAGAAGCAGCCTACATGGGAAAATAAATCCTTACCAGCTACACACTGGACACAGTGTTAGTATCTGGAATGTGTAAAGATTTTAAAAAATTAAAAATCAAGTAAGCAAACCTAACTAAAACATGGAAGATGGAGTGGAAATTGTTGCAGTGGCATATATTTTTAATCCCACCACTCAGGAAGCAGAGATAGAGACAGAGGCAGGAAGATATCTGTAAGTTCTAGACCAGCCTGCTCTACACAGTGAGTTCCAGAACAGCCAGAGTTATAGAGAAGGGCCCTGTCTCACAAAGGGGAATGGTGGTGGTGGACTAAAACAGACTTCTCAAAAAGACATAATACAAATGACTGAGAAACAAGTTTAAAAGTGTTCAGCATCCTTAGCCATCAGGAAATGCTAATTAAAAGTATTTGGGGATTTTGTTTTACCCAAATTAAAGTGGCTAAGAACCAAACCAAACCAAAGCAAAACCGAAACCAAAAATCAACAACACAACAAACTAAATGTTGACAAATGATAATGCGAATACAGGGAAACAAGAAATGTACTCACTGCTGGTCACTGTGGCTGGGAGAGCAAATGGGTACATCCACCATAGAAATCAGTGTGGAGAGCTCTGAAAATGGCAGAGAGGTATCAGATAATTCAGCTGTACCTCTCTTGAGTATTATACTATAGAGACATCTCATCCATGCTCAGTAATGCTCTATTCACAATAACCAGGAAATGGAAACAGTCTAAATGTCCATCAACTGATGAATGTATAATGAAAATGTATTACATTTACACAATGGGATACCATTCAGCTGTTAGGAGAAATTATAAAATTCACAGATAAATGGGTGGAGATGAAAGCAATCATTCTGAATGAGATAGCCAAGACCCAGAGAGATAAATGTTATATATGCTTTCTCTCCTTTGTAGAAATTAGTTTTAAATCTTCAGACACCTGTGTTTCATTTGAAATAGCCACAAAGGTCAAGAAAGTTAGTTAGGGGGCATGTGGGTCATCTTAGGAGGGAGATAGAACAAAGTGTTATAAAGGTTTAAATGGTACAGGAGGGTTTAATGTGGAGAGGGATGCTGGGAGAATGAGGGAATCTGGAATTGGGTTATAACTAACACAAAAGACATTTTAAAACTCAGACACGTATGTAAAGAGTTTAAACATTACCCTATTGTAGTTTGAATATGCTTGGCTCAGGGAGTGGCACTATTAGGAGATGTGGCCTTGTTGGAGGAAGTGTGTCAATGTTGGGGTGGGCAATGAGACCCTCCTCCTAACCACATGGGAGCCAGTCTTCTCCTAGAAGCCTTCAGATGAAGATGTAGAACTCTGAGCTCCTCCTGCACCATGCCTGTCTGGATGCTGCCATGTTCTTGCCTTGATGATAATGAACTGAACCTCTGAACCTGTAAGCCACCCCCAATTAAATGTTGTCCTTATAAGAGTTGCCTTGGTCATGGTGTCTGTTCATAGCACTAAACCCTAACTAAGGGGACAACAGTGCCTCTACAAGACTTCACAGGGTAACAAATAAAAAGATCAGTTCCAGGAATGGGTTGTATCCTTTGGATTCACTGGTAAGAGAGATCCAATGGATCTCCAAACTTTACAGACTATTTCCAATAATTTTGGTTAACCCACCATAACTTGACAGTAAGACCCTGAAGTGGAAACTTCTGGTTTCTTTGGAAAGTTATGTCAAATGATGTTTTGCTGGGGCACACAGGTGAAAGGATGTCTTGCTAAACAAACACGTGAAAGAATGTTTTCCTGAAGCAGACACAGGTGAAAGAATGTTTTGATTTAGCAAACACGTAAAGGACCCAGAATGAAGGAGTATAAATATGACCCCACAGACAGTGGGAGAGGAGCACTGAGATTTGGTTTGGTTTGCTCCACCTCACTATTCTTCTCTAACCACAATCATGTATTGGTTTGCTTTACATAGTGTTGTTGAGCTCAACTTGTGATAATGCTGCCATTGAGAGAAACTCACCCAAGAACTGCTCTCGAGGTTCCTGTAAGCAACACGCCACTTCTGTGGCTTCGCCTCAGGCCAGTTGGTGAGCCTGGTGGTTTCTTCAGGATTGGACTACAGCCACCTGGTGTCTGCTTGCTGAAAAGACTGGACTGTAGCTGCTGGTTTGTGCCTGTTGTCTGCCTACCTAGAGGGCTGGTCTGCAGCTGCTGAGTTTATATTTGGTGTTTGCTACAGGACTGAACTGCTGAGAAAAAGATTGAGCTTGCCCCAGAGAACTATTGCTGAATAGGTCTGCTTCCCCCACATCCTAATAACTTTTCTCTTCCACTGCCTTAGTTGAGTGGTGGGCTAGAGGAGTGATTGAACACTTATTAAAAGTAGGTTTCAAAAATGTATGCCTATAAGACACTGTTACTGAGAACACCATACACTAAATTCATATAACAAGGAAAGCAAGTTGATACTGACCTGGAAGTCACATCCTACTTACTAGTTTTTATAGTGGTGTAGTGTTCCACACTACCAGAAGAGAAAGGCAATCACAAATGTTATGCGGGTTTGATCCCTACGAGATACAGTAGTGACTAGCCTGACATGTCCACTGGTACATTAATGGCATGGATGTTATGGGAGTTACCAACTATTTTCTTATTGCACCTAAGGCCAGCTACACAAGTTGAAACCATTACCTGGCAGTGCTATTATGATCCATAACCTGTGGCTAGACAGGTCATAGGCCCTAAGGGAGAATCTAATATAATTACTCTACTAAATGGACATAGTATTAAACCAACCCCTAATGACTTATCATTATACCCATAAATTACTGCATTAGTCATTCTTCATCAGAGAAGCTTCTTTATCCAGTAAATGTTAATTAACAAAGAGACCCACAACTGACCAAGGTACACAGAATAAGAGACTGGAACTCTCGGGCTCAAACAGAACATCTATGATTACACCCCCTTTACCTAAGGCTCTCCTGAGTATGGCAGACTTGGCAGGTGGAGGGAGGGCACAGAAAGATTGCAAAGGTACAAGAAGCCTATAGAACACCAAATAAATAAGAGGAAAAGATAAATCCTCTCATCATATAATAATCAAAACACTAAATGCATGGAACAAAGAAAGACTATTAAAAGCTGCAAGGGAAAATGGCCAAGTAACATAGAAAAGTAGTGTTGGTTTTTCTGTGCAAAGGTCCGTCTGCCTGCACCGCGACACAGATCACTTGTCTGCCTGCTGCGCGGGCCATGGGGATGCAGTGGAGAGGTGGGCCACAATGAGATACACCAGGCCAAACAGTTCCACGTGGGACTTTATTTAAGATGGAGAAAGGGGTAGCGGGCGGGAAGAAGGAAGGAAAGAGAGAGAGAAAAGAGGGAGGGGGAGAAACGCTGCCCAGTTATATATGGGTGATTACAGGTAAAGGTGGGCCATTGAATTCTGGGTATATGGTGGCTGTTGCCTTGGCAACAGACCTATATACACAGTCCTAATTGTCGCCTGTATGACATAACAGGTCTCGCAGGTCTCAGTACCAACAAGTAGACCTATCAGAATTACCCCAGACAGAGATTATGAAAGAAAGCTAGAAGAGCCTGGCCAGAGATCATGCAGACTCTAAGAGAACATAAATGTCAGCCCAGGCTACTATACCCAGCAAAACTCTTTTTTTTTTCCTTTTCTATATTCTTTGTTTACATTCCAAATGATTTCCCCATTCCCAGTTCCCCTCTCCCCATATGTCCCATAAGCCTTCTTCTCTCCACCCATTCTCCAATCACCTCCCTCCTTTTTCTCTGTCCTGGTATTCCCCTATAATGCTAGATCAAGCCTTTCCAGGATCAGGACCCTCTCCTTACTTCTTCATAGGAGTCATTTATTATGCTAATTGTGCCTTGGGTATGCAGAGCTTCTGGGTTAATTAATATACACTTATCAGAGATTGCATTCCATGTGTATTCTTTTGTAATTGGGTTACCTCACTTAGGATAATATTTTCCAGTTCCAACCATTTGCCTAAAAATTTCATGAATTCATTGTTTTTAATTGCTGAGTAATATTCCGTTGTGTAAATATACCACATTTTCTGTATCCATTCCTCCATTGAGGGACATCTGGGTTCTTTCCAGCTTCTGGCTATTATAAATAAGGCTGCTATGAACATAATGGAGCATGTGTCCTTATTGCATGCCAGGGAATTCTTTGGGTATATGCCCAGGAGAGAGGTATAGCAGGGTCGTCTGGAAGTGTAATGCCCAGATTTCTGAGGAACTGCCAGACTGATTTCCATAGCAGTTGTACCATCTTACAATCCCACCAGCAGTGGAGGAGTGTTCCTCTTTCTTCACATCCTCGCCAACACCTGCTGTCTCCTGAGTTTTTAACCTTAGCCATTCTGACTGGTGTGAGGTGAAATCTCAGGGTTGTTTTGATTTGCATTTCCCTAATGACTAATGATGTTGAGCATTTCTTAAGGTGCTTCTCGGCCATCCGAATTTCTTCAGGTGAAAATTCTTTGTTTAGATCTGTACCCCATTTTTAATAGGGTTATTTGGTCCCTGGGGTCTAACTTCTTGAGTTCTTTGTATATATTGGATATTAGCCCTCTATCAGATGTAGGGTTGGTAAAGATCTTTTCCCAATATGTTGGTTGCCGTTTTGTCCTTTTGACAGTGTCCTAATCAACATAAATGGAGAAACCAAAATAATCTAGGACAAAACCAAATTCAAACAGTATCTGTCTACCAATCCAGCCCTACAGAGGATCCTAGAAGGAAAACTCCAACACAAGGAAGGTACCTGCACAAAAGAAAGGACAAAATATTAAGCTCCTCACAACAAAGCCAAAAGGAGAGAACCACAAGCACATAAAGCCACCTTCAAAAAAATTATCAGGAACCAACAGTCATCTTTCTTTAATATCTCTGAATATTAATGGACTCAACTCACCTATAAAAAGATATAAGCTAACAGACTGGATACACGAGCAAGATCCAGCATTTTGCTGCACACAAGAATAGCAAAGACAGGCACTATCTCAGAGTGCAAGGATGGAAAATGGTCTTCCAAACAAATGGTCCCAGGAAACAAGCAGGAGTTGCCATCCTAGTATCCAATAAAATAGACTTTCGACAAAAAGTTATCAAGCATGAAGAAGGACACTTCGTATTCATCAAGGGGAAAATCCACCAAGAGAAAGTCTCAATTCTGAACAACTATGCCCAAAATGCAAGAGCACCCGTATTCATAAAAGAAACTTTACTAAAACTCAAAATACACATTGAACCCCACACAATAATAGTGGGTGACTTCAACACCCCACTCTCACCAATGGACAACTCATTGAAAAAGAAACTAAATAGAAACACAGTGAAACTAAGAGGCTATGAACCAAATGGATTTAACAGATATCTACAGAACATTTCACCCTAAAACAAAAGAATTCACCTTTGTCTCAACACCTCATAGTACCTTCTCCAAAATCAGCCATATACTTGATCACAAAACAACCCTCAACTGATACAAGAAGATTGAAATAATACCATGCATCCTAATAAAGGAGGCAAAGTGTGGAGCAGAGACTGAAGTAAAGGCCACCCAGAGACTGCCCTACCTGGGGATTCATCCTATAAACAGTCACCAAACCCTGACACTATTATGGACGACAAGAAATGCATACCAAAAGGAACATGCCATAGTTGTCTCCAGAGGGGCCCTGCCAGAGCCTTACACATATAGAGGCAGATGCTAGCAGCCAATCATTGGTCTGGGTGTGGAGTCCCCAATGGAGGAGTTGGAGGGTGGTCCAGAGGAGCTGAAGGGGTTTTCAGCTCCATGGGAAGAACAACAATGTCGGCCACCCTGATGAACCAGGACTCCCAGGTACTAAATCATCAACCAAGGGGTACACATGGTTCCAGACAAAAATGTGGCAGAGGAATTGTTGAGCATCAGTGGGAGGAGTGGTCCTTGGTCAGGTGAGGGCTCAATAGATGCCCCAACAAAGGGAAATCGAGGGGAGGGGGAGGTGGGAATGGGTTGGGTGGAGGGGCATATATTTGGAGGCAGGGGGTGGGAGGAGGGGTTGGGGGTTTTCAGGGAGGGGGAACTGGGAAAGATTTTACCATTTGAAATGTAAATGAAGAGTATATTTAATTAAAAAAACCTATGCATCCTATCAGATCACCATGGCCTGTGACTGGTCTTCAAGAACAGCAAAAACTACAGAAAGCCCACATACAGTGGAAATTGAACAATTCTTTTGTTGTTGCTTTTCTTTTTCTTTCTTTTTTTTTTTTTTATGAGACTGGGTTTCTCTGTATAGCCCTAGCTGTCCTGGAGCTCATTCTGTAGACCAGGCTGGCCTCAAACTCAGAAATCCACCTGCCTCTGCCTCCCAAGCACTGGGATTAAAGGTGTGCACCACCACTGCCCGGCGAACAACTCTTTACTCAATGATAACTTGGTCAGGGAAGAAATAAAAAAAGAAATTAAAGACTTCCTGAAATTTAATGAAAAATGTTGACACATCATACCCAAACTTATGGGATGCAATGAAAGCAGTGCTAAGAATAAAGTTCATAGCACTAAGTGCCCTGGTAAAGAAATTGTAGAGATCTTACACTTACAATTTAACTGCACACCTGAGAGCTTTAGAACAAAAAGAAGCAAACTCACCCAAGAGGAGTAGAAGGCAGGAAATAGTCAAACTCAGGGCCAAAATCAACCAAATAGAAACAAAGAAAACAATACAAAGAATCAACAAAACCAGAAGCTGGTTCTTTGAATCAACAAAATAGATGAACCTCTAACCAATCTAACTAAAGAGCTAAGAGGCAGTATCTAAATTAAAAAAAAAATCAGAAATGAAAAGGGAGACATAACAGAAACAGAGATGATTCAAAAAATTATCAGATCCTACTATAAAAGCCTATACTCAACAAAACTGGAAAATCTAGATGAAACTGATGGTTTTCTAGACAGATACCACATATCAAAATTAAATCAAGAGCAGGTAAACTATCTAAATAGGCCCATATCCGCACAAGGAAATAGAAGTCATTAAAAGCCTCCCAACCAAAAAAGTCCAGGGCCAGATGGATTTAGTGCAGAATTCTACAAGACCTTCAAAGAAGATCTGATATCAATTTTCCTCAAACTATAAAATAGAAAGAGAAGGAACACTACCTAACTTGTTTTAGGAAGCCACAATTATTCTGATACCTAAACCACACAAGGACCCAACAAAAAATGAGAACTTCAGACCAATCTCGCTTATGAATATCAATGCAAAAATACTCAATAAAATTCATGCAAACTGAATCCAAGAACACATCAAAACCATCATTCACCACGATCGAGTAGGCTTCATCCAGGTTTGCAAAGTTGGTTTAATATAAGAAGATCCATTAACATCATCCACTATATAAACAAACTCAAAGAAAAAAATCACATGATCATCTCCTTAGATGCAGAAAAAGCAGTTGACAAAATACAACACCCCTTCATGTTAAAAGTATTGGAGAGATTAGGAATTCAAGGCCCATAACTAAACATAATAAAAGTAATTTACTGCAAATCAACAGCCAATATCAAATTAAATGGAGACATACTTGAAGCAATCCCACTGAAATGGGGACAAGACAAAGATGGCCACTCTCCCCACATCTATTCAATACAGTACACAAAGTGCTAGCTAGAACAATAAGACAACAAAAAGAGATTGGAGGGGATACAAATATGCAAAGAAGAAATAAAGGTATAACTATTTGCAGATGATATGATAATATACATAAGCAACCCCAAATATTCTATCAGAGAACTTCTCCAGCTGATAAACAACTTCAACAAAGTGGTCAGATATAAAATTAACTCAAATATCAGTAGCCTTTCTTTATACAAATGATAAATGGGCTGAGATAGAAATTAGAGAATAGCCACAAATAGTGTAAAATATCTTGGGGAACTCTAACCAAACAAGTGAATGACCTGTATGGCAATAACTTTAAGTCTCTCAAGAAAGAAATCGAAGAAGATCTCAGAAAATGCAGAGATTTCCCATATCATGGATTGGCAGAATTAACATAGTAAAAATGGCAGTCCTACCAAAGGCAATCTATAGACTCAGTGCAATCCCCATCAAAATCCCAACACAATTCTTCAAAGACATGGAAAGGGCAATTCTCAAATTCATCTGGAAAGGGAAAAAAAAAAAAACAGAATAGCAAAGACAATTCTCAACAATAAAAGAACGGCTGGGGGAATCACCAGCCCTGATGTCAAGTTTTACTACAGAACAATAGTGATAAAAACTGCATGGTATTGATACAGAGACAGACATGTTGAAATGGAATAGAATTGAAGACCCAGAGATAAAACCACACATGTACAGACATTTGATCTTTGACAAAGAAGCCAAAAATATACAATGGAAAAAAGAAAGCATCTTCAATAAATGGTGTTGGTCTAACTGGCTGTCTGTATGTAGGAAAAATGAAAATAGACTCATATTTGTCACCTGGCACAAAGATCAAGTTCAAGTGGACCAAAGACCTCAACGTAAAAACCAGATACACTGAATCTAATAGAAGAGAAAGTGGGAAAGAGCCTTGAACTCACTGGCACAGGGAACGTCCTAAACAGAACTCCAGTGGCCCATGCTCTAAAATCAAGAATTGATAAATGGGACCTCATGAAACCCTGTCTCGACTTCCACCACCACCCCCCAAAAAAAAAAACGGTTGGTGGCTATAGCGACTATTCCTGGTTGTCAACTTGACTATATCTGGAATGAACTACAATCCAGAATTGGAAGGCTCTCCTGTGATCCTAATCTTGAGGGGGAGATACAAGTTTCTGATCTGTATCTTGGCTTGGAGATCTTGAGGCACAGTGGCTATGAATCCCAGGAGATTAAGGCAAGGAGATCTCTGAGTTCAAGGTCATCTAGGACAAAGCAAGTCCCAGAGCCAGGTGTGGTAGCACACACCTTTAATCTGGGACACACCTTCTTCTGGAGACCTACATAAGGGCATTGGAAGAAGGAAGATTCACTCTTCGCCTGTTTGCCTTGTGGGACTGAGCAACTGCTAGATCCTTAGACTTCTATTCACAGCTGCTGCCGACCACTGTTGGGGAGCTGGACTTCAGACTTTGAAGCTGAAGCTTCCTGTTGAAGATGGCAGACCCTGGTATTCTTACTGAGGTTCCAACAGCATTGAAGCGGTTAGCCAAGTATGTCGTCCGGGGCTTTTATGACATTGAGCATGTGTTGGCCTTGGACATCTTGATCCGGAACCGCTGTGTAAAAGAAGAGGACATGCTGGAGCTGCTCAAGTTTAATCGGAAGCAACTTCGATCTGTTTTGAACAATTTAAAGGCAGACAAGTTCATCAAATCCAGAATGAGGGTAGAGACTGCTGCAAATGGGAAGACCACCCACCATAACTACTATTTCATCAGTTACCGAACTCTTGTCAATGTCGTGAAATACAAGCTGGACCACATGAGAAGGAAGATTGAAACGGATGAGAGAAATTCCACCAGTCGGGCTTCCTTCAAGTGTCCTGTCTGCTACAGCACTTTCACTGACCTAGACGCTAATCAGCTGTTTGAACCCACGACAGGAACTTTCCACTGCACCTTTTGCCATACAGAGGTAGAAGAAAATGAATCAGCAATGCCCAAAAAAGATGCTCGCACACTTTTGGCAAGATTTAATGAACAAATTGAGCCCATTTATGCATTGCTCCGAGAGATAGAGGATGTAAAGTTGGCCTACGAAATACTTGAGCCTGAACCCACGGAAACTCCAGCCCTGAAGAAGAGCAAGGACCAAGGAGCAACTGCCGCTGGAGCTGTTGTCCTGGCAGGTGAGCACCAGCGGGAGGCACGGACCAACAAAGGCCCCTCGTATGAGGACTTGTATACTCAGAATGTTGTCATTAACATGGATGACCAAGATGGTGTGCATCGCTCCTCGCTGAAAGAGAAAGCTGCCAAAGAGAGACCCATTTGGTTGAGAGAGAGCACTGTCCAAGGAGCGTACCGTTCTGGACAGATGAAGAAAGATGGCATGGATGTGGACACATTTCAGGGGCGCAAGGAAGTCCGTGCAGGGCCTGACGACACTGAGGAGGCCATGCGAGTTCTACTCATTCATGAGAAGAAGACTTGTTCGGCGACAGCTGGTTTGGTGGGAGCAGTCGCTCCAGCAAAGGCTGCTACTGACAGTGACTCTGAGAGTGAGACCAGTGAGTCGGACAACGCCTTTCCACCCCGGCCAGCCGCTGCAGCTCCTCATCATCGCGATGAAGATGAGGAGGACGATGAGTTTGAGGAAGTAGCCGATGACCCCATGGTTTTGGTGGCTGGCTGTCCATTCTCCTTCTCTGAGGTCTGCCAGCAGCCGGAGCTGGTAGCCCGGATGACGCCGGAAGAGAAGGAAGCATACATAGCCATTGGGCAGGGCATGTTCGAGGATATGTTTGCGTGAACTTTCCTGCAGTTAATCCATTTCACAGAGAAACTTCCCACCAAGTGCTTAAGGGGGTTTCCTGCCTCTTTATGTAAAGTATCTGTTAATCTAGTACAGAAGCAGAGTAAGAGAAAAAATTTGATTTATTTTTTAATGTAAGAAACTTCCCAGAAAGGTAGGTAGGTTATAAGTATTCAGTTCCCTGTTATTACTAAAGAATTAATATTTTTCTCTATTTCCTTATCTATTTTTTTCCTTTATTGTTTTTTTGATGTTGTTGTTTTGGGTTTTTGTTTGTTTGTTTGTTTGTTTGAGACAGGATTTCTCTGTGCAGACCTGGCTGTCCTGGAACTCACTCTGTAGACCAAGCTGGCCTTGAACTCAGAAATCCGCCTGCCTCTGCCTGCCAAGGGCTGGGATTAAAGGCGTGTGCCACCATTGCCAGGCTTTTCCTTTCCTTTTTAAGACATATTTTCCTCACTCTGACTAAAATGTTCCTGTTTACCTTCAGAACCCTGCTAGGGATAAGTGCTCCCTATTATTGCAGCTGCGTTGTGGTCAGGCATGGGAGATAATTCCTTATATTCCTGTCAACCAAAGCAGCTTACCAAGAAGCAGATCACTGCTTAGGGGAACACCCAAACACTTCAACTTCCTCAGAATCAAGTGTGGGGCCAACCTGTGAAAGGAGTGAGACACAGGAGAGAGGGGAGCCTGAACCTTAGGTTCGTGTGTAGACTAGAATCCACATCTGTAGAGCCGATAAGGCTGGAGATTGCTTCGTTTTCGTAGACCTTTTGGGTTATATTTTAGGTGACAAATAAAGCAGGTTGGGTTTACCCTCATGCAGAAATTCAAGGAGCACAGAGGGTAAGGCGTCTGCGTCCAGGGTTGAAGAACTGAGCACTGGGAACTGTGCCTTAGAGCTGCCTCGGTGCGATTTGGAAATCTCAGATGCAAAGCAGAGACTGGCCCCACTTCCCCCACTTGTTCTGTAGACCTGTGCCAGTGCTCTGAATTGAGGATCCATTCCAGTGCAGGGCAGCATAGAAGCACTGATCGCCTCACTCTTCTAAAGGTCACCAAAGCCTTTATTTGTCTCTCCTTCGAGCGTCATCAGACATCATACTTCAGTGCCTCTACTGTGTCGTTGAGCATCGTCACCTCAAGGAACATAGTCATTAGCATGGTTTATTCCTGAAGGCAGAAATTCAAAAATAAGGGCCTTTCATATAAGGTCTACAACAATTAAACTTTTGTAGTATTTTCCCTTGCGTTGTGACTTTTACTTATCATTTTGTAGTCCATTTGTGAAGCTGAGAACGTTTTAGGGAATCTGAGCCTTGTGTATAGTGATGTCTGGTTGTTGGATGACTGAATGTTGACAGTGTCCTCACTACAGGTTAAATCTGGTTGATTTCTAGCTCTAACCTGTTGAATGAGCACTCTTCTCATTTAACCACGTCAGAGGTTTCTCTCCAGCCGGCATCTAAGCGTAGGTGCAACTCAGCGCGCTTTAGACTGGCTTTGGCAATGACTGCCTTAGGAAACCTTTTTATGTATTTATCTTAAATGCATAAACTGTTCAACTTTAAAATTTTGTTTTTTTAAACTTTCATGGTTGTAGAAAGATGTTAATTTGTAAAGTTAATGTTAAAACGACTTTTTCTTTGTTGTATTTTGTATGAGATTGTGTGAGTGTACATTTCAGTAGTGGAAAATGTATTAATAAAGGAACTCATTAAAGCTGTGTTTAAATAGAGAGAAAAAAAAAAGACAGCATGCCCGAGGCCTGTGTACCCTAAGGGTGCAGCCCACCCTCCAGTGAGATCCGGATATCCAAGAGGGTATGGCCAGTCCTTGATATGTTAGCAAAAGAAAAACTACATAAATTGGGATGAATCCAACAGGAATTGTGGAAGCCGTGAGAAAAATGCATTGTATAAAATTCTCAAAAATCTAATAAAAATGAGAAAAGTAAACAATTGACGTGACTTGGATATGACACAAACATTGCAAATACCTCAGTTGATAGAAGATAGCTGGTTTTTTTTACTGCATACTTTATTTATTTACATTTCAAATGTAATCCCCCTTCCCGATTTCCCCTCCACAAACCCCCTATGACATCCTCTCTCCCCTGCTTCTATGAGGGTGCTCCCCCACTCGTCCACCCACTCCTGCCTAACCACCCTGCCCTAGGATTCCCCTACACTAGGGCATCTAGCCTCCACAGGATCAAGGGCCTCCCTTCCCATTGATATTGATGCCAGACAAGGCAATCCTCTGCTACATATGATAGCTGATTTTTTTATAACCTTTTTTTATTCGATATATTTTTTATTTACATTTCAAATGATTTCCCCTTTTCTAGCCCCCCCACTCCCCGAAAGTCCCATAAGCCCCCTTCTCTCCCCCCTGTCTTCCCACCCATCCCTTCCCACTTCCCCGTTCTGGTTTTGCTGAATACTGCTTCACTGAGTCTTTCCAGAACAAGGGGCCACTCTTTCTTTCTTCTTGTACCTCATTTGATGTGTAGATTATGTCTTGGGTATTCCAGTTTTCTAGGTTAATATCCACTTATTAGTGAGTGCATACCATGATTCACCTTTTGAGTCTGGGTTACCTCACTTAGTATGATGTTCTCTAGCTCCATCCATTTGCCTAAGAATTTCATGAATTCATTGTTTCTAATGGCTGAATAGTACTCCATTGTGTAGATATACCACATTTTTTGCATCTACTCTTCTGTTGAGGGATACCTGGGTTCTTTCCAGCATCTGGCAATTATAAATAGGGCTGCTATGAACATAGTAGAGCATGTATCCTTATTACATGGTGGGGAATCCTCTGGGTATATGCCCAGGAGTGGTATAGCAGGATCTTCTGGAAGTGAGGTGCCCAGTTTTCGGAGGAACCGCCAGACTGCTTTCCAGAGTGGTTGTACCAATTTGCAACCCCACCAGCAGTGGAGGAGTGTTCCTCTTTCTCCACACCCTCTCCAACACCTGCTGTCTCCTGAATTTTTAATCTTAGCCATTCTGACTGGTGTAAGGTGAAATCTCAGAGTTGTTTTGATTTGCATTTCCCTAATGACTAATGAAGTTGAGCATTTTTTAAGATGTTTCTCCGCCATCCAAAGTTCTTCAGGTGAGAATTCTTTGTTTAACTCTGTACCCCATTTTTTAATAGGGTTGTTTGGTTTTCTGGAGTCTAACTTCTTGAGTTCTTTATATATATTGGATATTAGCCCTCTATCTGATGTAGGATTGGTGAAGATCTTTTCCCAATTTGTTGGTTGCCGATTTGTCCTCTTGATGGTGTCCTTTGCCTTACAGAAAACCTCCCATGCTCGTGGATCGGTAGAATCAATATAGTTAAAATGGCCATTTTGCCAAAAGCAATATACAGATTCAATGCAATCCCCATCAAAATCCCAACTCAATTCTTCACGGAGTTAGAAAGAGCAATTATCAAATTCATCTGGAATAACAAAAAATCCAGGATAGCTAAAACTATTCTCAGCAACAAAAGAAAGTCTGGGGGAATCAGTATCCCTGACCTCAAGCAATACTACAGAGCAATAGTGTTAAAAACTGCATGGTATTGGTACAGTGACAGGCAGGAGGATCAATGGAACAGGATTGAAGATCCAGAAATGAACCCACACACCTATGGCCACTTGATCCTCGACAAAGAGGCTGAAAACATCCAATGGAAAAAAGATAGCCTTTTCAACAAATGGTGCTGGTTCAACTGGAGGTCAGCATGCAGAAGAATGCGGATTGATCCATCCTTGTCTCCTTGTACTAAGCTCAAATCCAAATGGATCAAGGACCTCCACATAAAGCCAGACACTCTGAAGCTAATAGAAAAGAAACTGGGGAAGACCCTTGAGGACATCGGTACAGGGAGAAAGTTTCTGAACAGAACACCAATAGCGTATGCTCTAAGAGCAAGAATTGACAAATGGGACCTCATAAAATTACAGAGTTTCTGATAGCTGATTTTTTTAAAGCAAAGAAATAACACCAGATGCAAAAATCCCAAGACATTAATGTAATAAACAAAAAAGAACCAAGACATAACTCCTCCAAAAATTACTAATCCTTCAATAATAGCATTTAATGAGAGTCAGTTATATAAAATTCCAGACAGAAAACCCAAAAGAATAATTGTAAGCATGTTCAAAGAAATCAAAGAAAAATTAAGCTCATTATTGAGGACACAATTAGCTAAGTGAAATAAAGAGATAGGAAGTATAAAAGAGGAATTTGACCAAAAAAAAAAAAGTATGCTAAAGAAAAAGGCTCTGTAGAAAGTCCTAGCAACAGAATGGATCACAGAAGAACAAAACGTCCAAGATTAAAGTCTGAGTCAGGAAACTGGGGCAACCAAACACAGGCAAAAATAAAAGCATAGGAAGTTACCAGTGGAAATTCTAGGTGAGTGTGTGTGGTGGCTGTTCCTGGGTGTCAACTTGACTATATCTGGAATGAACTACAATCCAGAATTGGAGGGCTCACCTGTGATCCAGATCTTGAGGCTGGAAGACACGTTTCTTTTCTTTTCTTTTTTTTTATTAATATATTCTTTATTTACATTTCAAATGATTTCCCCTTTCCAGGATCCCCCCATCCCTGAAAGTCCCATAAGCCCTCTTCCCTCCCCCATCCCCCAATCAATTCCTTCCGGTTCCCTATCCTGGTATTCCCCTACACTGCTGCACTGAGCCTCTCCAGGACCAGGGGCCTCTCCTTCCTTCTTCTTGGGCATCATTCGCTATGTGAATTGTTTCCTGGGTATTCCAAGCTGACCTGGATCTTGGTATGGAGATCTTGAGGCATAGTGGCCATGAAAAGCTTAGGCCCAGGCAAGGTAGTTCACGCCTTTAATCCCAGGAGACTGAGGCTGGCACACACCTTTAATCTGTGACACACCTTCTGCTGGAGGCCTACATACAGATATTAGAACAAGGAAGATTCACTCTTCTTCGCCCGCTTGCCACGTGGGACTGAGCAACTACTAGATCCTTGGATTTCCATTCATAGCTGCTCCTGATCATTCTTGGGAAGTTGGACTACAGACTGTAAGTCACCAACAAATTCCCTTACTATATAGAGACTACCCATAAATTCTGTGACTCTAGAGAACCCTGACTAAAGAGTGATACTCAGAACAGACAAAAATCTAAAGATGAAAAGCTTTAGAAAGGAACATTCCCCAGAGTAAGAGAAAGAGTTGCTAATCAGACATAGAAGGCAGTTAGGACATCAAACAGCTGGAACCAGAGACAAACTGTCACTTGTCATATTATAATCAAAACACAAGACACACAGGACAGAGAGAGTATATTCAAAATGGCATAGATCCTGCCAAAACTAAACCAAAATGAGACAAACAATCTAAATGGATCGCTAACAAGTATTTAAATTCTTCCCAGCTGAGAAACATCCTAGGGCCACTTGGTTCACTGAAGAGTTTTACCATACCTTCAAAGAGGAACTAATACCAATGTTTCTCAAAATATCTTATAAAATAGAAAACGAAGGAACCACCTAAGCTCATTGTGAAATGCCAGTATTACCCTGATTCCAAGACCAGATAAAGACACAACAAAAATGAAAATTGCATCTTCTCTGAATGAACACAGACCCGGCAGTCCTCTACTATATGCGTGCTAGGGGCCTCCTATCAGCTGGTGTATGCTGCTGTTTGGTGGTCCAGTGTTTGAGAGATACAAGATGCACCTAACCCTCAAGAGATTGGAGGCCCCAGGGAGTCTAGAGGTCAGGTGGAATGCCGGGTATGGACATCCCATGGAAACAGAGTGAGGGGAGGAGGTATAGGATGTGGAACAGTCGGAGAGTAGACAGGGGTTGGCAGGGTGGGGAATAAAATATGGAGTGTATAAAAATAATTAACAAAAAACAATTTTTAAAAAAGGAAAATTGCATACCATTTTTCCTGATAACATAAACACAAAAATTCTCAACAAAATAGTTACAAACATAATTCAAAAACTCCCTACCTCCCTAGGTTGCCTGTTTCCATTCTTTCTGCTGGTCCTCGGGGCTTCAGTCCTGTTCCCCATCCCCAATACCTGATCGTGTTCCCCCACTTCCCATTCCTATCCTCTCTTCCACCCAGGTCCCTTCCTCCCTTTGCCCCCTGTGACAGCTTTCTTCTCCCTCTCAAGTGGGATTGAGGCATCCTCACTTGGGTCCTTCAGCTTGCTAACCTTCTTGAGTTCTGTAGGTTGTGTCCTGGGTAGTCAGTACTTTTCTGGCTAATATCCACTTATTAGTGAGTACATATCATGCATGTCCTTTTAGGTCTGAGTAATATCACCCATGATATGCTCTAGTTCCATCCATTTGCCTGCAAAACTCATGATGTCCTTGTTCTTAATATCTGAGTAGTATTCCATTATGTAAATGAACCACATTTTCTATATCTATTCGTCCATTGTGGGAGGTGGGGGAATCCTCTAGAATGTACCAGAGACCTGGGAAGTCTTGGATGAAGCCCTCTATAGTGGGAAGGGGGAACTTGTAGAGCCCACCTCCAGTGGAAGGGCAGAGCATCAAGTGGTTGGATGTGGTTGCCATCCCACAGTCAAAAGCTCTAACCCAGAATTATTCTTGTCTGAAGGAACTGCAGGGACAAAAATGGAGAAGAGCATGAGAGAAAGAAGGTCCAGTGACAGGCCCAAATTAAAATCCAGCTCAAAGGGAGGCCCAGGACCCTGACACTGTCACTGATTCTGTGGTATGCTTGCAGACAAGAACCTAGCTTGGCTGCCCTCTGAGAGACCCAACAAGCAGCTGAAAGAGTCAGGCAGATACTAGCACACAACCAATAGGCAGAAACCAGGGACCCCCGTGGTTGAATTGAGGAAAAGCTAGTAGAAGCTGAGGAGGAGGGCAGCCCCAGGAGAGGACCAGCAGTCTCAACTGACCTGGACCCTGAGATCTCTCAGACACTGAGCCACCAACCAGGCAACATACTCCAGCTGATGTGAGGCCCCTGATACATATACAACAAAGAACTGACTGGTCTGGCCTCAGTGAGAGAAGATACACCTAACCGTAGAGAAACTTGAAGCCCCAGGGAGTGGGGATGCCTGATGGGGTGGGGGTGAGTGGAGGGGGATTGGAAAGGGGAGAAGGTATGGGATGGGGAGCAGTCAGGGGGAAAACCAGGAGGGGGATGAAGTCTGGACTATAAAACAGGATTAAAGGATAAAATTTTAATTAATTAAAAAAATTCAAAGATTTCTCCCAGAGATCATTCCCCATATCCAAGTTGAATTAATTTCCAGAAACACAGGAATGGCTCAATTTATATACATAAGTAGATATTATAAATTACATAAATGGATTCAAGGACAGAAACCACATGGTCATCTTCATAGGCACAAAAGAGGCTTTTGACAAAATCCACTGTTCCTTTATAATAAAGTCCTGAAGAAACTCAGAATAGAAAGAACACATCTCAACATAATAAAGACTGTACGTGAAAAGCCTACAGTCAACATTATATTAAATGGAGGAGTGGAATCTCAAGACATTCCTAAGATTAGGAGAGAGACAAATTAAAGGGACATGGGGAGGAAAGGGAGAAACCAGCGTAGCCCCCTCTGCAGATCATATAGATAATCACAATCATATCATAATCATCATGATCACACACCCAGAAGACTAAAGACTCCGCCAAAGGGACAGGATTGAGGGTGGGGGGATGGGCGTGGACTATGAGAAGTGGAAGCAGGGGAAATGGCAGTCAGGATGTAACTTTTGTAAAGAATAAAAATGTTTAAATTAAAAAAAGAAAGAAAATTAATGCACAAAAAAGTAGTCTAGCTTTAACCCAGGAGTGATGAGGCCTTGTGCTTCCCTCAGGATGGTCCTGGCTGTCCTTGGCTTTCATGCCTCCATAGAAGGTTTTTAACTGTTTTTCCTATGTCTGTGAAGAATGGCTTTGTGCTTCTTCACAGAAGATATTTAGTACAGTAGTCTATAGTAATTGTCTTAAATCTGTAGATTGCTTTTGGTAAGATGGCAATGTCATGATATTAATTCTTGCAATGAGTGAGCAGAGCATTTCTTTCCATCTTCCTGTGTCTCCCTCAATTTCTTTCTTCATTGTCTTTAAATTTTCATTCTATTTCCTTAATTAGGTTTATTTCTAGATATTTCATTGTTTGCAGGTGACTGTGGTGAATGGGATCATTTCTCTGATTTCTTTGTTAGTAGACTTGTCATTGGTATTAGGAAGGGTACCCATTCTTGAATAATAATTTTATATCCCGATGCTTTACTGAACGCGTTTATCAGCTCTAAAGGGTTGTTTGTTTGTGGAGCCTTTAGGGCCTCTTGTGGATAGAACTATGTCATCTGCCAAAGGGGACTCTTCAGATTCTTCTTTTCCCGTTTGCTTCTCTTGTTGTTTGGACTAGGTCTTCAAGCCCTGTATTAAATAGGCATGCAGAGTCTGCCTGTGCATTGCTCCAGGTCGTGGATTGGCATGCCTTTGATGCCTTCCTCTATTTAGTATTATAATAGCCACAGGTTTGTCATATGTGCCCTTCATTTAAGGAGGCCTCCTAGTCCATTCATCACTGTGACCATGGATATGGGATTTTCTTTCAAAAGCTTTTTCCACATCTACCGAGATGATCCTGTGGCTTCTGTCTCTTTATTACATTAAAGTGATTGATTATCTTTATTTATTTATTATGTATGTCAAACCATCCCTACATGGCTGGAATAATTGGAATTCAGTTTGGTCATGATGAATGATCTTTTTGATACCATGTTGAATTCAGTTTCAGGATATTTTATTAATGATTTTTTTATTTATGTTCATCAAGATCATTCTGTAATTTACTTCTTTGTGTGTGTGAGATGTCTTTACCTGACTTCGACAACAGAGCAACACTAGCTTTATAAAGAGTTTGTGAAATCTTCTTTGCTTTTCTATTTCTTTTGGAATCTGCTGCAATAACTCACTTTTCTTTCTTTCTTTTTTTTTTTTTAAGGAAAAAAGGTTTATTCAGCTTATACTTCCAAATTGCTATTCATCACTAAAGGTCAGGATTAGAACTCAAGCAGGTCAGGATACAGGAGATGATACAGATGTCATAGAGGGATGTTTCTTACTGGCTTGCTTCCCCTGGGTTGATCAGCTTGCTCTCTCATAGAACCTAAGACCACCAACCCAGGAATGGCACTAACCAAAATGTGCCCTCTGCCCAATACCTCACTTTTCAACTCTCATTTTATTTATTCTGATCTTCTTCATCCTTCTTTTACTTAGCTTGACTTAGAAGTTTGTCAGTTTTATTTATCTTCTTGAATAAGCCAATCTTCATTCCATTAATTCTTTCTAATTTTTTAATTCCTACTTTGTTAATTTCAGCCCTGATTTGGAAGATTTCTTCCCATCTGCTAGTTAAAGGTCTGACTTGTCCTCCTTCTCCTGAGGCCTTAAGTTGTACATTACCTTACTGTTATATGTTTACTTGTGATCTCTCCCATACTTTCACATGGGCCTTTAGTGTCATAAACATTCCTCATGGTATTATTCATGCTTTAATTGCATACCACGGATTTTTATGTGCTATATTTTCATTTTCATTCAATTTTAAGAAATGTCTTATTCCATCCTTGACTTCTTCAGTGTCCTGCATATGATTAGATAGTGTGTTGTTTAATCTACATGCATTTGTATACTTTCCACCACTTTTGAGCTGTTTATATCTGAGCCCATTCCATAAGGTCAGAAAGCTCCATTTGCTTAGAATACCTTATCCACCCTTTCACTCTGAAATGATGTGGGCTCTAGGGATCCATACTCAGGCCTTCATGCTTGCAGATCCACTGAGGCAGCTGCTCCACCACTAGAAGATCAGCATATTCGAAAACATAAATAAAACTCACAAATGTCTTAGTCAAGATAAGTAAAATAAGGAGAAAGAAGATCCAAGAGCTTATTAAGTGTTCAATTTGATGAAATTTGGTGACCAACTAAATCAAGATGGAAAACATCTCCATCCTTTCCAGTTTCCCAGTCCTTTTTATTGTTAGAAAGCATGAAGTTTGCCATTTTAGTCACTGTTATTTGTTATTTTAATTTGTGTGTTTGTACATGTGTATACGGTATACATCTTTGCACATATATGGGCACACATGTGTGCAGGTACACAAGCATGTGTATACATGCATGTAGAAGCCAGAGGTTGATCTCGGGTTCTATCTCAACCACTCCCCACTTTATTTACTGAGATAGGGCTTCCTTCTAATCCAGAGCTCACCAAGTAAGCCACCATGTTAACATTGATACAACCCACCAAACTTAATAGTAAAATTCTAATTTTACTCATAACAATGGGGTGCTTAATTATATGAGAATTTTATCATATTCAGGTTCATATATCCACCACCTCAGTCAATATGTAGGGAAATTCTATCACTAAGAGTCAGAATCCCTCATGTTGCTCTTTCCTAACTAGAGCAATCCATGTGCATCTTTTAATAGTAACTCTGAATATCACTGGTCTCAATTCCCTCAATAAAACGACACAGACTAGAAGACCGAATTAAAGCAGAATCCATCTTTTTACTGCCTCCAAGAAACACATCTCACCACCAAAAACAAACATCATATTTTGGCTATATTTTGTTGTAAAATACTTCATTGAAACCAGACCCCGGGATATAAGCCTGCACTCCCAACCACTATGTAGACTAAAGCAGGATGGTTACAAGTTCCAGGCCAGCCAAAGCAACCTAGGGAGACCTTGTCTCAAATTTAAAAGTTAAATGGGGACTAGTGACATAACCCAGTGGAAGTATAGTTGCCTGGCCTGTGAGAGCTAGAGGTCAATCTCCAGAACTGAAAGAAGAAGAGAGAGATTTTGTTGATAATTTATTTCTTTCATTCTCTCTCCCCATAACCCCCGACAGACAGACAGTCAGACACACACACACACACACACACACACACACACACGATTAAATCTTGAAGAGTACAGATTGTTGTGTGTGTGCATGTGTTAGAGAGAGGTGGGGGAGGAAGACATTTTTGTTGCTACTTCATAACTGTATGTTGCATGTGTGGAGGCCAGGGGACAACTTCTGAAGTCAGTTCTTCTCTTCTTGTTTCTAAGGTAGCATCTCTCTGGCTTCTGCATTACTACACCAGGCTGACCAGCCTGTGAAATGCTGGCCAATTGTTCTGTTTCCACTTTCCATCCCTCCATAGGAATGCTAGGGTTAGCTGTACACTACCATATTTAGATTTTTTTCATGGGTTCTGGAAATTGAGCTTGGGATCAGTCTTGCACAGCCAGCACATTTATCAACTGAGCATTGTCCCACACCAGACTGTCTTCTAATCCAATGGTTCTCAACCTGTGGGTCGCAACCTCTTTGGCAAACCTCTATCTCCAAAAATGTTTACATTATAACTCATAACAGTCGCAAAATTATAGTTAAGAAGTAGCAACAAAAATAATTTTATGTTTGGGAGGGTCACCACAACATGAGGATCTTTATTAACAGATCTCAGAATTAGGAAGGTTGAGAACCACTGTTAATCCTCTGTGTGTGTGTGTGTGTGTGTGTGTGTGTTTGCCAAGTAATACCTCTTCTTACTGTGCATTATCTGTGTCCTGGGTGTCATGCCTGTAATCTCCTAGAGGTGTTTGTTTGAATGTTTACTTAGCTTATTTACTTGCTTCATGTTAGTGGTATTTTTTTCACACGCTAGATACTAAGAATAATTTTTATGAAGATTCTTCTCATCAAATAAGCTGTTTCCTCTCGGTTTTTCATTTTGTTGTTCCTATTTCTTTTTTTTTTTTTTTCATCTTTCATGTTAGAATCTTCTGATGTCTAGTAAGTGCTGCCTGTCCACATTTAAGAGTGGGACCACAAAGGTGATTAGACGTCCTCAGGGCATACTTGTTGAATCAGAGCATCCTTGTAGGCTGACTGTGGGCTGACTGTTAATCAGAGCTGTTTAGCTAGGGATGCTTTAACTGGCAATGTTCACCAGTCTTCCTTTTTTATTTCGTCAGACTCCTGTGAGGGCTTTGTTTCTGGCTGCAGCACCATGGCTATAACCTGTAGGCAAAACACAGATAGTCAGTGTCTCAGCAGCCACTGTGAAGATGCCCTTCCATTTTCAGTGTGACATCCCAGCTTGTAACAGCTCTTACTGTGCTTCAGGATCAGACCTTCGGTTCTGCTTTACTCTTTAAAAACACTCAGCTGTGGATCTTTGTTGAGCTGAGAAAGAAAAAGTCATTTGGCTGACAGAGTGAGAATCCCTGGGATTGGCTGTTTCAGAACAGACTTTTGGGCAATTTCTTTTTATTTTATTACCATAAGCCCCAGCCCCACTCTAACCTTCACTTACAGAATAATCAAATTCCAGAGGTTTTTAAAGAGGATTCTTCTGTGCATACTGGGTAAGATTGCATCAGTGCCTGGACCTCCCCGTTATCAGGTTAAGAATCATTTTCCATATTTGCTAAACCATTTCCTGGACGTCCCTCTGCTTCCCAGGCTCTCTATCTTTGTGCATTCATTCCCTTTATGGAAGCAATTCTTTTTTATTTTTAACCAATACATAAGAATTGTTCATGAAGTATTTCTGGGGTACAATATGGTATTTTGATACATACATAATGTATTTTGATACATTTTGATAATGTATCAGATAAAAAAGCAAATTCATTATTTCAAATATTTATCATTTCTTTGTATTGGGAACATACTAAGTCCCTCTTCTGGATACGCTGCAGCAGACTTTAAGTTATCTTTAATCTCTCTCTCTCTCTCACACACACACACACATACACACACACACACACACACACACACACACACACACACACACAGTGCTATTTATAGAATACTAGAATTCTCCTGTCATTTGGTGAGACTTCAAGAAATGGCCACTAACAGTCATTCCAGTTTCTGATGCCCATGCTTCTTTATTTCTCTGTCCGACAAAGCTCTGGGGACGTATTTTGTGTCCAGACAATTAGCACTGGCTGTCTGGTGCATGAGGCTATGTGCGACTTCATGTTTTTCTGGACACTGAGCTGAAAGACTCTCAAATCTAAATGTTTCTTCTTTTCTTCATTTTCATCTCTCTTAAGAGCCTGAAATTTTCTCGAAGGACAGGAAATAACAGGAGTTAGATTGTAAGAGTATTTTCCCAACCAATTCAATCTGAGAAATTAATAATAATAATAATAATAATAATAATAATAAACATTTATGACTTTAGGACTCAGAGGAAGAGCATTATTTGTCCAGCAGAATTAAGTTACTTGTATTCTGTTTGCTAGGAAACCTTTGATAAAAAAATGTTCCTTCCCAATGCTGAGCTGCTTATGAGGCTCTTAGAAATGGCCATTGTCTAGTGTGTTGTTATAATTATTATGTGCTTATCTGTTCCTTTCTTATCGCGTTGAGTACCGTGTTTAGGCTAGGGATTGTATGTTACTGGTTTTTATCTTCCCCCCACCCATTATCTTCTTGACAAAAGCTGATACTAAAAAAAAACTTTCAGAAAAGAATACATAAGAAATGGCAGGATTCCCAACAAGGAAATTGCAGGACTGCATCTAACTTCCCACCAGTCTGTAGCACCTTGCCCAGCACAGTGTGTGTTTGTGTGTGTGTGTGTGTGTGTGTGTGTGTGTGTGTGTGCCTGTCTGTATGTATGTAGTATATATATATATGTATGTATGTATGTCTCTGTGTGTCTGTGTGTGCCTGTATGTATGTATGTTTGTGTGTGTGTGTGTGTGTGTGTGTGTATGTGTGTGTGTGTATGTGTGTGTGTGTGTGTGTGTTTGGTAAGAAGATAAACTGCAGAATCTTAAACAAAGCAATAGCTAGAACAGAAGAACAGAGCATGGTCTCCTCGTGTTTCTGGTGAGACTGTCTTTAGCTACAGCAATGCTATCTATAGATAAAAGAAACAAATGCACTTTAAAAGAATTACTGGACTAGAAAGCTAACTGTGACCGCATGGTTAAGAATAAAGAACAATTATTAAGCACTGGTGAAAAGAATGTGCTCTAAACTCAAGCTGCCTGAGTTCACTAACAGCTTTGCGACTTTGAGGGCTCACAAGTAGAAACAACTCAGACGTCCAATAACTCAGGAGAAGCAGATCACAGCAGCCTCTGGCGCACAGCACAGCACACAGTAAATTGTAGTAACTTGTGAAAGGGGTGAAGAACATACTTTTAAACCACTGATCTAATCTTTATGAGTCCTGGTCCTACTGAGTCCCAGGGAAAAAAGTTCAACCTGCATTAACTGCACCTTTGACACTTCCACAGGTCTTGCAGACAATGCAGTCCTGACAACATGGATGCTCAGCTGCAAGGCTTGCTCTTCTCCAGGACTGCATCGGGGGAGTTCATATGATTAAGACCCGTGTGATCTCTTTACAGAGGTATTTACCTTCTCTGATCCTCGACTGGTAACGTTTGATGAATGCCTAGTTCTACCTTGCCTTCAGGCCATAATGTTGGCTCCTAGGCCTGGAGGCTGTGGCCCCTCCCCTGGGCCTCCAGTTGAGAAGTTCTCAGTCTGCATGGTTTCTGTTGCAAACGGAGACCTTTCCTAGCCAGCAGACAGTTACTTTACTCCTTCTCCCTTGGTATGTGGCAATATTTGAATGCCTTCAGCTGAGGACATGAGTTTTGTCCCAGGCCTACATGGATAAGTTGTCTATGGAGAGAATGAGAAGGCCCAGTTGTGCTGGTTAATATCTGGACTCTCATCCCTTGAGAGGCTCAGCAAGGAAGATCTTGAGTTGAGACCAACCTAGATGCACAGAAAGACTTGTCTGAAGAGGGTGACTAGGAGCCACAGATCCACAGAAGCAGCAGCAGCTTACAGCCCCCAGGGTGATGCTCTGAACCTCACAATTGGCCTGAAAAAGAGAGGAGACTAGTAGCAGCTCCTATCCTTCCTGTCCGTGCTCCATCAGTGCCAGCAAAACTAGCGTCAATATCCTTTCATTGCAGACTTCTGCAGGGACTCCTGCTTGCCTGGGCCTGATTTAAGAAGCACAAGTCAAATCCCAACAGTTCTACACACAAGAGAAACTGGGACCTGAGCTTCTGGGTTCTAATATTGGATAGTAACTCTGAAACTAGAAATTTACAGCATCCAGCAAAGGTATTCAAAGGGGCTGGGCCGAGGCTAGGGACATGGCTCCCTGGGTAAGAGTGTGAGAGCCTGAGTGTGAGTCCCAAGCAGCCACATAAAAATAGAAGGACGTGGCCAGGCGTGCTTGTAGCCCCATCAAGGGAAGCAGGAAGAGACAGGTAGATCTAGGAACTCACTGGCCAACTAGCTTAGCCTAAATGGTGAGCATCAAGTTCAGCAAGAAAGATTCTATCTCAGGACAATAAGGCAGAAAGTGATAGCACAGGATACCAAACATCGTCCTCTGGCCTTGGCAAACATACATACATACACACACACACACACACACACACACACACACACACGCACACACACTTTTTAATTTTGCAAAAAGACTAGACAGATAACAACATGACACTTCGTGAAGCCAAATCCCGTCCTTCATTTTATTACAAAACATTTCAAAGATCAAAGCTAGAAGAATTTAATAGTAACTATCATATGCCCACCATCTAAGGTCCCATTAACATCACCCTACACTTGTTTTACCACCTGTGCATTCAGCCATCCAAACACCTTTTTTTTTCCATTTCAAGATAAATTGCCAGGCATTACTCTTGACTGTTAAATTCATACTAAATGAAATATGCAATCTTTTTTTCACACTACTTTATTTCTGTATGTGGAGCCTGGGGTGAACTGTCTGCATAACATAGTGCCTGTGTGGAGGTCAGAGGACAGTTTTCAGGAACTGATTGTCTCCTCTACCATGTGGATCTTTTACCTACACCCTTACCTACTGAGCCATCCACCAGTCCAAAATATACAAATCCCAAATGTACATTTGCTAAATAAATTATTATAGCGTTTTCTTCCAGCACTTCCCCCACAACCTCTATCCTCACACCAACTCCAAAGAAGGCACTCACTGCTCATTTTTCCTACTGTAGCCATTCAACAAGAGCCCTCTTCATTTTGACTTTTCACTAAAACTTTGTAGCTACTGCTATTTTCCCAGCTCTTAGAATTTGCCTTAGAGAAATGAGATCAGGCAAAGAACTTGACTGTTTCTCCTCCTGGTCTCCTTTTCTCTTCCCACCATAATCAGGGATGGGCTTCTCCAATAGAAATGGTGGAAAGAACATTTGTTAAATGGTATGTCTAATGACCTTATTGCTTATAGTTATACTCACTGTCAAGTCTATTAGGCATATCTCTTGTTGTTGATTAGAATTTACTAGACCTTTTCTTGACAGCACCTACTTTTTAAGACCACGTTGGTTTAGGAAATACTACTCCAAACAAAAACATAAAACCAAAACACCTAACCAAACAGTCTGTCTGGACAACAGTGCATTATAAGTGATCTCCTCGTCCCTATCTCTGAATTACTGGAAATTTTGACTTTGATGGGTAACCCTGTTAACAGGAGATTGAGGTAAAAAATACTTCAAATACACTGTTTCCATCATGGGATGCATGAACTAATGTGAACTTAGATGAAGTTTTAGAATCAGATGACATCTAGACATTAATAGAAAACACAGACATTTTATAGTCCAATGATTAACCCTTTTATGGGCACAGAAAAGTCTTCATTAAATAGGTTTGGATGGAAATGAATGGAAATGGATGAATGGTGAGGATCATAAGGAGTTTCCTAAGCATACAAAGTGAAAATGTAGGAGTGGGGTGGGTATAGCTACTACAGCAGCTTGAGGTTCATGACGATGGTTGATAGACGGAGAGACAGGAAATCTGGCAATGCCTTGACATGGGATGGAGCAAAGACACCTCTTTTCTCCTTCTTCATAACTACATACACACATACACACATACACACACACACACACACACACACACGGGAGGGACAGGACTGCTGAGGACACTACAAGGGGGCCTTGGCTTTCCTCTGAATGGTCAAATCTCTCCCTAAAGTCTGAACTCTGGTTATCTCAATTATCCAGCAGGATCATGGTTCTTGGAACAAGGCAATGAAGGAAGGACTTAAGGCTTCATAGTCTTTTATTGGTTGTCTAATGACTTCATCCAGAGCTGGAGAGAACAGTATCATCTTCGTTTTACAGCTGGATTAGCAAAGATCCAGAGAGAGGATGGCCTGCTACTAGACTAGTCAAGATGTGTCCTCTGACTCACAGTCTTGTGAGAATGAGTCCCCGAGATGATTTAGGTGACTCCTGGCTGGAGTACACAGCAACTGGCTGCTCAGATTTTGGAGTCTGCACATAGGCAGCCACAGGCTTATGGCTGTTAGAGCCTCAGAGGTTGGAACTGGAGTTCCCAGCACCATGGATCCTAGGGTACCCCTTCAGAGTGTGAGATCACCCATCTGGGGATGCTCTTGTGTTTAGCCTCAGCTCTCCCCCATTGTGATTTGGGTCAATGTGACTTTTCCCTTAAACAGACCACACTGAAGTCCCATAAGGGAACCAGGTTTGAGCCAGCCACTCCAAAAATGTATTGAGGGGCTAGAGAAATGGCTCAGTGGTTTGTTTACCTTGTTTTTGGTTTTTTGTTGTATTGAGGAGGGTGTTTTGGCTTTTTAAATAGCACTTTCAATGGACGGTTTAATTGAGATCATTTTGATTTCCATAAGAGAAGTCTCCATTCAGTTTGTTTGTTTGCTTGTTTGTTTGGCAATTCCACAAATTATGTAGCCACTAGAAAATTTCATTCATAGGAGAATTTTTTTAAAGACAAAACCCAAACACTTTAATTGTGGTAGAATTTCATAAAGTCTTAAGTACTTGGATTTTTTTTTCTAACGACTACAGCTTTCTAAACTTTAATGTGTATACTAATGATCCCATGAATTACTAAAATGAAGATTCTGGCTTAGACAACCTTCTGTTACTATAACAAATTTTTAAGATAATCAACTTTTTAAACAGAGAGGGATGTTCTGGCTCCTGTTTTGGGCTGTTTCAGTCTATGATCGGTTGCTTCCGTTGCTATATGCCTGCTACAAGGCATCTCATCATGGCAAGAGCACATAGCTAAAGACCACCCACCTCAAGAATATGACTGTGGAGGACAAGGACAGAAAAGAGGAAGGGCTGGGTCCCACTAAGCCCTTCAAGGAACACAGTGATCTGAAGACCATCCACTAGGCTCTGGCTCTCTACGTCTTCCCAATAGTCAGCAAGAGCTGGACACTAAGCCTTTAATTCATGGGCCTTTTGAGGACAAGATCCAAACTACAGCAAAGGGTCTATGATATGGCCTGCATTCCTCCTAGTTGCTCAGAGATACAGAGACTGTGGGCTCAAGGACCACACACTAAAAAAGCTCAGCCTCTCACATAAGACAGCGCAGGTTAAATATTATGGACCCTGGAAATACTACAGAGCTCACTCCATAACAATCAAAACAACCATAAGCTTAGAAGTGAGTAACTCAAGAAAAGTATTAGTTTTTCCAAGGTGCTTGCTTTGATTAAGCATGTGACCCAAGAGGAGGGACCGCGCAGGCTCCCTGGAGAAATTCCTCTTTCATCTTCCTTTGCCCATTAAGAAGCCCTTGTTTCTCTCTACTCTCCTCAACAAGATGGAAGAATTTTTGCACAATCTGCTGCCTGTGAAATGTAGAGTTCGGTGTTGGGAGGAAATGGAAGGACTGTAAAATACAAAGTCTTTATTCCGGCCTCTGTCAGATTCAAGCGGGGCGAAATAACCCATTGCAATATGAGGTTTGTTGACAGACAGGTGAAGGGAGCTTCAAACAGCTAAGAGCCCTGGAAGTTGTTGCAACCAGGCCAGGCTTTCAGGAGGGATGCTCAGCAACGCTAGCATTTTCTGCACAAAAGGGCAGGGCAAACATGCAAGGGCAAACATGGGGCAGAGGGACTAACCTGAGGCACCTTGATAAGAGAGCGGAACAAACGTGCGAAAGGTTTCTTTGCTGGTTTCTCTTCCTCTGACTTTAAAGATAGAACAAATTTGTGTAGAAAAGCCAGCACAGGAAGTGAGGAGAGAAAGTGAAAACAGCAGTGCTGAGGTTCTACAGGCTCCGTGGAATCTGCAGGGAGCCACACGGAGGCCTGGGAGATCTCTGGGCTTAGCTCGAAGCACTGCAAATCCCAAAACTAGACCGCCCAGAAAGGATGCCTCCAGATATTGATTATATGTCTAGCATCCCTCTAAGTGTTCGACTTCAGAGGAATGTAATTCTCAGGAAAACCCTGAATGGTCAATGTTTTTATCCTCTACCTTACAAGTGAAGAAATTGAGGCACTAAAATTATTTACCAACAGGGTGGTGGATGGAGCTGAAATTTGAGTCAGGTAATCTGACTTCAGAGCAAAGATCTCAAGCAAATCACATGACACAAGTGTCTCTGAACAAATAATCTTTGCCTACTCTGCCAAGTACTAGCTATACTCTGATACCTACTGTTGGCTGTGATATCCTGCCTCAAACTCAGCTGGTAGTATTACAGTGTTTCCTCCTTCTCCTCCTCCTCCTCCTCCTCCTCCTCCTCCTCCTCCTCCTCCTCCTCCTCCTCCTCCTCCTCCTCCTCCTCCTCCTCCTCCTCTTTCTCCTCTTCCTCCTCCTCCTCCTCCATTTTCAAGATTGTGTCTTACAGGTGTGGCCCCGACAATGGTTTTAACTCAGCAATTACCTTGTTTCCTCCTGCATGCTGGGATTACAGACATAAGCCACCAAGTCTGGCTCTACTGTGGAACGTAAGATTAAATATTACTTTTGGAAATAGCTCATTCAGCAGCTACGGGCCATGGTGCTGATGGAGATGATGTAGCAGATGCTGCTGCCCCTGTGGGAGGCAGACTATTCATACAGAGAAACAAAGAGATTTGGTAAGCAGTAGAAATGTGTTGTAAAAGGTACTGAAGGCCAGAGTCAAGGGTTTACAATAGACTCTGTAGGGATGAAGTATGCTGTGGTGCATGCAGGACAGGAGTTCTGAGTGAAAAATGGTGCTTTGCAAATAAATGTGCAAAGAAAGCCAAGCACACTGTGATGCTGTTACTCTTTTACATATTCTTTTTGAAAAAAATAGTATATACTCACAGTACAATATTTCTAAGAGTTCAAATATCACTTCAGCCTACTTCCAGCCTTCGTTTCCCTTCTTAGCACCTTACTTTCTGTTTTTAATTTCACAGTGTATCTGGGACACTATTTCATGTCAGCATGTAGCCACCAGCCTCCTTCTACTGAATGTCTGGATTGTAGTTTCTTGCATGAATACATCTGATGAGAACAAAGGGACACAAAAGGACATACACAGAGGGAGAGAAAGATACACATAAATAAAAATAAATCCTTGTCTTAAAAATGCACAAAAACACAGGAGCAAAGACTACACTTCTTCCAAAGACAGAAAACTAGAAACAACCTAAATCCCCATAGTTAGGGAAGGGCCGGCTACATCACATAAATGCACACGGGTGGACGCTGACACTGCTTGTCTTCAGTCTGTGCTTTCACAATGAAGAGCCTGCTGTGTGATTAACTAAAAAAGCCATCTTACAAATAGCTTCTTTGTGCAATTAGGTTTCTATAAACGCATTTATATGTTTGTGGTGATACATATGCATGTTTCCTCTGTCTCCATATTGCTTGTATTTTCTATATGAGTATGTGTTTCTTCATGGTAACAAGAATGATTTAACTGCTTTTAAAACACCTGATTGCTCCCTAGGCCCAGGTTTCTGTACGGCATGCACCTGCTGTGTGCTGGTTCTGCTCCAGGTGTTTGCACTGGGCTCCTCAGAGCTGGGCCTAGTCTTTGGCTACTGTTTTCTCATCTCCAGCCCGATTTTAGAATCAAAGAATGTTGGGACTGTAAAACATAGCTTGGATCCTTATTTGACAGGTGAGGTCACCAATGCCTGTACAAATTACTTACCAAAAAGGTAATTTATTGAGGGTTACACAGCCATTTATTCCCCCCCCCCCAAAATAACAGGCAAGCACTCAACCAAACTGTGCTACTGTCCCCCAATCTGAGTGCAGCTCCCATCCAAGCAGGTTAGTCATCATAAAGGGCTCATCTCCTGGGAGACCTTGTCTAGGCAAACCTGGGATGGAACATAAAAGGGCCCTGAGTAAGACTGTCATTAGTGGGGAGGAGCCTGATCCTGCCAGGCTGAAGCAGCTTTATTAGAGCCCCGACTCTGCCTAGGTGGCAGGCTGCAGGGCATTAGCAGAGGAGCCTCCTTGGGCTATCACCAGGAATCAGTTAATTATAAGGCAACGTGGAACTAAAATGGCCCATTAAATGTGTTTGCATTGCACCAAGCAGAGCTCAACCTCTTTGCCACTTTCTAAAAAAGATTAATAATAATAATGCTTTTGACCTTTTAAATCCTTTCCTGGATGTTTGGGTGACCCCTGGCATAGTCATCACAGGGTATGGTCATGGGTACACCATTGTCCACTTACCCTCCCTGAGTGTCTCTCACAGATACTGCCCCTCCTGCCTTGGCTCAGCCCACACCAGGACTCTGAGAGCTCAAGTCATCCATCAAAGATTCGCCTTACAAAGAGAAACTTCCAACCAGCTTCTATAAAACTAAAATTCCTCTATTTAATTGCACATAAAATTCTAGAGAGCTAGCATGGCAGAGTTCTGGGGCTCAGAATCTTGGATCTAGAATGGTCCTAAAAGCTAATACTATCCACTCAGTTTATAGCTATAGATCCCCTAAGGTTCTGGGAAGGGAGGGAGTTTGCCCAAGCCACAGACATGCAATTTGGAGCCAGCTCAGAGAATTAGCAGAGCAGCCTTGGCTTTTAATCAAAGAATAAGCTTTTCTCTCTTATTTATATCTTCCCAAGGATCCAGGTCACGGATTCCCTCCTCCCAGCAGGCGAGCTGTGCTAGGGAAGTCTTACAAGATACCCAAAGCTAAACATGACTTTTCCAGGGAGGTATATCAGACAGTCATGACACTTGTCTTCTACCTCAAAGCTCAGGCCTCCCACCGTATAGGTAGGAATGTTTGCATACATTGAAGGAAATAGATGCACTAGAGGGACGCCCCAACTCCCAGATTCCCAGTGGTAACAAAGCACTCGGCATCTGCTTGGGGAGGAACAGCTGAGTCCGGCTTGCAAAGCATCTATCTCTGTTCACTGGTTACCTTAGGAGCCCCCTTGGGACCCCCAGTAATAAGAGGAGTGTGTATTCATTTACTAAGGAATTCTTCAAAGATGGAGAGAACCCGAGCTTCAGATGAGGCTGTGTGGGTTCAAAGCTATCTTCCTAGAGCTCAGGGTTCCTCAGTACAAGCAAGGCCTGTGCTGGGTATGTGCAGGGATTGTGTAGGGTGTGGAGTGATGGGTGGCGTCCCTGTAAGATCACAACCCAGCACCTGTGGATCTAAAGGGCAGTTGTGGTCCCAGGACTCTTCTCATCTTTCCTGAAGGAGAAGAGACAACCTGAACTAGGTATCATGATTCCTGGACTCTGGTCTGGACACTGCAGCTTTCCTATCATGGTCCTTCAAGTGGCTCTGAGTTCCCATGTACTTGAGGGCTGTAAGTGGTAAGAATGGCTGGCCAGAGTAACCATTAGCTCCTCCCATTCTCCCCGATCCGCTTCTCATTAGTCTTGTGACCTTCCTGGGCCTGTTCCTCCTGTAGTGCAGCCCTCAACTCCATGTTTCAAAGACATCTTGGCTGGATCCACTCCCACGCCGGACACCTTCTAGGTGCAAACCAAAGCAATTACTGGGTGATTATGTGTCTCAAGGATGTCACTGCTGGGGCGAGGAGGCCACGCCTCTTCTCTGGAACTCCGACTTCACTGCCTAGTCGGAGTGCCCGTGATGTTCTTCATCGATGTGGATCTGACTGGAGATCCTGACGAGCTACACACTGCTGCACAGGGACCAGGCGTTCATCTAGGTGTTGCATGGCAGGTGAGTGGGCAGGGGCTGGGGACCTCAGGCGATCGGTGTCCCTGCGAGGAGCTTTCACACTTGCGGGACAAGAGGGGTGCTGTTTGGGATGAAGCGTTGATCATTGCTTGTTAGGATTTTAGATTTGGTTAGTCCACAAGATATTCTCCCATAGTCATAAAGAAATGGAAGCACTAACCCCAAACCACCCTGTCAGTTATGGCCACAGTTCAGCGAGGGTCAGACCTGTCCCACAATATCTGTTGAACTGAAAGAGGCAGGAACTGAAACAAGAGGGAAGAATTCACATTTACACACACACACACACACACACACACACACTCTCTCTCTCTCTCTCTCTCTCTCTCTATATATATATATATATATATATATATATATATATCTGGGGACCATGGGCCAGATGAGACATAGAAAAAAACTTCATGAGGAAACTCGTGAGCTACGTCCTCTCCTAATTTGAGCCCATGCTCTTGAGAGCAAGAACAATTTTCTCTGAGGTAAAAATAATCAAATGACCTTTAGATGAGATTTACCCTTGATGCCTCATCTGAACTATAGGAGATATAATACAGATGATTTCACAGGCCTGCTAGGAGGGGATCCTCCTTCACTCTGCCTCACAATAGCTCATTTGGGCCTAAAATACAGTAGATTCAGAAAATGTGTCCCCACAACACAGCTTCAACATGGAGAATAGGAACAGTTCACCTGTTAGGTTCTGGAGCCCAGTAAGGAGCGCAGCAGAACCAGGAACCCACAGTCCGAGATCTCTAAGGGATGGTCCCAGCTTTATACCTTCTATTTTCCACTGTTCAACAAAGTCAATGCTGGGGCTTCACTGTCAGATCTGTAACTTTTTTGATAGGTGACTACTTGTCTCCATCTATAAAACACGGGGGTAAAGGGCTAGAGAGATGCCCAATAAGTAAAGGCTTGCTGTGCAAACAGAGGAGCCTGAGTTCAAATCCCCAGAACTCAGAAGGCATGTGAAGCCAGCCACAGTGACACACATTCATTATTCCCAACATTCTACACTGAGACAGAGAAGGGAACAGGAGAAGCCCCAGAGGCTCACGGACCAGCCAGCCTGGCACACATAGCAGCAGACAACAGACACTTAGTCCCCAACAGTGCAGAAGGTGAGAACTGGCATCCGAAGATGTCCTTTAATATCCAACATGTATGCCGGGACTAACTCACACAAATGCAAACATACATGCACACATCATAAACATACATACACACACATGAAATTAAATATGGGAGTGAGGGATAAAATACCCAGCGTATAAACTGAATGCGTTATTGAATTCAATTCCTCAGGCTGTCTGGACCTCCTTCCTTTTTTGGAGTGTTCACTCTGTAGAGCATGGATCCATTAGATACCAGAGCCTGACAGCAAGTATGTCAATTACAAAAAAAGACCCTCCCTCCTGCCCCGGCCAGGCAGACATCTCTAGTTGATCTCAGGGCCCTTTCCTGCAGAGACTGTATATGGTCCCAGAATTCTCTTAAGTATGACTCTTCAGTACTGCTACCAGTATATAATACTATCAGTATTATCAAATGCAATGAGACCCTTTAGCCATTGATGAATTATAACAAACTTTCAGATCAGAAGTTTGAGGTGGTGAAATACTCCATGTAGAATTGGCTCTTAGTAACCATCGGTTGAATGTAATGGCCCACTGCCTACTTATATGAGAGACACTGGTTTCCAACAGCACCAGGAAGGAAAGGGCGATTAAGCAGTAGCCACAGGAAGGCCTTAGGCAACTCTCCAGCTAATCATGTAGCTAGGAGCTCAGGCGCTACTGATGCATACTAAGGGCAGAGTTATAATGGGGCCCATTAAAAGGCAATTATGCGGAGGCCCGAGTCTGGAAGATGTCACCAGCTTCAGGAGGGTTTCTGTGTTCAGGCTCACTAGGTGCCATGCCAGGCTGAGACAGAGAATTGTCACTTAGCTCTGTGGTGTCATTGTGGTGTGAGAATCTAGGGTAGGCGTGGCGATCACGGCAGAGATCAGGTGAGTGGGACACAACTATGTGTGTGTGTGTGTGTGTGTGTGTGTGTGTGTGTGTGTGCCTTCCTGTTATGCTGATCCTTAGGGACAGCTGGTAAATACATAAGCTAGAAGAGGCAGGGATGAGGTGGGCAGGGACAAATATGAGGGGGTGAGGGGCAAAACGGGAGTAACCTGAAGTGTGATGGCCTGTTTCTAGAATTCTTGTCCCTGGAGCTGGAGAAATGACATGTTAACATTCAAACGAGAGAAAATGTCTCTTGACCACTTTGAGCCCAGTGTCTCCATAGCAACAGAATGGATTGAGCCAAGCATCAGTCCAAGGCAGGCAGGCAGAAACCTCAGCCAGGGCTGAATAAGACAGAATGAAGAGAAAGCCAGTCCAATGTGTGTGTGTGTGTGTATGAGTTGTGGGTAGGAAGGCAAAGAGAAGGAAAGTGTGTTTTGGGAAGGAGATGACAATCTTAAAAGCTCCATGCTCATAACTGTGGGTCCAGAACTGTGCTAAGTGCCTCATACACAGGAAATACAACCCCTCTAGTTGGAACCTGCTGTTCTACAGTGTTTGTTAATGGCTTCTCCTTCCACTCTCAAAATCTCCTTGCTTAACTGGTACAGTCGGTCGTTGCCTACCTTACTCAATGCTTCTCAAGCCATAGAAGGAAGGTGTTATAGCCACCACTTCCCAGGAAAGGAAATCTAAACTGCTCAGGCCCACCTATTTTCACAGGGCCACATGACTCACAATGGCGTTAACTAGTCGAACACTGCAGTGGCAGCCAGGAGGTATTGCACAAACACTGAAGACAGTAAAGCGATTAACAACATGTTTGCTGAGTTTCTAGGATGTGTCAGGTGATGTTCTGAATACTGTGGATTATCTCATTTAATCCTCTATGCTCAGTGGCAGGATTATCAACAAACTGCTTCTTCCACCAGGAGCCTGAGTTTCAGAGGGATGCACTAGCCTGCTTCAGCTCACACATCCCAGAAGGAATGAAACCTCAATTGGAACTCAACTGGATACCTCTGAGTTCATAGTGCCTGACCCAAATTCAAAGAAAGAGCAAAAGGGGAAACACAGGAAAACTGTGGGGAGGAGGGGTGTCTGTGGGGAGGAGGGGTGTCTGTGGGGAGGAGGGGTGTCTGAGGGGCTTGTGGTGTTCTTACTATGCTCCTATCTCTCTGCCTGGTGGGCACAGGCTCTGACCCAGGGTCTGGGCCTGGTATTGGATGCTCACCCTGTGCATCCCTGAGGGAGAAGGCCTAGGGGCTGGTAATGTTTCCGAGTTGTCCTCAGGCCTTAGGTTCAGTCCACCAGAGAAGTTTCCAGATAAGGTATTGCCCATCTCAGCCCCTCCCTGGCACCTGGAGAGGAGCTGTATAACCATCTTCACATCTGCACATTGATTAGAAGATCCAGGAGCACTTGAGGACCAGAGGTACTTGTTTGAGCAGCTAGCCACAGACTCCCCAAACTGTAAGGTCCTACTGGGTCATTTCATAGACTGAACCACTGAGGCCCAGAAGAGAGGAAGGAGTTTGCCCAGGTCCCACCAGGACTTCACAACAGTTCTGCCACTCTTGCCAGAGGATACGTATATAGCTTGCTGCTTGTCCCATGACTTTTCAAAAGTAAGAAGTTAAGGAGAAAGATAGAACTTATCATAGGACTTCTTGCATCAGGAGCTATGGGATGGGCAGCTGATAAAGGGGGCGGGATTCTGGTCCTATCCCATACAAGGAGAGAGAGAGAGAGAGAGAGAGAGAGAGAGAGAGAGAGAGAGAGACTGGGATTTATCCACTTCTATCTACTTACCTAATCTAATATTCATGGCACCTCTGTTAATTCCCAAGCCCTAACCTGGACTCCTAAGGCCCAGGGAGGTTGGAAGCCAGGGATGAGCTTCATGAATCTTTTAGTACGGAGGAGAAAAACATAAGCAAACAAGTCTAAAGCATCCTTGAACCTGGGTTACAGACAAGCTTTGGTTTCAGATAGCAATATCTAGGCTAAGATGAATGGCAAGCGATCTGAGTGATTTTGACAAACCACGCCCTGCAGATGTGTCTGCTTCCTTCTCCTCACTGCTCCATCAGGTGTTTCCCTTCAGATCTGGGTCTCCCTGTTCCCCTAGCTAGGGGAGGACCTCAGGACAGGATTGTAATCACCAGAATGGTGGCGTTTTCCCTGCCTCCCTGCTCACTGTGTCCTGACTATCATCTCACTGTGATGGGGCAAGTCAGGAGGGTATGATGCTGATGGGTCTGGAGGACTTGGGTCACCTCAGGAGCAACTGCAGGGCCAGATCATACAGATACAGAAATGCTGACCTGGGCTGTGGAGAGGTTTACAGCTGCCACGAGATGACAGGAAGCTTACAATCTCTTCACAAGCACCGAGGCATAAAAGGAGGGACAGAATTGCAGGAGAAGTTGAGAAGCTGAAGGAATGCAGATATTATCAGCAAGATGAAGGGCTTACTAACATGGGGTGGGTAAGCCACTTCTTCAAGGGCTACAAGAATTCAGTGGAAGACCAGTGAAGCAGCTTGGTGGGTACAGTCAGTAATGGTGCTTAGTGTGCAAGCCTGGAAACCAAAGTTCGATTCCCAGAACCCATGTAAGGAGACAGCCAACCCTGTAAAGTAGCCTCTGACCTCCACATGTGTGCTGTGCCCCCATACTCATTATACATGCACATGCCTACCCATACACACATCACACATGCACACAGATAAATATAGACAGACAGACAGACGACAGACAGATAGGTAGATAGATAGATGGAAACAATTAAAGAAAAAGAGGCCCTGAATTTGAGAGACCAAAGGGCATATATGAGAATCTGGTGGAAGGAAACTGGAAGAAATGATATGATTATATTGTAATATCACAAAATTTAAAAATATAATATAAAAATAATTCAAGATCATCCTTGATTATACAGTGAATTGGAGGGCATCCTGGATTGCATGAAATAATGTCAAAGAGAGAAGGATGGAGAGAGGAAGGGAGGGAGGAAGAGAGAGAGAGAGAGAGAGAGAGAGAGAGAGAGAGAGAAACTTGACTCTGATCTGGGAAGCTATGAGAGACAGGAGTAGGGAATAAGGTTATTGGGAGGTGTCTTAGTCATGGTTTCTATTACTGTCCAAATATCATGACCAAGAAGCAAGTTGTGGAGGAAGGGGTTTATTCATCTTACACTTTCCACAGTGCTGTTCATCACCAAAGGAAGTCAGGACTGGAACTCAAGCAGGTCAGGAAGCAGGAGCTGATGCAGAGGCCATGGAGGGATGTTTCTTACTGGCTTGTTTCCCCTGGCTTGCTCAGCCTGCTTTCTTATCAACCCAAGAATACCAGCCCAGGGATGGCACCACCCACAAGGGGCCCTCCCCCCTTGATCACTAATTGAGAAAATGCCCCTCAGCTGGATCTTATGGAGGCACTTCCCCAACTGAAGTTCCTTTCTCTGTGATAACTCCAAACTGTGTCAAGTTGACACACAACATGCCAGTACAGGAGGTAATTATCTTAGCCCTGTCATGCCTCAGGGTGGGTATAAAGGGGGTGGGATTTGATGAGGGTGCATAAGCCTTGGGTCGTGGGAATCTGTGTTGGTTTCCTATTTCTTTGTCACAGATCAAACCAGCACCTATAACCTTCTGAGATATCTGAGTCCTATTCGGAGACAGGCAGGAGAGGGTGGAATAAAGGAGAGATGTGGTGGTTGGGGGAAGGGAGAAGGCGATGTGGCCAAATATTGAGAAATAGCGGGGTTATAAGGAAAACAAATAGCTGGGGAAGGAGGCCTGCGAGCTGGAGGAGTTGGGATGGGGGGAAGGGAGGCTGGGATGCTAGCCTGGACTTTGAATTGTACCTCAGGTTTGTGTGATGCTGAGGGAGCCTGCAGGCCAGCATGCTTTGTTACACTAACAGGTACACAGGTGGCCATTTGTCCCTTCTGCCAGTGGTAAGGGAAATTTGGTAGTGGGGAACCAGGCTAACAGTGAGTCAGCCTGGGAGCAGCAGCCAGAGCAGTGACGGCAGCCAGAGCAGGGAGCTGAGGGAGCTCAGATGCTCAACAAAGCACAAAGAAGAGAGAGAAAACTAGAAGTAGTGTGAGGACCTTAATATTAAGGCTCACTCCCAGTGACATACTTCTGCAAGCAAGGCCACGTCTCCTAAACTTCCTCAACAGTGACACCAGTGAGGGTCCAAGTGTTCCAATGCCTGAGTCTATGGAGGGCATCTCTCCTTCAAGCCACCACATTCCACTCCTTGGTTCCCTTAAGCTTGTTACCACCCTAATGCAGATGTGTGTGATGTAACTTTAAAAGCCCTGACACTCTGTAAAGGTCCAGAGTCTCTTCTGAAACTGAAAGTAATCTTTTAATTGTAACCCCTGTAAAATAGAAAAGCAAATTATATACTCCCGACATATAATAGCATAGAATATGCATTACCACTCCAATAGGGGTGAATGGGGACATAGAAGGAAATACTGGACCAAAGCAAAACCAGAACCCAGTTAGGAAGCCATCAAGTCCTGTAGTTCCATGTCTATTGTCAAAGGTCTTAGATAGGTCTACCCTCTCAGTTTTTCTCCCTGCAACACATATATCTCTCTCAGGCTGGTTCATTCCCTGTATGCATCTCTTCCAGACAGATGTCCCACAGCCCTCACATTTCCAACATCTTTGATCTCCAATGCAATCCAGGCTTCACTCTCACAGCTTAATGCAGTGGCCTATGAGGGCCTCTTCTCCCTCAGGGCCTTCAGAGACTCCCCTACCATATTATCTGACCCCAGAAGCTCTCTGAGACTACATAGGAATAACCCATAACCTATTTATTCTTCCATCCTTCGTGCCCATAAAGCCAGTACTATATGAGCAACACTGCCAAGTCTGGATCCAGTATGGGATAGACCCTGGTCCTCTTAAATCACATCAGCACCAACATTTTTATCCAGTTCCTTTCTGGGGAAAGAGAAATGCTGTGTTCTTTCACAGGTTAGAAGCTTAGCTGGGTGGGGTCTTCCCCCGAGGTGAGGGGGGGGGCTCCCCTTTATTCCAGTGCAGTGCAAACCTCTCCTTAACTGTGCTGTTCTCAACAATTACAGCCTCTCTTCTAGCACATGTCCTGGCTATAACATTAAGCACCTTAGTGCTCCTTTTTTCTCCAAACTATGCATTTTGTATTTATTTTTGGTCTACTTGTTCTTTCTCATTGTAGACCTGCATAAGGGTTATAAATAATTACCATAACACAGATCCAATGTCATGCAATCTCGAAATTTTCTCCACCAATGAGAGCATTTTGTTTTAATTTAGCTTCAGACAAAGTTCTCAGGATAAGGGCAGAAGGCAGACAGATTCTTTGCCAAAATATCACGTGAATGGCCTCTAGCACAGTTGCTCTTAAAATGGTTACTCCTTCCTAAACCTCTTGAGCTAGGTCTCTACAATCCACATTACTGTCAGCATGCTGTCTTCAGAGATCCTGCCAGAAGAGTCTGATCTCTGCCTACACATTCAATAGCTTTTCTAGTTTAAAGTTCCAAGATATTCCACATTCTTCCTAGAGAACAGCATGGTCAGGTTCTTCACAGCAACGGCCCACTGTCTGGTACTAATTTCTGTTTTAGTTACTTTTCTTTGGTTGTAATTGAAAAAAACACCATTGCCCAAAGCAACTTATAGAAGAAAGGGTTTAATTGATGTTGGCTCCAGAAATATCAGAGTCCATCACATCAGAGAAGCATGGCAGCACGTAGCAGGCATGACAGCCAGAGTAGGAACCTGAGAGCTTACACCTCTAAACACAAGGATGAAGCAGAGAAAGTGATCTCAAAGTGGATCAATGCTTTTCATTTCAAAGCCCATCTCTGATGACATAATTCCTCCAGCAAGACTGTGCCACTTAATGCTTCCTAAACAATGTCACCAACTGACAACCAAGTGTTCGGATGCCTGAGACTACGGGGGACACTTCTCACTGAGATCTCAACACCTATCTTCTGACCATGGCACTTGCCAGACCACTGTTCTATTGCCTATGATGCAGGCTCCTCTTATATTCTAGAGTCTTGGATTTCTGGGTAGTGCTTGTGGCATCAAAAGTAAAGACAGCAGAGTACAGGGGTTCCATAAAAGTGCAGACTTGAGCTGGGCAGTGGTGGCACACGTCTTTAATCCCAGCACTTGGGAGGCAGAGACAGGTGGATTTCTGAGTTCGAGGCCAGCCTGGTCTACAGAGTGAGTTCCAGGACAGCCAGGGCTACACAGAGCAACCCTGTCTCAACCCCTCCCCCCCCCCAAAAAAGTACAGACTTGACTGCCTGAGTCCACTCCCCACCGACTGCAAAGTTCTGTGGCTCTTCTTGTTTCCATTTGAGAATTTGAGAGACAAGAGGTCCCTCAAATGGTTAGTGAAGATTAAGAAGACCACATTTCGAAAATACTTAGAAAACTACTGTTTCACAGGAAGTCCAGCTAAATAAAGCCTATTCAGTGTCTCTGCCCACAATTAGTATATTCCTGATAGAAGCAGGAGTCAGGTACCCTTAGGCAGGAAATAACTATTTAAAGACATTTCTATTAGTGATTTCTTGTAGCTATGACAAAATACTTGACAGATTAACTTAAAGGAAGAGAGATTCATTTTGAATGACATTTTTACCACATTTGAGCAGAAAGTCACGGTGTCTGAGAATTTGGCAGAGGATATTTTTACCCCTATGAAGACAAGAAACAGACACAAGAAGAACAAGATACTCCCAAGAACCCATACACCACTCAGTGAGTGACCTATGTCCTCTACCTAAAACCCACCTCCTAAAACTTCCAGAACTGCCGGGCGGTGGTGGCGCACACCTGTAATCCCAGCACTCTGGGAGGCAGAGGCAAGTGAATTTCTGAGTTCGAGGCCAGCCTGATCTACAAAGTGAGTTTCAGGACAGCCAGGACTAAACAGAGAAACCCTGTCTCAAAAAAACCAAAAAGTCCAAAAAACAAAACAAAAACTTCCAGAACCTTCAGCACCAGAACCAAAATAACACCACCAGCTGGGGACAGAGCTGCCAACACATTGGGTGGGGCACATTTTATATCTGACCCATAATAATATTATTTCAATTTCATATCATATCATTACATTTCTCACATTCTATGTTCTTTTTAAAATGTGAGTGATATATCAAGAGGTAGAGTGTTTCCTATCCTTGAATCTGTGCAACCTGTTGTAAGTGTCTTAAGTAACAGAGTAGTAGACTTCTTAGCTCATAGTGCAGAAGGTTTGGTAGCCTCCTCCTTGGTCTCTTAAATCACTTGCCTAGAGAGAAACCACGTGTCTTAAGTATAAAATACTTAGGCCCAGGGAAAGTCCCAGGTGGAGAAGAACTAAAATCCTCAACTTAGATCCAGTTCTCCAACCTTGTAAGCTAAGCACATTGGAAGTTGGTCCTCTAGCCCCAAACAGGCCTTCAGATAAGACCAGTCCAGCTGATGTGTGACTGCACCCATAAGGAACTCTAGGTATGCATTGGCCAGATGAGCACTGAGCAAATTCCTGACTCACAGAAACCACACGTTCTAATTTACTTTCTGTCGCTGTGGTAAAACACTGACCAAAACCAACTCAGGAAGGAACCGGTTTACATTATTAGCTTACAATTCCAGGTCACAGCCCATCATCAAGGGAAACCAAGCAGAAGCTGAAGTCAAGAACCCAGAGATAGGAACAGAGAGACCATACCTCTGCTTACTGGCTTGTTTCCCCTGACTTGCTTAGCTACCTTTCTTATACAGCCCAGACCCACCTACCTAAGGATGCTAGAACATATGTGGGAGGGGTCCTCCTATATCAATTAACAATGAATAAAATTCCCATATGACATGTATGATATGATATGTATGGCATGATACTGGCCAATATGCTGGAGGCAATTCTTCGATTAAGGTTCTAGTTTCCCAGACAACTATAGTTTCTGTCAAGATGACATGAAAAAAACTGGCACAGAGTATAAGACAGCAATTCTGGCTTCCTTCAGCTAAACTCTGGGTTAAGGAAAATGGTTAAACAGCAATGTATTGCTAATACTCTCTTGTCACTAATTTCTTAAAACTAATTTGATGCATATTACTGAGTCCAGTTATCATTTTAAAATTGTCACACTCTAATTAATACTACAAAAGGTAAATAAAAAATCAATTTTAGTTCAATATAGTTAAGTATATGAATGCTTATTGCAACTTGGTTAGAATGCATGGCCTTCTGGTCAGGCGACATGTAAAGTACCACGGGTCACCAGCCACAAATGCAGACTTACTGCTTCCTGTGGGGTGTAGTGGGGACCAAATCCAACTCAAACAGTGTCACCATTCATGACAGAGCATTTTGGAAGGCCCCAACAATAACTAAATACCTGACATAAAGGAGGGAAGGTTTATTTTGGTTCATGTTTCAGAGGATTATAAAAGTATCTTTTATTCTCCTGATGTAATTGTCATGTTGAAGGTTTATTGCCTCTGTCTGCTAACCTAGGCCTAGTCCTGGAGGCTTCTAGCCTCCATACAACCTTAGCTAGGCCTAGAATGTTTTCAGCCTCTAAGACTTACTGCTCAGTAAGATCACCCTTTCTAGTTCTTTCTGAACTCTAACTGGCTGGGTCAACTCAGCTGTTCTGGCTCAAACTCCTCTCTAAATTGAATGGTTCAGTCTGGCTTCTCCCAGATTCTCAATGAATTTCTCTGCTTGGCCTCATACTAACTTTGGCAACCTGTTCTAATCTGACTTCTTCTCATTCTCTGGGTCTTTCTACCTTCATCTATGTCTAGCTTGTTTTCTCTTCTACTGTCTGTAAAGCTCTCCAGGTAAAACTGCTCTCTCTCTCTCTCTCTCTCTCTCTCTCTCTCTCTCTCTCTCTCTCTCCCTCCCTCTCCTGCTCCCTCTTATAACTTCCCCTTCCTCTCTCTTCTCATAAGTTTGGTGTACCCTATTCTGTCAAATATTTCTCTAATTTGTCACTTTGTCTGCTACTCAATCAGACATCACTTTCAAAAACAGGTGCCTTCTTCTACAAACTAACTTTAGCTTCATTGTTTGGGATTAAAGGTGTGTACTAAAGGTACATCTGTATTCCAGCCAGAGGGATTAAAGGTATGCACTAAGGTTAAGCCACACCACAACTAGAAACAGGTTTTTCCAGTAAACAACACAATCTCAGGGTTCAGCGTGTGATCAAATATCCTGCAACATTTCCCTTTTTGGTTTGAACTAAAAATTGTACACAGTTTAACTTTTACAACAGATACAATTATCAATCCTGTGAATTTAACAGTCTGAATGTCCTTATGAAGGTCTGTCGGTGCGATGACCCTTCATAACTGCAGAATTGATCATATGTCTTCAGCAACAGATTGTTATAGCAGCAAGGTTTTCCATCTGCCAGTCTGACAAGCAATCTGTCCTTTTTCACTCAGTTTGTTGAGCTGCCCCTATGCAAGTTGTCCTCATTGTCTGAGTTGCTGCCTTTCTGGATTTCTTCCTTCCTGTGTCTTTAATGTAGAAGCCTCTCATACTTAGGTTGGATCTTTATCAATTTTGATGGATCCATAGTCTTTCACCACCTGTGGAAATACAGAAGAAAAAAAAAAAACCCTTCCCTAATGTAACGCATTCCCTGACTGACTCCCATCCTGATGTTAAAACATCTTTAAAGTATACAGGTTGATCTAATTTAGCAGTTTTTCTATAATCTAGTGTCTTTCAGCTGATCTTATTTCCCCTTTCTGTTTATCAAGGTGAAATGAGATCTTTCTAAGTCCACACATAAACTAGACACTTTAGGCACTTGCATTCCATGCCAGGCCCCACACCAGTGAGTGCCTGGCTTCTCAGCATTGTCAGCAGGCTGTCTATCTTGATCCTCAATTTCATTAGGTACCATGGGTTCACAATTAAACACTTCCTGCTCTTTTACATCCTCAGTCTTTTGTCTCTCAAACCTTTATACTATCATAGCTAATTTTCTTGCTGTACAGCTAATTTTTAACCTTTTTTGAAGGAAAAAATATAAAGATTGAAATTAAAAGTTGGGAGGAGTTTACTTCCGTGGTTAAAATTGCAATGAGTACAGCAATGGCTTTGTCTTTCTTTTCTTTTTTCTTTTCTCTCTTTTTTTCTTTGTTTACTGATTTTATTTGCAGGACACACTCAGGGTATAAAATAATTTTTTAAAACAGGGTTTAGGGTCTGCCCCAACACAGTTATAACTTACCAAGCACAAAAGCCAACACATAAAAATAAACATACAAATTGAAGAGAAAGGGGTTTTGGGGGGGGTTGTTTTGTTTTGTTTTGTTGGTTTTTCAAGACAGGGTTTCTCTGTGTGGTCCTGGATGTCCTAGAACTCACTCTGCAGACCAGCCTGGCCTCAAACTCAGAAATCCACCTGCCTCTGCCTCCCAGGGTGCTGGGATTACAGGCGTGCACCACCACGCCTGGTGAGAAAGGGCATTTCTATCCCCTCAACTCCTACCCTTTGTTTAAGGGATCTGAAATGGAGTTTCATTTTTTAATCCAGGAAGAGTCCATCTATATAATTAAAATTCTCCTTTGTTGTTGCTTACTGTAACTCACTGTCTCAGAGACCCTGTGTCATTCCTTGCTCTGGGCTTGAAGCTCCCACCACTTCTTTGGAGTCTCCCAAGTCAAACTCAAAGAACTGATGCTTTCTCTAGAGACAATCCCAGGCAAATTTCTCCTCTGCAGCTTTCTGTCAGATGCCTCCTGCCCCCTTCGATGTTTCTGTCAAATGTCCTCTGTTTTCGGCAATATTGGTGGACTTTCTCTCTCTCTCCAATTGCATTGGGGGGGGGGTCAGATGTAAAAAGGTAACTTTTATTCACCTGATGTAATTGTCATTTTGGAAGCTCACTGCCTCCTTCTGCTAACCTAGAACTAGTCCTGGAAACTTCTAGCCTCTGTATAGTCTTATCTAGGCCTAGAATGTTTTCAGCCTCTGAGACTTGCTGCTACAGAGCTCGCCCTTTCTTGTTCTTTCTGAACTCTGGATGACTGCTTCAACCTGGCTGTTCTTGCTCACACTCCTCTCCGAGCTGTTATTCAGTCTGGCTTTTCTCCCAGCCTCTGACTGAATTGCTCTGCTTGGCCTCAAACTAACCTTGGCAATATGTTCTAATCTTCTGGCTCCTTCTTGTTCTCTGGGTCCTTCTGCCTTCACCTGTGTCTAGCTTGTTCTCTCTCTCTCTCTCTCTCTCTCTCTCTCTCTCTCTCTCTCTCTCTCTCTCTCTCTCTCTCTGCAACCTGTCTCTGTATAACTGTCCTGGTAAAACTACCTCTCTACTCTTTCTCTGCTCTGCTCTCTCTTAAGTCGCCTCTCCTTTCTCTCTGTTCTAGTGAGAACTGGGAATATCCTGTTCTGTCAAATCTTTCTCTGATTCATTACTTTGGCTGTCACTCGTTTAGACATCACCTTCAAACATGGCTGCTTCCCTCTACAAACTAAATTTTACCTTCATGGTTTGGGGTTAAAGGTGTGTACTAAGGCTGAGCCACACCAGAACTAAAAGCAGGCTTTTCCAGTAAACAACAGAATCTCGAGATTCACAGTATGATCAAATATCCTGCAATAGAGGATTCAGTTTGGCTCTACATGTGCCTGAGGGCAACATCTTCGGGTCAGGAATATGTGACAGAAGAGATCTGTTCCTCTTGAGGTGGACAGGAAACAGGGGGCCAGGAATAGAAGAAGGAATGTATTAATATGACTGTACATGGATATACAAGTACCACAGCCTGTTCCTCGTCTCCCTCCAAGTTTTGGTGGTCTGTTGCTTGTGACAATCCCCCCCCAGCAGGTTTTCCTCAAACTGTCAAAAAATCACTGTAGACTGTTGGGTCCCCAGTTTTCAGCAGGTCACTCTATACCTAAACAAATAGACCTTAAATAGACAGAGAATGAGGATTCTGGGATTGGGGTCAGATTCATCACTCTGTCACCTAGAGTGGCTCTACCAACTGAAGATTTATCCTCAATGCTACCTTCCCAAAGAACTTTTGTTTGTCACTCTTTAGACTGCCCTTTTGTCATTGTCCTGTCAGTTCCTGTGCCCCTAACAGCATGTATCCTAAACAGTAATTAGCCAAGTTTGGATTCAACTCAGGTGATGTCCCTGCTCATTTGGGACGTAATAACAAATCATTGTTTATTTCTCATGTTTTGAGTGCTCTAAATGAGAAGAAGTTGTCCTCATGGCCTCCCCTGTGGCATCATTATCCCCATCCTGTTTGTATGGGGGTGGGGGAGTTGGTTGGTTTTTGGTTTGGTTTTTTTGTTTGTTTGTTTGTTTTGCTAGTTTGTTTGAAGCTTGGGGTTTTGGGGTGTTGTTGTTGTTGTTTTTAATATTTTTATTTTCTATATTCTTTGTTTACATTCCAAATGATTTCCCCTTTCCCAGATCCCTCCTCTCCCTATGTCCCATAAACCTTCTTCTCTCCATCCCTTCTCCAATCACCTCCCTCCTTTTTCTCTGTCCTTATATTCCCTTCCCATGCTAGATCAATCCTTTCCAGGATCAGGACCCTCTCCATACTTCTACATGGGAGTCATTTGTTATGCAATTTGTGCCTTGGGTATTCAGGGCTTCTGGGCTAATTAATATCCACTTATCAGAGATTGCATTCCATGTGTATTCTTTTGTGATTGGGTTACCTCACTTAGGATGATATTTTCCAGATCAAACCATTTGCCTAAAATTTTTGTGAATTCATTGTTTCTAATTGCTGAGTAGTATTCCATTGTGTAAATATACCACATTTTCTGTATCCATTCCTCCTTTGAGGGGCATCTGGGTTCTTTCCAGCTTCTGGCTATTATAAATAAGGCTGCTATGAACATAATAGAGCATGTGTCTTTATTGCATGCCGGGGAATCCTTTGGGTATATGCCCAGGAGAGGTATAGCAGGGTCCTCTGGGAGTCTCATGTCCAGTTTTCTGAGGGTTGTTGTTGTTTTATGTCAGCATCTCACTACATAGCCCAGGAACACACTGTGTAGAACACACTATGTGTAGAGCACACTCTCAGAGATCTGCCTACCTCTACTGAGATCCTAGGCCTAGTATCACAAGAACTCTAAGTACTGTTGATAACAAGATCCACTAGCATGCCATGAGCAGATGGATCCACACTGGCACGATGAAGTAGATGGACGACAGAGTCAGGTACAGAGGAAGCTGCCTCACTTCTCTCTACTTCCTGCTCAGGGGTCAGGATCACCAAGGTGGACTGGCAGCATTCAGAAAATGGTGCTGCCCACCACACCCAAGATTACCCTTGCCCTGAGCTGGTGGTTCGAAGGGGCCAGTTATTCAGTCTCACCCTGGATCTGAGTAGAGTCCTGGACAGCGACGAGGCCCTCATCTTCACCGTGGAGACAGGTAACTGGCCTTGCCTGAAGCCCTGGTGGTCCACAGACTACCCTTTTTATGACCAGTAACTTGAGATCCTTTAGTCAGTAGCCTGGGCTATACGAAAAGTGAGTCTTTGGGAAGTGGGCCCAATCTTGAGGGCCTCTGATAGCAGTCTCTATGGGAAAGGTAGGAAATGCCACCTGCCCACAACAGCCAGCTGGGTGAGGTGACCTCTCTGGAGCCCTGTGTATGGAGAGGAATCCAGGGCTCATTATGAGCATGGAAAATAGTCAGGCACTTTTGGAATCCAAATTCGTCTTTTCTTTCCCAGCTAGATAAAAGGCCAGCACTACTTTCTTCTCAGCCCAAGGATGGTTGAGAGCCAGGGCCTACTCTGTCCCAGAGCTTCCTGAGCTTGGCCAGTTCCTCCTTTTACTGCCTCCCCCATATTGGGGGATAAAGTCTGGGCTTCTAGACTATAGATTTTCCTCTTCTCTAAGTGAACACTTTTAGGAGACAGAGTCTCTTGATCCCTTCTCCTCCCTGCCAGGACCCCACGCATCTGAGGCTCTCCACACCAAAGCCATATTCCAGACAGCAGAGCTAGAAATAGGTGACACCTGGACAGCTGTAAAAGAGGAGCAGACAGAGAATACAATCACCGTCAGTCTCTCCAGCCCTTCCAATGCAGTCATTGGCCGATACCTGCTGAGTGCCAGGCCCTCTTCCCGCCGGAAACACAGTGACCGGAAGCTGGGCCAGTTTATTCTCCTGTTTAATCCCTGGTGCCCAGGTAGGAACTGCCACATCTGAGACTGAGGCAGGCCTACGGGGGTCGGGTGGGGGGAATGGAGGGGGTGCTCAGAAGCAAGTCAAGGGATAGGAAAACAAAGCCCAAGGGCTGGGATCAGGCAGAGGTCCCCAAAATCAGGCATGACAATAAAGTCATTGGAGAGAGGCAGGAAGCTGGAGGTTTCTCATGCAAGAGGCCAGTCGGGAGCTGAGAAAAATGGAGAGGCTCAAGGGTGGGTTATGGTAGTAGCAGCGGTGGTGGGGTGTCAGTCAGGTCTACTAAGCTGCATCCCTCAGTGAGGCCGTTTCCATCCTGGAGCGGTAGGAATAACAGGACCTGACTCTTGTAGAAGTGACAGAAATTCAATTGGCTGGCACTGCAACATACAAGTCACATCCCAGGCCTCAGCAAGGAGTAGCTAAGATCGGGACCTTACGAATGTTGGGAAAATATGTGGCTACCCTTGCCAGGTGGAACATCAGACATACCAGGATTCAAGGGCTTAGCCCTGCTTGGGGGGAAAAATCCAGAAATATCCAGAAAAAGTGAGTCTTAGCAGAGAGAGGCATAGAGCCAGTAAGCCCCCTGCCCTGTCCAGACCAGGTCAGCCTCTAGGCTCTGCCATATTGCTAAGATCCTCCCAGGACAGTAAGAACAAAGCCCCCACCCACATGGGGTCTGCTGACTGCTTTTCAGAGGACGATGTGTTTCTGGACTCAGAGGAGGAGAGGCAGGAGTATGTGCTTAACGACAGTGGCGTCATCTTCCGAGGAGTGGAGAAGCACATCCGAGCCCAGGGCTGGAACTACGGGCAGGTCTTCAGGGGAGCAACCAGACAGGGTGGACGGGGCAGTCTTCAGGGGCACAACCAGACTGGGTGGACCGGGGCTGGGGTGTTGGGGCACAACTAAATGGGGTGGACAAGGCTGGGGTGTCAGGGGCACAACCAGATGGGGTAGACCGGGCCTGGGGTGTGGTAAAGGCAGACTAGGAGACTTCTGTCTGCCCATCTCTTCCTAGGAGAGGCAAGCTGGGCCAACTCTTAAGGCAAGCAAACCCATTCATTCATTCACCCAGCTACCATCCCCTGTGCCAAGGCCTGTCCTGAACCCTTGGAAAGGGGGAGCTAAGTTAGATACAGTTTGGAAGTAGAAGTCAGTTCTGTGTGGACATATAAGTCGCTTCAGTCAGGGATTGTCAAGCACGAGCATAAGTCACTGGAGGTCTAAAGTTACAGGTGGTGTGGAAGCAGGCCTAGAAATCTGTGCTCTAAATAAGTACCCAAATCGTGCTGACACTGTGGGTTTAGGACTCTGCCTTGAGAGCCCCCTCCACTATCTGTAGAGAACTGGTTCTATACCCACTGCAGGCCCCAAAACCCACAGATGCTCAAGTCCCTTCTCTAAGAGATAGAGATTTTTATGGAGCCTGAACACCTGTATGTGTTCAGGCCTCTCTAAGTCACTAACGCCTAAAGCAGTAGAAATACTAGACAGCTGCACTGCATTGTCCAAGGAACGACAAAGAAAAGTGATACACACACACACACACACACACACACACACATTCAGTTCAGACGCAAGGATAGGCAGTTCAGTAGAAGGTGAAAGGATTCACATCTGGGATGATAGATAGTAGGTTCAGATCCCTGTCGGAGTTAGGGAAGACCTAGATGGGGGAGGGGAGCAGCCCGAGCAAGTGGGAGTAAGAAATCAAGGGAGTGTAGACTCTCCTAAAGGACTCTGGGACTTGACTGTCCACCTAAGAACAGGCTCAGGCTCAAAAGCATCAAGGGCCCCAGGTCAGCAGTAATACCTTGGAAGTTTAGAATCCATTGAAAGAGTTAGCACCCTTAGCTACACTTCTATACCACAGGAGCCCAGGGCTGTTAAACCTTCTGGATTCTCAAAGGACATTTGCGTGGAAAATCCTAGTTGTTAAGTGTCGTCAGCTGATCCAAGAGTACATGAAACATGTAGAAACATGTAGAGTGTGTCAGTAAGATGGATGTGTGGATCAGGGACCATCATGAGGAGTCATGGGAAGAACATGGGAAGGTTGAAGGTTCCAAGATGACCCTTTGAAGAAGGAATTTAATGTCCCCAGGAGGAGTTGGTGTAAACTGGTACAGACATGTGCAACAGATGAGACAGGGTTGGGGGAGGGCCTGGATAAGACTCTACCTCTGAGCACAGCTTCTCTGGGAGCAGTTTGAAGAAAACATCCTGAACATCTGCCTCTCCATCCTGGACCGAAGTCCTAGTCACCAGGATGACCCAGCCACCGATGTGTCCCACCGCCACGACCCAGTCTATGTCACCAGGATTATCAGTGCCATGGTAAGGAGACCATCGCCATCCTTACAGCCTGCCTTCAAGGATCCCCCAAACCAGTCTCAGCACCGCACCCCAAGAGTCTCACTCAGTCTCACCTCTTGCTTTCTTCATTGCTGCATAACTAACCATGCCCCAACTCTATGCTATCAAACACCCCGTGTTACAGCCCATTCAGTAGGCCAAGAATTTGGCAGGACACCATGGGAATGGCTCCTGGATGCTGCAGTTTGGGGTTCCCAGATGACCACAGATGCCCATGTGGTTAGGTATTATCTTCAGCCTCTGACTCTGGCAGTCGGTGGCTCTTTGTTTTCTGCTCACCCCATGCCTGCTGGATTTCCCAGACCTCACTCCACCCTCTAGGCTGGAGGGGACTAGAAACTGGGACTAGCCAGGAATCTCGCTTCTGTGATCAAAGCAACAAAGCAAGGACATTTCTGACAAAGGGGTAGGAGCCCAGATCCCACTTCTCCAGGGAAGGAGTGCCCACTTTAACTGATCGTAAGCTAGAGGCCACATGCCACAAAAAGAAGGAAGAGAGTCTACTATTTGAATTGGCTTTGTTTTTTTTTTAATTAAAATACAATTACATCACTATGCCCTCTCTTTCAGCCCTCTGATACCTCTCACGTACCTCAGCTTTCTCCCTCTCAAAATCATTGCCTCTTTTCCCCATTGTTATTGATATGTGTACATGTATGTGTGAATATACAATGCTTAAATATATAATATATAAATACAGCCTGCTCAGTCTGTTTAGTGTTGCTTGTGTATATATGATTTCAGGGCTGACGACTTGGCACTGGATAATGGATTAGGGAACTCATCCCTAGGGAAAGACTGTCCCCCGCCCCCACTCGTAGTTGTCTGGAGTTCTTAGTCTTAGGTGGGCTCCATGAGATTTCCCCCTTGCGTGCTAGCATGTCTATGGCTGCTGTACTAGTTTAGGCAGCCATTCTGTTGAGGAATCATAGGTGACGCTTCCAGGTCATGTCTAGGAGATACAGTCTCACAGCAGATTCCCTGGGCCTCTGAGAGAGCCTACAACTGTACAAGTGTTGAGGTCGTGCTTGGGGACTTGGGATTCTAAAAGTAAAGCTGTACTTCTTAGATGGTCTCAGTTCCCCAGGACTTTAGAATGATAATGGAGGCCAGAGAGTCAACACCAGTGAAAGGTCCCAGACTGGGCATACCGCAGCCCGGTGACAGACACATAGTCTGTGAGTCTAAGCCCCGAATTCATAATCGATTTGAGCAGGTCCCTGAATCTCTGAACTTCACTTTTCTCCTCTGAAAAAAATACAGGAGGATAAAGGGTTTTATACTGCAGACCTAAAGCAAGTTAATCCTCTAGACATAAAATCCTTGGGACAGTGCTTGATGCACAGTAGTGTTCAACAGGTACCTCACTGCAACTATGGTTACAGTACCACTAATGGTCCCTAATTTAGCTCACATACAGATATTTGAAGCAGGAAATATTCCCAAATCATAGATGACTTTTGACAACAGACTATCCAAATTGAAGATAATTGAAAAGTGTAAATAATATTAAAAGTAGGCTGTTTTAATTTTGTGTATGGGGAGGTGCTTAGATCAAATCCTAGGCCACTTGCATGCTAATAATGTAATCTACACTCCAGACACACACACACATACATGGTATTTTAAGAAAGCAGATTACCCTAATTTTCAGGCAACTTAAAGGCACAGAGTCACCCTATTGGCTTGGGATTCCAAAGCTTGAAGATGAGTTTACAATGAGAGGAGACGCCTGCCCAGTGACTGACTTATACCTTCTCTGCTCAGGTGAACAGCAACAATGACCAAGGTGTGGTACAAGGCCAATGGCAGGGCAAATATGGTGGTGGCACCAGCCCACTGAACTGGCGTGGCAGTGTGGCCATCCTGCAGAAGTGGTTCAAGGGCAGGTACAAACCAGTCAAATATGGTCAGTGCTGGGTCTTCGCGGGAGTCATGTGCACAGGTATGGAAAGACTTCCAAGCACACATACACATCTTAAATTTGCATGGGCTTACATAGAATTGCGTATGTTATAATCAGTTTGCATTAATGAAGAGGAAATAGAGATCTGGTTAAGGAAGAGAGGAACCAAACAGTTCATTTATTCAGCATTTCGGTCTTTTGTTTGGCATAAAGCCTCCCTCTGCCTGTCTCATTGGGTGTTGCCAGTCAATCCCTGTGGTCCTCAGATTCCCTCAGAAAGACACAGCGTTGTCCTGTGGACCTAGAGCCTGCCTACCAAGACAAGGGTGACAGTAGCACTCACAGAAGCCCTCTGAGAGAGCACAGAGGACTTGGTTCTGAGGGAGGAGCTCAGCAGCAGAGAGACTGGGGACTGAGGCCAGAGACAGCGTAGCCTGCAGCAGGCTCTCCGCTCCTCAGTCCTCAGGTGTCTGGGGATCGCAACCAGGGTGGTGTCCAACTTCAACTCAGCCCATGACACCGATGGCAATCTGAGTGTGGACAAATATGTGGACTCTTACGGCCGAACCCTGGAGGACCTGACAGAAGACAGCATGTGGTAGGTCCCAGGCCACTGAGAACCGGGGTCAGGAGCCACCCGACCCAGTGCTAAGGGCTCGATCCCCCTCTCTCCTCTCCTTACACAGATATTTCCTCCTGAGGTTGTCACCTCCCTTTAGCTCCCAGATGGTTATCAATGTATTTTTTCCATGAGAATGGCCTCCCCAGGGGAGTTTCATTGCCCCTTAACCCCAGCTTAGTAGAACAGGAGTCTGGATTCTTTCTGATGCTTGCTTCCTGTGTGGCTCTCCAGGTGACACCACCACTCCTAATCTCATGATCTCACTGTGAACATAGGAAGATGAACATAGTCAAGATGGCCTCACCAAGGCCCACACAATGTCTGCACAGCCTGTACCCTACCCCACCCTTCCATCTGTCAGGCCCGAGATAAACACACTAAGAAGTTCCTGTTTCCTGGCCTTTGTATATACTGTTCCCTTACCCAGAAGGCTGTTCCCTTTGGTCTTTCTCTGGCTAATTCATCTGCATATAGACCTCACGTTAGTTATCTTTTACCTAGAGTAGGTTTCCAGCAGCCATTCTCTAGTACAAGCCCCTAATTTTCTGCACAGAATTTATTATAGTATTTGAGGCTCCCTATCTGCCTCCTTCATTAAAATGGATAGACACACATATATACACAAGGCTATACACAGAATTACACACATATTCACAAACAGAAAAACATACATAAATACACAGAGACATACATAGACACACACGTACATGCATGTAAGCACGCAAAAACAAAACATACAGCAACATGCAAGTAGGAATATGCATAAACACAAAAAGACACAAGTATGCAAAGATGAAGACGCATAAACACACACTTATACAGATATGCAATGCACATATATTCACAGGTACACACATGTACATACAGACATACACTCACTCACATACACATACGTAAAAACATGCATAACAACTACTACTATGATATCCTGCCTTTTGGCCTGGCAAGGCAGCACAGGATTGTGATTCTAGCACTCCAGGGGCTCAGAAAGGAAGAAGATCCAAGCTCAGCCTGGCCTACATGAGGAGCTACAGACCAGCCTGGCCTTCGTTAGCCAGACAGTGTGAGTGGCACAAGGCAAGATCTTTGGCCTTATTTGCAGTTGTATTTCTTTTATTTTGAAAGCAGGCTGTTCATAGGTGGCATACATACATGCACACACAAATGTGAATGTGTCTATCAGACCAGGTGAATAAGTGGTTCATGAGGTGAGACCCAGCACTGACTGGTTTGCAATAGGGACTCCCCTTCTCTGGGCCTCTGCATGTACTCAGCTGCCTCCTTGCCCATGTGTCTCTGGCAGGAATTTCCACGTCTGGAATGAGAGCTGGTTTGCACGGCAGGACCTGGGCCCATCCTATGATGGCTGGCAGGTTCTGGATGCCACACCACAAGAGGAGAGCGAAGGTAGGGACCATTGAGTGTGCCCAGCCCCGCTTGGCAGAACACTGCTCATGATCGCCCTTCTGCCCAGGTGTGTTCCAGTGTGGCCCTGCCTCGGTCACGGCCATCCGTGAGGGCGATGTGCATCTAGCCCATGACGGCCCCTTCGTCTTTGCCGAGGTCAATGCCGACTATATCACCTGGCTGTGGCATGAGGACAAGAGGCGGGAGCGTGTGTACTCGGACACCAAGAAGATCGGCAGGTGCATCAGTACCAAGGCCGTGGGCAGTGACTCTCGCGTGGACATCACAGGCCTCTACAAGTATCCAGAAGGTGAGGGTCTTTATCTGCCTCCCCACGATGGTCTGTGAGCTACAGACAGCCCAAGGGAAATCTGGGGCCAGATCCTTTCCAGATGTGAGGTTAGTGACAGGAGCTTCAGTTCAGCATCATTTGTGCCGCCATTGTCTGCCTCCCCTGCCTGCTGTGCCTCTCTTCTGGGTCAGGTTCCCGTGCACAGTCGTACCAGTGACGTTTCCTCAAGGTATATGCAGAAAGTCATCACGGGACAGTAGCAGGTGCTAGAGATGGCACATGTAGAAGACACAGACTAGGCCTAGTGACACTGGATTCTGTCACCTCCCAGGCCTCTGCCACAGCCTAGCCCCTAGTTTATGGAAGAACCTTTTGTTCTTGAACAACAACCAAGACAAATGGCTGTTTTTCCATTGCTGCCTCCAACACTGTACCCTGAAGGTCTCCTTTTCCCAGGGAAGCAAACCTGGAGAGGGTGGTGAATTTGGCCTATGCCTAGCCATGCCTGCTTGTTAAGGCATGCTTCTGAGTGATTTAAGATCTTCTTCAAACTAGAATCAGTTTGTCTCTGCTGCTTCCTGAACATGAACCAGAGCAGTGACACTAGCTAGTTACGGAAAGGAGGGCAGATTGGCCTTGGAGTCTCTCCAGAGCTGCTGTGTCCGTGTAGCATGTCCTCTAGGTAGTGCCCCCGACCAGATAATCTGAGGCTCCTTTTATCGGCTGAGACTGCCATGGGGCCTCTTCCCTCTTGTGGTGGGGAGTTTGATGTTTACCAGTCACTCTGCTGTTGAAAACACCCCAAACCTTGGCTCCATTCTCTCCAGCATCCATATCCCACAGACACCAGCATCCATATCCCACAGACACCAGCATCCATATCCCACAGACACCAGCATCCATATCCCACAGACACCAGCATCCATATCCCACAGACACCAGCATCCATATCCCACAGACACCAGCATCCATATCCCACAGACACCAGCATCCATATCCCACAGACACCAGCATCCATATCCCACAAACACCAGCATCTATATCCCACAGACACCAGCATCCATATCCCACAGACACCAGCATCCATATCCCACAGACACCAGCATCCATATCCCACAGACACCAGCATCCATATCCCACAGACACCAGCATCTATATCCCACAGACACCAGCATCCATATCCCACAGACACCAGCATCCATATCCCACAGACACCAGCATCCATATCCCACAGACACCAGCATCCATATCGCACAGACACCGGCATCCATATCCCACAGACACCGGCATCCATATCCCACAGACACCGGCATCCATATCCCACAGACACCAGCATCCATATCCCACAGACACCAGCATCCATCTCCCAGACACCAGCATCCATATCCCACAGACACCAGCATCCATATCCCACAGACACCAGCATCCATATCCCACTGACACCAGCATCCATATCCCACAGACACCAGCATCCATCTCACAGACACCAGCATCCATATCCCACAGACACCAGCATCCATATCCCACAGACACCAGCATCCATATCCCACCGACAGACACCAGCATCCATATCCCACAGACACCAGCATCCATATCCCACCGACACCAGCATCCATATCCCACAGACACCAGCATCCATATCCCACCAACACCAGCATCACCTTAGTTACCATCTCTGCAGGGATCACCACCCTTTTTCCTCTTCCTGGACCATCAGGGAAGGCAAGAAAAGCTGGTCGGCCCTCTACAAAGACTTTCTGGAATTCAAAAATGTGCAATCCTGGGATTTATTTATTTTTTATTATTTATTTTTGTCCTGAGTTGGCCTTAGCCTGAAATCAGCATCCCATTATATGATGGCAATTGAGTCTCTTGACATCCAGCTGTCAGAGATGCTGAAAAATCTGATTTTTTTCGTGTGTGTGTGTGTGTGTGTGTGTGAAATTTCCTGATCTGATGTACTAACAACTATTTAAATTTTTTTGTGAGTATATTTAAATAGAGAAGCAAACGTGGACATTTGGCAAAGGGCTCCCTATGTCTCTTGGGCTTCCTGTCTGCGCCCTCCAAGAGCCTAGGGAATTTAAGGTGGTGACAGTTGATGGGTTTTCCTAGAACAGCCAAGCCTGGACCGGGTTGGAAGAGAGAGTCCAGCCTGCTCCTAATGTGAGGGTGCCCTGCAGGGTCACGGAAGGAGAGGCAGGTGTACAGCAAAGCTGTGAAGAAACTGCTCAGCGTGGAAACCTGGGGGAGGCGGCGGCGGATCCGCAGGGCCAGCGTGCGTGGGGTCTGGCGCGATGACCTCCTGGAACCTGTCACCAAACCCAGCATCACCGGCAAGTTCAAAGTGCTAGAGCCACCGTTGCTCGGCCAGGACCTGAAGTTGGCTCTGTGCTTGACCAACCTCACCGCCAGGGCCCAGCGGGTCAGAGTCAATGTGAGCGGGGCCACCATTCTCTATACCCGAAAGCCGGTAGCAGAGATCCTGCGCGAATCCCACACCGTGAAGCTGGGACCGCTGGAAGGTAAGGTCAGGGAGTTCTAGTGGGCTCTGACCAATGCCTCCTTTTCCAGGTTGACTGGGGGAGGAGCAGCAGCGAGGGGTTTCCCAGATTTACATTCATCCCCGGAAGAACAGCCTAAACTTTGTGGTCAGTGCTTGCCTCTTGCCCCCACTTTACAGATAAGAAAACTGAGTGTCAGAGGAGGAAATCATGGTCATGTGACTCACTGTATTATGATGGCAATACAAGTGACAGGTGACAAACTGGCCTTGAGGGTGAGGTGACTTATGCCCTAGTCATCACAACTAATGTGATTATTTACAGACCAAACGAGCACATGGTGGGAGCACGACACGGTGCCCAGGACAAGCTGTGTCACTTTTCTAGTGTCCACAGGCATCCTAGGTGCCAGCAATAACTCCATCCTTTGGAGAAGTAAGCCCTCACCCAGGGTTCACATTCACACCTGGTACAGGTGGTGGCAGGCATGACCCAAACCCAGGCAGCCTGGCTTAGTGGAACCCGGGGGAGGAGGGGAGGCCTGGGAGATTCGAGTTCCAGGCCCAGAACCTGCCAGAGCCCAGCACCTCAGCACTCAGCTGTTCGTCTACAGGCTGCACAGTGGGTGGCCCATCCCATGCCAGTGGTGCTCCCTTGATGGGTATTTGCCTAAGATCCACACTTGACATTTCACTGAGAAATGCCATCATGGGCCCTGGGCCTTTAGAAGATATTTAATAATTTTAACTGGCCTCATTGCTGCTTTTTTTCCTTTTCTTTATTTTTGTTTGTTTTTTGTTTGTTTTTGTGTGTGTGTGTGTTGTTTGAGTTTTTGTTTTTTGTTTTGTTTTTTGTTGTCGTTAATCGGACAAGGATGTTCTTCGTGAGCCTTGAACACCTCATGCTTCTTGTGTGGCCTGGACCCTGCTTGCTCACTCTTCCATCCCTGCTCGCCTCCCCCTCATGTCACCTGTCTCTACCTGACTCTACCCACATATGGTCCCTGTCACCCTAGCTAGGCGTCACTGCTCTCTCCGTCTCTGTATGCCTCCCATGTCTGTGTCTGTCCCCACACCCTTCCTAACCGTGTGTTGTGTGTGTCTATGAGTATCATGTGTCAGTCCCTGTCTCTTCTCTCACATGCTGTCTGAAGTCTAAGGATACAGCTATACAAAGTCAGCTGCTGTCACCTCTCTGGCCCAGCTCCTGTTGTGGGCTTAGACGGGCATAAAAAGCCACGAAGGGTGCCACACAGCTTTAGTTCTGTCATTTCTTTTCACAAAATCCAAATCACAAAATAATACTTTGTAATAGAATAAATTAGCATCTCCTGGCTTTTAGCATTTTTCATGTTCAAAATAATACATATTCATTAAAGAACTTAAAAAGCAAAAGAGAAAATAGCCTCTTATCTCACCCCTACCTATGGACTGCTGGCAAGCTCTCCTTCTAAATGTGCACTGCCTGTTTGCCTTTTGAAAAGCATAGTCCTAATTAAATATCACCATGCTGTGCACTCTTCATATTAAATTATAGCTCATTTTATAAGCTCTTCATAGATATCACTTTACTTGGTTTAAAATTTTAGATAAATTCAAGGTGGTTTTTTTCCCCCCAAAGAACTAAATTTAGGTTTGGTTGATTTTCAATACTAACTTTTTTTTAGCTTTAATGTTCATTGGTTTCTACTCTAATTAGTATCATTCTCTTTATCTTTCCTTTGTACTGTTCTCTTTTTGTATAATTCAGGCTGGCTGGCTGGCTGGCTGGTTGGTTGGTTGGTTGGTTGGTTGGTTGGTTGGTTGGTTGGTGGGTTGACTGACTGGCTTGCTGGTTGGTTGGCTGGTTGGCTGGTTGTTTGTTTGTTTGCTTGTTTGGTTGTTGTAATGCTACAGACTGAATATGGGGCTTTCTGCTTTGCAGGAACCTTGCACTGAGCACTACCCCTGCCCCTCCACGTTTTCATTTTATTTTGGAACAGGGTCTGTTCCCATGAGCTGGTTTGCTCAGACTATCCTTGAGTAAACCTATAGGTCCAACAGCATTTTGAACTTGTGGGCCACCTACTTCAGGCCCCCAAGCAGCTAAGATTACAGACCCATCAGGCCCAGCTCTTTTTATTCCTTTTCTTTTTTCCTAGCATATATGGGCTAATTTTCTTGTTTCCTATGGACACTTAGATTAATGAATTTAAATCTGCCCCTTTTCATGACTGAATAATAAAAATGTCCTCCTCAGCACTACTTTTGACATTCCTCACAAAGCATTTTCATTTTCATTTTGTTCTAACTATTTAAAGTCTATCTTGATATTTCTTCTTTGACCAGTGTTCTTTTAGAAGAGTACTGAGCTGGGCACGGTGGAGAAAACATATAATTCTAGTGGTCAGGAATCTTAAGCAGGAAGAGCATAAGTTCAAAGCCAGCCTGAATTAAATAGCAAGACTTTTTTGCTTTTGTTTTTGTTTGTTTTGTTTTTGTTTTTTGGATTTGTTTTTTTCGAGACAGGGTTTCTCTGTATTGCCCTGGCTGTCCTGGAACTCACTCTGTAGACCAGGCTGGCCTCAAGCTCAGAAATCTGCCTGCCTCTGCCTCCCAGAGTGCTGGGATTACAGGTGTGCGCCACCACCGTCCAGATTATTTTTAAGCAAGACTAATTTTTTAAGTAATAACTCATTTAATCTCTTAGCATTTTAGATTTTTCCAGTTCTCTTTGTTATTGTTTTCTGTTAGATTTCCCATGGTCTGAGGGCACACACTGCATTATCTGTATTTTATACAGTTAATAATGATATTGATGGCAAAGAATAGGATCTGTCTTGGTGAATGTTCTATACGAGCTTGAGAAGAAAGTGTATCTGCTGTGTTAAATGAATATTAAATAATTGTCTATGACTTCCAGCTGACTGAGGTGCTGTGGAGAGCCATTGCTTGGGGGAAAGCCTCGGCACTTCTTAGCTGTGGGTGGAGTCCATGACTTAGGGGGGCTGCACATTGTGAGGGGCCACCTTTCTCAGGGTTCTGGACTGATGTCAATGCTCTGCCCAAACATGTCATTGGTGGCATATGTTTATTCTCCAAGACAGAGCTCAGGGATTTGTATTCCAATGGGTTTTCAGTTGATTCTGATAATGCTGGTCTCAGGACCACTCTTGGAGAGCCATGACCTATGACCATGAAAGAAGTAATGATAAATATAAAGTATTTGGCATAATGCCTACTATCTAATGAACATATGTTCTTTAGACATTACTGTAAGTTGAACATAATAGTTATAACATCTGCCCAGGGTCAGTTCTAAGGGTTGTATTAGTTTATCCCTGAAAGTGCTTCTAGGTTCCCAGGGTACCTTAGTCCTTTAATAATTTTTTTCAAAAGTGTTATTATTGCTGTAACAAAGATTCTTCTAGTAGTAACCCAATGAAGTAAGGGAGCCAGAAAACACGTTAGCATCTGTTTTGTGTAGTTCAGAGTTATCTACCATAGCGTACTTTCTGTTTTAATGAGTGAATTTATTAAGTAAGCAAGAGAGAGAGAGAGAGAGAGAGAGAGAGAGAGATCAAATTAAATACTCAAAAAATCCCAGCAAAGGGGCTGGAGAGTTGGTTCAGCAGTTAAGACCAGTGGCTGCTCTTCCAGAGGACCCAGGTTTGATTTCCAGGACCCACATGGTAGCTCATACTGATCTGTAGCTCAGGTGCAGGGGATCTGATGCCATCTGTCTTCGGCCAGCACTAGGCATGCAAGTGGTGTGAACAACCATACACAGTAAATAAAACCTGAAAAAAAATGTTTTAAACATCCAGAAGAAACCAACTGAGCAAGCCCCTTTAAGGTGACCAGCTGGAATACCCAATCAAGAGAGTCTAGGACAGAATATTGTCCCCTCTGACAAGGTGTCCAAATGAAAGAACAAATAGTGGCAGATAGAGACACCGGCACCAATTTTTATGCTCACAACATCCAGCAGAAACCAACTGGGGAAGTTGAGGCTGACAAGTGAAGTGCCCAGCTGTGCTTTCTCTCCATGGCTGAGTGACCCATGGCTGAGTGTGTGGCTTCTTTTTCCCACCCGGGCTTTTTCAGATTGCGTGATAAACAGTGGTAATGTCTGTTGGAAATGATTTGCCTTCCACGTCTTCTCAAAGACACTGTGTTTTACTCTTCGGATAATTTGCTGTTCTCCCTGCTCCCTGTCACAAGGGAGGGATTGGGCAGCCACTCCAGACCTTGAAGGACACTCTGAGACCAACATGTTTATGTCTGAAATGGGAAGGGGACAACCAAGTTTCTACAGCGAGCTTCTCAGTAGCTAAGGAACACACGACAATTTACCAAAATAATGTACCTTACAGTATCTTAATATACAGATCAACTAAATCCTAGCATATAGGAGCAGCATGCTATATGCAAAGCTTTGAGCTAATGGAAACATTTAAGAACCTTCCCTATGTGAAATCTCAAATGTTTCTGGGGTCTGAAATAAAGGAAAAAATAAAGCAGCAGAACAATAATCTATTATAGTCTGGGCTGAATATGTAAACATGCCCACACACACATGAGGTATATAGCAGTCAAGATAATCCAATAGAACCAAGAGTTAGCTATGGTTTGTAGTGAGCTACACAAGAAGAGAATGCCTAAGGTGTGTGCGATTGATAAGGGAGAGACACAGAAGATCCAGGCCATGGAAGGTCAAGTTTGAGAGAATTGGCAAGGAAAATCAGTGACATCTGCCCATAGCAGGTGGGGCTGGCTAAAGCCAACCATTCATGCTCAAGCAATATTTGGAGACATTACAGGGGAGTTGCCCCCATGAGCTTGAAGATGAAGGCCATTGTTTGATCTTGCTCTTCTCTGGACCTGATATATAATAAGCACTCAATAAAGAATGAATAAATTCCAAGTGGGATGGGCAGATGGTGTATCTTGGCTAAATATGAAGAGTTTGTGCAGATGTCTGGGCACTCTTGGAGAGACATGTGGTACTGACTGGCCTGGATTTAAATCCAGTTGTATGTGAGGGGTCTTTCTTGCTGTGTGCCTTTAGGTAAGAGAATACCTTCTCTGAGCCTTGAGTTAGCATTCTTAACTGCTCTACCTTTCAGAGATGAAGATCCCAGTCACAATATCTTACTCTCAATACAAAGAAGACCTGACAGAGGATAAGAAGATCCTGTTGGCTGCCATGTGCCTTGTCAGTAAAGGGGAGAAGCTCCTGGTGGAGAAGGATATTACCCTGGAAGACTTCCTCACCATCAAGGTAACTCCGCCCACATCTACCACCCTGCTGTTGGCAAAGCTGGTGGAGGACATCCAAGCCTGTGGTCTGAGCCTTGGGCACCAGCTTCGTCTCTCCAGGGTCATGATGATTGTGGGGTATGTGGAGGGAGAGGTGACTTTTTTTCTAGCAGGGTATGTGGAGGCAGAGGTGGCTTTGGCTAAGCCCACATTCTCTGGTCTAGCCAGAACCATGAACTCTAGGGAGGTGGGCATGAGGAGGATGCTGGGTAACTTGTGGGTGCTGCCTCTCCAGGTGCTGGGGCCAGCAGTGGTAGGAGTGGCAGTCACTGTTGAAGTCTTGGTGACCAACCCCCTCTCAGAGAGCGTAAAGGACTGTATGCTGATGGTAGAAGGCAGTGGCCTTCTCCAAGGACAGCTCAGTATCAAGTAAGTGATGGGCTATTGATTGACAGGGCCAGGCCAAGAAAAAGGTACTGAGAGGGTAGCAGGGGGACTCTGGGCTTCAGGGACACACCTGCTGCTGACATCAGCCTTTGTCCTTGTCACCCTTACTTAACTTACGTAGCAGATCTGTCCTTCATGCATATGACTGCTCCAGTCTTTATCCACTTGCTTTATGTTTGCTTGCTGCCTTTGTCTATTTATTTTTTATTTATATATAAAGGCATTGTGCCTGCCTGCATGCCTGTGTGCCATGTTTGTGCATGGTCTCCAGAAGAGTCCAGAAGAAAGAATCCGGATCCCGTGGATCTGGAGTCCCATTTGCTTGTGAACAGCCACAGCAGTGCTGGGAATCAAACCCACACTCTCTAGAGAGCAGCCGGTGCTCTTAGCCTCTGAGCCAGCTCTGCATCCCCGTGTGCTGTCCTTCATTCACTCATTATCCACTCTTTGGTTCATATTGTCACTCCTCAGTTATATACCCCTTCAGCTCAGTTTTGACTGGTTCATTCATCTAGCCAACCATTGTTAAATGTGTTCCCTCATTGACCTATGCATTCATTTATGTCATTCATACAGCCCTTGATGTGTGTGAATGAGCCCATCTGTGCTCTGAATGATGTGGACTTGTTAGGGACACTAAGATGGCTGTCACCATGAGAAGAGTATAAGGGATGAGTCTCATGGTCTAGGGTACCACAGACAGCCCTTGGGTGACATTGGGATAAGGTGAGGGAAAAGTTCTGGTGCCACTGACATTTGAGCTGGTCCCTAAATGATAATGTGAGGAGTTTTTCTGGCTTGGAGAAGGAAGACAGGGTTCCCAGGCAGAGGTCCCTTATGTAAAGAGAAGGCGTCCTTAATAAGAGAATTCTGGTTTTGGGCCCCTGGCATGCTGGGAAAAAGAAGGGTGGCAAGATGGAAGGAAGGTTAGAGCCAAAGCCAAGGAGGGAAGAACGAGGTGTGAGGGCCAGTGAGGGAGGAGACTAACATGGCTGCAGGGGAGGAATGTGCATGATAAACGGAGGGTTAAGCTGGAAGTGTTGACCCTGGGGGTCTGGGGTGCACAGCCTGACTCAGGGAAGGAGGACTAACTGACGGCCTTTCCCTACTCTTATCTCAAGGGTGCCCAGCTTGCAGCCTCAGGAGAAGGCCTTGATCCAATTCAACATAACCCCCTCCAAGAGCGGCCCAAGGCAGCTGCAGGTGGACCTTGTCAGCCCACAGTTCCCCGACATCAAGGGCTTTGTGATTATCCATGTGGCTACAGCCAAGTGATGGGCCACGAGGAACTTGGGGGAGGACTCTGTCCATCTGTTTGCTCCTCCTATAAAGCCAGGAGTCTCAGGTTAGCCCTGCTTCTGCCTTTGCTCTCCATGAGCTTAGGCAAGGTCCTTCCCATTGCATGGATGGAGGTGCTGGTCTCAGTAGTACGTCACCTTCAGGACAAGTGGCTGATGTAAGAGCAGAGGGACCCTCCAACTCTCGTCACCCTTCTGCTGGAAGAGTGGCATGTCCCAGCTTCCCGAGAGCTCTGCCAGCTCAGCCCAGGTAACTCACCACCTCTTGCTTTCCTATCATCTCTTCAAATGTCCTGGCCACATTTGGACCTAAGAATTCTCCAAGCCAAAGCACCCCATTATAGAGGAACCTTTCTGAAGCCATAAGACAAAGCAGAAGCAAGGTTGAGGAACAAGTGATTCACCCAAGTGTTCCACCAAACTCATGTTCTTTAAAAAGCATTGGATTTTAAGCAACAGGAGATTCTTCCCTAAGTGAACACACTGACTCTGGATTTGGGTGGTGGGGCTAAAACTGCCTGAAAACAGCTGAAACAAAGGAGTTCTCCTTCAAACTCGGCAGCATGGCTATACTCCAGTTCTGGCCATCCTGGAGCTCACAGGGCCACCCCGGATCACTCAGCCACTCTTTCTTGGAACTAGAATGGCTTGTACTATGCAGATTCTATACTTGGAGTCAAAGCAGGACATGGATGCCTGGAATAAAGACCAGCGTAGACACAACCAGGCCATGAAGAATATGACACTGGATATGAAATTCAGCACTGAAATTTTCTAGACAAACAGACAAATTAAAATTAAGCTACAGTTTAAGAACATTGAACAACAGAACAGACACATCTGCAACTCAGTGCTGCTTGGATACAAATGAAGATGAGTCGGGCAGCGGTAGCACACACCTTTAACCCCAGCACTTGGGAGGCAGAGGCAGGCAGATTTCTGAGTTCGAGGCCAGCCTGGTCGACAGAGTGAGTTCCAGGACATCCAGGGCTACACAGAGAAACCTTGTCTTGAAAAAACAAAACAAACAAACAAAAAACAAAAACAAAAAACAAAAACAAAAAACAAAAACAAAAAACAAACGAAAATAAGGGAACTGGAGAGATGCTCAACAGTTAAGAGTACTTTCCGATCTTCTCGAGGGCCTGAGTTTGGGTCCTAGCACACTCCAGGGCTCCCACACTTCCGGTCTGTGAGCACCCACACTTACCTGCATCCTCCCAAACACATGCAATTAAAATCAAATAAATCTTTTTTTTAACACAGATGAGAATAGTTTATGCTGAAAGTCAAGCAAACACAGGCATTCGCTCTGTCATTCCTGTGGTCCCTCCATACAGGTACTTTTCAAACAACTCTACAAAGTGTGAGGTGTGTGAGGTGAGACTTGGAGACCAGATGTGTAGATGTTTCAAGACACTTGAAAAAGAAGAAGTTCAAGGCCCAACCTGGGCTTCATAATGAGTTCCAGGCCAACCTGAGCCACAGTATGTTGACTGATTAGCAACCTGGTTATTATCCACCTGACTGATTAGTAACCTGGTTATTATCCACGCTGGTAGAGGCCAAGGGGGCCGGAGTAAACAGGGAAACTGCCTAGCCCTGCTGAAGGACTGTGCCAGCCGGAGGGTGGGGGCACACACAGTCCTGGAACTGAACTCAGCAGGATGGTGTTTGTCTTCCAAAGACCCCCTGCCGGGTGCTTTCTCCCACACAACTCCTTTTCCCTTGGTGCTTTCCAGCTGACCTGAGATAGAGCTTTGATGGGCCAAACTGGCCTCTCGAAATGTTCTAGCCTTGACTGGCCAGACTAAGACTTTATGTGAGACTCAGGCTTTCTGCTTCCTTTAAGTCATTCTATCCCCTGAAGACCTTCTGCTTCCGTGAAATCTCTGAACACTGAGATAAGTGAGGTATCTGGTCTTCCACACACCCAAGCCCCCTCCCTTCTGAAAGCTTTACTATAGAGGTTGCTAAGCCAATGTGAAGGCCCAGCCTAAGGTTTTTTGTTTTGTTTTGTTTTGTTTTGTTTTTGTTGGTTTTTTTTTTTTTTACTTTGCAAGTCAGGAGGCCTCTGTTATAACTATTCAATATTGATTCAAAAGCATTGAAGTTAACAGTGCACAAACAAATATGTGTCACAACAAACATTTAAAACAGGCTGCAGACTGCATTCGGGAGAGTGGGCCCTGCACCTTTCCTAGACAGGACAGTAGAGTGGCCCTGGTGGCAGGGGCACAAGAGAGCCAGCTCCAAGGGCATGAGTATGGGAGAGCTGGCCCTGCCACTCACCTGCTGTGAGGTGGCATGGTAGGGGAAACACTGCCCTCTTTCTACCTACCTAAGGCTGTCAGGAGAGCTGGACCCAGGTCAGGTTGTGAGAGTGCCAGAGCTAGCCCCACCCCTGCAGCACAGGCAGCAAGCACAGTAGAGCTGTCTCCAGTCAAATGGGTGCTGCTGAGCCAGCCTCAGGACATGAGAGCAGAAGAGCTGACCCGCCCCTTGCTGGGTGAGTTAGCCAGGACTGTGCTGGAGAGCTTGCTTTGGGGGTGCCGGTGAGAGAGAAAAGGTGGCTGACCAACTCAGCTACCACCCAGCCCTAGATCCAGGGCTTTAAGTTGGCCCACCCCAACATCTATGAACGGCTGGAGCACGTGAAGGGGCCGGTCCTGCAGAACCAAAGCTGCAGGATCTCCATGACACAGGGCAACAGCAGGCTATCCAAGAGGAGTCCCAGCGAGGAGCAGTATTGATGGTGTAGCAGATGCTAGAGGCCTCGAACCAGACCAAGGACTCACTGCAGTGAACATTTGCAAATAGAGATGTATGAACAAAAGGGTATACTGTGGGACACACTGTGTCACACTACAGCTTCTACAATGAGATTTTTTTATGCTTTGTTTTGTTTTGTTTTTTATTTTCTTTTTGCAAGGGCAAGGGGAAGGTATGACGGGACCAGAAGATGAGTGGGACTGGGATGCATGGAGTGAAACTCACAAAGAATCAATACAGAGTTAGAAAGGAAAAAAACAAAAACAAAAACCACAGACTTCCGGCCAAGTCTATCCAGGGTTAGAGTTGGCCAAGTCTTCCACAGAACAGCAAGTTAACTCAAATGCTAGGATCCAGCTCAACCAGGACTAGGGTTAATAAACTCCCAGCTGTGTAAGGATTCTAGATTGAACCATGATTCAATCTTGGGCTGGATCCTAACCCTGATATTAAAGCAAATCCTAGCTCTTGCCCTCAAATCAAGCCCTGGCTAGTACCAAACTGAATCCATATTGATACTGCCCCTTGGACCACTCTCCACAGACAGTTCTGACACCAGATTATATACAGTTCCCACTTCGCACAAGGATCTGATTCTAACCCCTTGACTGAATCCCAATCCTAGATTGAGTCCTAGCCTCAGTGAGTTCTGGTTCTAGGCCTGGGCTTTAGCCGTTCTCTTCAAATCAATACTTCAGACTGGGACCCATACCTGCTGTCCCAGTCACTGGGTGTCATGGACCAAGTCTCTAAGCATTACCTTCCTTTCTTTTGAAGGACATGGGGCAGAAATACTGAAGAAACATGCTGCCTCCCCTGCCTGCCCCCATCCTTCTCACTGAGAGAAGCCATGTCTGCAATGTAGTCCTCACAGAGTAGCTTAGTCAGGGCTTCCATTGCTGTGATAAACACCATGACCAAAGCGACACAGGGGCAAAGTGTTGATTTCAGCTCACAGTTCCACACTGCAGCCCATCAGTGAGGGAAGTCAAGGCTGCAGCTGAAGGAGAACAAGAACCTGGAGGCAGGAAATAAAGCAGAGAACGTGAAGGAGTGCTGCTCACTCGCTCTCAAGGCTGGCTCAGCCCAGGACCACTGGCCCAGGGGTGGGACTATCCACAGTGAGCTGGGCCCTTCCACATCAATCATTCATCAAGGAAATGTCCCACAGACTTCTCCCAGAACAATCTGATCAAGACAGCTCCTCAAAATTCTCTCTTCCAGGTATGCCTAGGTTTGTAGCAAGTTGACAAAACATCTCAGCAGGCCTGTCTCTTCTGTCATATGGGGTCCTCTTCTCTGATGCATGTCCCCAAAGAGAGAGAAACTGTGAAAGTACCAGCCCTCAACAGTAGGTCACCTGCCACTCCTAGTGAAAGGGACACCCCTCCACAGCAGGGGTCATTGCATAACAGTGGAAGAGGTCTCCTGGATCCCCAACAAGTCGTGCCCAAGCTCAGCTGCTGTGGGTCGAGCTTCCCAGGAAGCCACTCAAAGGTGGAGTTTAGGATACAAGATACTAAGGAGTAACCTGGGGTCCAACACACATGGCGAGGGTTGGGAGAGCTTGACTGAGCAGAGGGAGAAGTCGAACCCCAATGGAGGCCCTATGACAGCCCTGGGCAATGCATCCCTATCACCTCACCTCAGGTAGCTCCAGAGCCAGAATGGCTGTAGGAGTGACCGGGCTGCCTGGCAGGGCTGTGTTCCTCTGATGGAAGCCATCACTGATTTGCCTAGGAACATGACGCTGAGTAGGACAGGGCTCTACAAATGGGGTGTCCCTAAATAGACAACTGCATCTACTTCAGTGTGACTTACCAGAGAGCAATTATCCCCAGTGAAAGCGGTTTAGGCTGTGTCCGGTCCCCACACTGCATGCTGTGTAAATCCAAGGACAAGATAGTTCTGAATGTCCCTCACTCTCTAGCCCATGGAGACAGGTGTTCAATCAAGACGTTTTCCACAGTATGGCACACAAAGTTAGAAATAAAAGTAAACGCATAAACAAAGCATTGAATAAATCAACTAATTGGATTTAGAATTTTGAATTGAATTTGGAATGAATCAAATAATTGAATGTCGAAAAGAGAACAGTGACAGCCCCTCCCTGAGTGTGGCAGTCCCTCCCATTTTTAGAGAGAAGAGCCAGAGAAAGACTCTGAGAAGGCTGGAGTCTCAATTACGATAAAAGCAGTGATTGAACTAGTGTGCATGCTGGGAGCTACTTCAGGGTCCTTACAAATGTTCGCCTTTCCTGCATAGCAGCTCTATAAAGAAGGTCCTATTGTTCTCGCTTTGCAAACGAGAAGAGAAAAAGTCAGTAGAAAATGGCTGTCACTTGCATAGAATCACACAGCACCTATGACAGCTAATGCTGTGTTTTAAGTTTAAATTACTGTATTTAAGCGATCTATAAAACAAAAATGCCTCTACCCTGTAAGCCCCACTTGCCCAAGGACAGATGACTTCCTGGAATCCTGGGGGCTGTTGTTCATGTAAGATAACAAGCCTTGTGTTTTGCTTCTGTAAACAAGCTTGGTTGCCCCAAAGGCACAGGATGTGTGCTTGATCACATGTGGGCAAGATGTTGGGATGACTGCTTGTCTCTGATTGCACAAAGGCAGGAAGTGTGTAGCCTAGTGAGTTTTGCCTTTATACACCCAACTAATGTATTTCTCGGCCTCATATTCTGAGCGTGTGAACCTAGCCAGTATCCATGGTGCTGGCCGTATTTAATAAAGCCTCTTACTTGTTAAAAATTTATTAATTGTCAGATTAGTGAATCTCTGAGTGACCCCAGACCTATAGCATATCTAAAAGGCAGTCTGCGGTGTCAGAAGTCGGCTTCACAGAGACTTAGGAAACCTGTTCCAGGCAGAGGAAAGTTTAGGGTTTGCTTAGTTTCCTGTACTATAAAAAAATTCCAGAGATAATCAATACACATACACACAGAGAGAAGGGGGGGGGTTTACAGGGATTGGAAGCTGGACAGATAACTCAGTATTTAAGCACAAGCTGCTTATCAGCTAAACAGCCTTGGTATAATTCCCAGCACCAACTCTGACTTACAAGCATCTGTAACTGCAGTTCCAAAGGATCAATAACCTCTTCTGACCTCAAAAAGGAATAGGCTTGTACATGATACACAGGCATGCATGCAGTCAAAACACTTAAACACATAAGACAAAATAAAATTTAAAAATTTAAGAAAAGGAGACACTAACCTTTGCTGGTGGTTTTGGCAATTTCCCTTCATGTTCATTTGGCCTCACCAATCTAGGGCCCGTGCTGAGCCAGTGCATGATGGGAGGGAGCCCATGATGGAGCAAAATTCCTTATTCATGGTGACCAGAAAGTGAAAAGGTGGTAAGAAGAGAGACCAGGATCTCACCCACTTTGGAGGTCTGCCAGATTTCCAAATAAGCCCCACGCCTTAAAAGCTCTAGAGCCCCCAATGGTGTGGCAGGCTCACAGGGGCTCTCTGGATAGCAAGGTCATTTTCCACAGAGAGACTCTTGGGCAATCTTTGATCTCAACATCCCTCCCTCTTCCCCAGGCTGAGAACCACTAAGCCTTCTATAGTGTGCCCCAGCACAGCCCAGGTGGAGCATCCTGACCCAGATAGCCATGAGCCAGAACTTTGCCCTTAGAGATTAGAATGGAGGAAATGTGGAAAGGCTGTTAGCAGTGTTGCTGTGATGGCAGAACCCTCACTAATGTCCCAGCTAGGTGACTTCTGCCATGACCCATTTGCTGTCTTCAAAGCAACCCATAATTTAAGGCTTAAAGTGATGACCAAGTGCTCGTACATCTGCACTCTAGACGGAGTTTGAAGGGGAGAGATGTTCTCTGCTCAGCTCAGCAACCACTGGGGCAGGGCCGATGATCCCCACCCCCAGCTGAACACCCCACAATCCCTCCGCATGTCCTGGGAATCGATTCCTCATAACATGGCAACTGGTTGCCCAAAGGCAGTCTTTCAAGAGGCTGCCCTCTTACTCAGTCTGTCCTTTTGTCCCACCCAACACCTTCTCCTCATAAGATAAAGCCCACCCACATTGAGGAGGGCTGCCTATTTTACTTAGTCCACAGACTCAAACCTCACCAGAGGCATCCAGAATGTTTGTTCAGAGTTCTAGGCACTCCAAAACCCAGTCAAATTGAACCTGAGCCACCACAGTGCTGCAGTTGGCTGCCTGTTGTGTGGACCTGTAGAAGCCATGTTAGGTAGACAGACTCTTAGGCTTTGGAAAGCTGATTTGCACCAGCAGAGACGTAGAAGGCTAGACGATGAACCGTGTAACAACAGCACTCCATGCTTCCCACGTGCCAAATAGACAGGCCACACTCTTATTTCTCTTTTACATCCTATGGGTGTTGTTGGCCAGATTCCCACAGGGTAAGAGGTTCCCAGCCGAGGAGCAGCCAATGAATTAAGGTTGCCTAGGCCCAGAACCCATGCACATCACCAGAGGGTACATGTCTATCTCTTCATAGGTGTCTATGGAGTGAGCTCTCCTGGTCACTGAGGCTAGGTGGACATGCCAGCCTATGGGCACATGTGTAGGGCAGGTTATCACATGTGATACTTGCAGACTGCAATGGCTGCGACTTTGTTTTCCTTCTTCCTACAGGGTTCACATTTTCCGGGGCAGACAGAAGTGTTTAATTTAGGTCAATGGAGCACTTCTCAAATTTAAAGTTATCAACAATGGAGCCCCAAGAATCCCTCAGACTTTAAGATATCTCTGGATGAGGTTAGGTTCCAAACTCCTGCTTTACTAGGACAGAGTTAAGGGATACAGCCCAGTCTGCAGTGTCCCCTGCTCACTTTCCCCTAGGAAAAGTCTGCAGAACAGCTTCAGTCTGAGAGTGTGTGAGCCGAAAGAGGTTACACTTGGGACTCGAGCCTTCTGTGGTGGCTGTGTTCCTCCATTGCCACGGGCCTGAGCTAGTCCAATGGCAGTGGATGGTGAGCCACTTCCACCTACATTTGTGCCCAGGAAAAGCTGAAAGCAAGGAAAAGCTGCATTATCATTACTGTTTCTTATAAGAAAGCACAGCAGCTACCCAAAGCTGGAATCAACAAAAATCGGATCAAATTTTTTAAAAGCAAAACGATGGAAACCAGCTGCCCATAGGGGACCCTCGAGCGCTCCAACATAGGCCTGGGATATGGGGAGCCAACGTGCCCAGCACTGCACAAAAGCTCAGGACTGGGCACCGCCCAGGAAAGACTAGGAAGTCCTGAGCAAACACCCCACCTCTAGCTGACCTTGCAGGTGTGCACAAGCAGGAAGTAGGGGCTAATGAAAAGTAGCAGTCTTCCTGCCAAAGAATGAAGGTGTGCCTCAGCTCACAGAGGACCACAGTAAAACCTGGGAGTTGCCCCATCCAAGGCACATACCAGCTGATACAGCAAGGTTCCAGGATCTCTACACACGGCTGGGCAGAACTAGGTCAAGAAAGTTCTGAACTAGCAACAAAAACCTACAGCGGTATACACTGGGGAGATGGGAGCTTGTGCCAGATTCACCATGATATAGCTAAAAGTCTGGGCCAGGGATGAAGAAGGGCTGACACAGAAGCAACAGAATATGGTACAAATCCAAAACAAAAGCCTCAGAAACCTTCCTTCCCCTGGAGGAAGTCTGGACATCAAGCCCACACAAAATCCTGTCTTAAATATGTTCGAACAACTGAAAGATGACAGAACGCTCAGTCAGTGGAGCACTTGTGCAAGCATGAAGACCAAGAAGCATGAGCCTGCAACACCAACTCTAGGGCAGCAGCCAGGTTCAGAGAGAGACCCTGTCAGAAGAGCGAGATGAAGAATGGTTGAGGATCATCCCAACCATTGTGCGCGCACGCACACACGTGCACACACACACACACACAAACACTCATGCACCATGTGTACACACAGAAGAAATATATAAAAAGCTAGAAGACAATGAAAACAATACCTTAGGATAAAAACTACCACTAAGGGGAAGCATTCTAAACTAGAAGTCAACAGGAAATCTAGAGGTGAAGCAAGAATTAAAGATGAATGCTTTGCTCCAGGTGCTCAATGGTAGATCTGAGCTGCAGAGGAAAGAGCCAGATTCTCTGGGTCTTTGTTTCCTGTGAGCATTCTTCTAAAGCTGAGTCTTTGAGGGAGGGGGATGAATTTGCAGGCCTAGCCAGGGCCCTAGAAAAAGTCCCAACTTCGCACAAACAGCCTATCCATTGTATGTAGTGGTGAATTAGCTAAACTGCTTTGCCTCCCGGGGGGTTGCACACGTGCTGTACCTGCCCAAGAGCTCTCTGGATTCTCGAATGAAGGACACACACACACACACACACACACACACACACACACACACACACGCTCGTCAGCTAATTTTGATATGCCTTGCCGAGTTAAAGACTGGGCACTTCTAAACCTCCCCAAGGCTAGCAAACACTCCCCTCTGATATTCCTGAGTTAACATCCTTTAAAATCTACACTTCATCTCTGACCCAGACTCAAACAGGGAAGGATCCTTACATGACAGCAGGCCTTTTAAGTTTTATCTTTTCTGCTGATTCTGTCTCTCCTCTCTCTCTCGTGGTCCCTTGCCTGTGCAATCTAAAAGTCCTGCCTCCATCTTCCTGCCCAGCCATTGGCTGTATGGCAATTCTTTATTACCAATCAAAGCCAGCTGGAGGCAGGGACCCTCAGGACTGGAGCATGGCTTTGGGAGTCAATTTTTTTGTTGTTGTTTTGTTTTTTGTTTTTCGAGACAGGGTTTCTCTGTGTAGTCCTGGCTGTCCTGGAACTCACTCTGTAGACCAGGCTGGCCTCAAACTCAGAAATCCACCTGCCTCTGCCTCCCAAGTGCTGGGATTAAAGGCGTGCACCACCACTGCCCTTTAGAAGCCAAGTTAAGATAAAGCATTAGAACCAATTCTCAACAATTGTAATTCTGTTTGTTTAGTGTGAAATGGTATTCACACGAAAATCTGTGTGTGGATGCTTGCAGCAACCTTGTTCAAAATAACCCCAAACTAGAATAACAATCTACGTGTCTGTCCTTCAAGTATTTAAGTTAAGTGGTTTTAAACTACTTGTAGTATACCCATGATGTGGAATATTACTCAGCCTTGAAAAGGATCTATTGACATCAATAACACCTAAAAGAATGACATAGAATTATGCCAAGTTTTGTTGTAAAAGCTAGTCTTAGACCTGAGACTGCCATTCAGTTGATAGAATACTTACCTAGTATGCACAAATCCCTAGGTTTACTCTCTAGTCCTGCATACATGGGATGTATGCAGCACGACTATGCTTGTAATCCTAGCATTTGGAAAATGATAACTGCATGGTCATGCTTGACTACATAGCAAGTTCAAGGCCACCTGGAGTATTTGAGATCCCGCCTTAAAAAATTTCTAAAAGGTTACATCCTTTATGATACCATTTAAAACCATCTTAAACCCACACACGTACAGTCACTTGATATTTGACAAAGGAACTAAAAACATTCGGTGGAAAAAAGACAGCATTTTTAACAAATAGTGCTGGATCAACTAGAGATCTGCATGCAGAAAACTGCAAATGGACCCATTCTTATCTCCTTGTACAAAGCTCAAGTCCAAGTGGATCTAGGATCTACACATAAAACCAGACACACTGAAGCTTATAGAGGAGAAAGTGGGGAGGAATCTTGGGCACATGGGCACAGGGGGAAAGTTCCTGAACAGAACACCAATGGCTTATGCTCTAAGAACAAGAATCGACAAATGGGACCTCATAAAACTTCAAAGCTTCAGTAAGGCAAAGGCCATGGTCAATAGGACAAAACGGCAACCAACAAACTGGGAAAAGATCTTTATTAACCCTACATCTGATAGAGGGCTAATATCTAATATATACAAAGAACTCAAGAAGTTAGTCTCCAGAGAGTCAAATAACCCTATTAAAAAATGGGGTACAGAGCTAAACAGTGAATTCTCAACTGAGGACACTCGAATGGCTCTGAAGCACCTAAAGAAATGTGCAGCATTCCTTAGTTATCAGGGAAATGCAAATCAAAACAACACTGAGATTCCACCTCACACCTGTCAGAATGGCTGAGATGAAAAACTCAGGGGACAGCAGATGCTAGAGAGGATGTGGGGAAAAACCATTGTTGGTGGGATTGCAGACTGGTACAACCACTCTGGAAATCAGTTTGGCAGTTCCTCAGAAAATTAGACATAGTACTACCTGAGGATCCAGCTATACCACTCCTGAGCATATACCCAGAAGATGCTCCTACCTGTAATAAGGACACATGCTCCACTGTGTTCATAGCTGCCTTATTTATAATAGCCAGAAGATGGAAAGAACCCAGATGTCCCTCAACAAAGGAATGGATACAGAAACTGTGGTATATTTACACAATGGAGTACTATTCAGCTATTAAAAACAATGAATTCATGAAAATCTTAGACAAATGGATGAGACTAGAAAGTTTCATCCTGAGCGAGGTAACCCAATCACACAAGAACACACATGGCATGCACTCACTAATAAGCGGCTGTTAGCCCAAAAGCTCAAAATAAACAAGTTACAATTCACTCAGCACAGAAAGCTTAAGAAGAAGGAGGACTTAAGTGAGGGTGCTTTGGTTCCTCTAAGAAAGGGAACAAAATACTCACAGGAGCAATAAAGGAGACAATATGTGGATCAGAGACTGAAGTAAAGGCCACCCAGAGCCTGCCCTACCGGGGGATTCATCCTACAAACAGTCACCAAACCCCAACACTACTATGGATGACAAGAAGTGTATACCAAAAAGAGCATGCCATCCATGGTTGTCTCCAGAGGGGCCCTGCCAGAGCCTTACAAATACAGAGGCAGATGCTAGCAACCAACTATTGGTCTGGGCATGGGGTCCCCAATGGAGGAGCTGGAGGGTGGTCCAGAAGAGCTGAAGGGGTTTACAGCCCCATGGGAAGAATAGTGATTTTGGCCACCCAGACACCCCAAGACTCCCAGGGACTGAACCACCAACCAAGGGGCACACATGGTTCCAGCCAAAAATGTGGCAGAGGAAGGCCTTGTTGGGGATCAGTGGGAGGAATGGTCCTTGGTCAGGTCAAGGCTCAACAGAGGCCCCAACAAAGGGAAACCGAGGCGGGGGAGGTAGGAGTGTGCCGGGTGGAGGGGCATAAATGTGGAGGCAGGGGGAGGGAGGAGGGGTTGGGGGTCTTTGGGGAGGGGGAAAATCGACAAAAGTTTTACCATTGGCAATGTAAATAAAGACGACATTCAATAAAAAAATTAAAAAAATAAAACCATCTTAAAATGAGAAAATAATAGGAATGGAAACTGACTCCAGCTGCCCAGGTCTATGACACAGTGGGAGGAGTGTGTGTGGATACAAAGGAGCCTCCTGGGACTATCCTACTCTGACTGCATCAAACATAGCACCTTAGCTGTAATAGTCCTCAGCTTTAAGATGTCACCACTGGGCCAAGCTGTGTAACGGATACTAGGGAGTTCCTTTTTTTTTTCCTTCAGTTAAATGTAAATTTATAATCATTTCAAAACAGGAACATTAATTTTTAAAAATAATAGGGGTTTATTTGAGTGCCTAGCATGATCTATTCTCAAGAATGTCCCATGGGTGTTTTAGAAGAATGGGTGTAATGCTGTGGTTGGGTCCTATAGTTTTGGCAGATCAACACATTCATAATAACTGAAGTCTTTGGCTGCTAATTCTAAAATCCTGGGTGGCTAAAAGACTTGTGTATTAATTGATGTCAATCAATTTTCTGTTGCTTTGACAAAAATGCCTGAGATGATAACGTATATAGGCAAGTGTATAATTGAAGACAGCCAGTAAATCTTACATCCTTTGCTAGGTCTCAAGTACACATTTAAAGTTCAGGCTGTTTCCCAGCTGACATCATCCTTCCTTCTTACTTTCAAGACCTCACATTACTGAAGGAGGAGTAGCCAACTGGTATACCAAGAGACTCAAGGCAGCTCACAGTCTCACAGACTTATTGAGATCTGTGGACTAAGAATGCATCCCAGCAGTAGAGCTGGATGAAGTTCCCTTTATCTTCAGTATAAACAAGCATTTCTTTGGCTTTCTTCTTCCAGCTCTTTGAGATTGCTGACTGGTTTATCTAGTTGTCCCAGCTGCTATGGAAACCTTAGACTAGGTGTGACATTGGCTTCTCTGTATCTTCCCAGCTCTGAACCTGCCATGTGCTGTGTCCTTTTCTCCTCACAGCTGGTGCTCAGTCTGCCCAGGAGACCTCAGCTCCAGCCTAAACCACCCTTCATTTTCATTGTTTTTACCAAAGTCAAACAGGATTCCTTAAATGAATGCTCCCCAGTCTAGTATGTGGAATGTAAATCAATGTCCCTCAAGTTGTTTTGCAGTTACCACCCAAGCAATTCACGGCAAAAATATCACCAGATCATGCTGCTCTTGACCTGTGCACTCATTTTTAAATCTGTTTAGAACTATTCATTAGTAAACTTCAACTTTGCTTCCATTTGTTTCAGAAATTAAAAAGACATTTAATGCCCTAACTTCCAAAGCCCAGGCATGCAGCTCGGTGCGCTGCCCCGTGGTTGGTTGCCCTGGTGACTGTGCAGCTGAAGGCTGTCAACACTTCAGACAGGATCACACACTAGACTAGGAGCAGGTCAAAATTTGAAATCTGAAGTGTCATTTTTACTAAACACATGGCTTTTATACAATAGTTAAAAAAAAATCCAAAACTCCCAGGTCAACCCACTTTAAGATGAAGATCCTATATCTATCCAACACTGAATCTTGGATTCCTGTCCCATCTAAATACAAATGGAAACTCCATTCTTCCATCTGCTAAGGTGAAAACCCTTGAGTTTATACTGTCCCTATTTTTTCTTCACCTCAATAATTCCAACCGTAAATGCTGCCCATTTACCTTCTCAGACACCCAGAACCTGTTCCCATCTGTCATCACCACCTCCATTGGGACCCATGCCATCAGCATGCTGGGAATTTTACAGTGACCTCATCAACGGACCTTATCGTGTCCCTCAGCCTCCCCATCCCTTCTTGGGAAACTCTATCTCATGGGTACCCATCCTGTAACCATCCCACTCGCAGGGAAAGCACGCCCTCATGGTTCCCGGCTCCTCTGACTTCAGCTGTGCCTATCATTTTACTTCCGTGAAGCTGGGTGGTGGCCTCAGCCAGGGGTCCTCGGGAAACAGGAGCTCTATGGTGATTCATTAGTAAGAAAGAGAGAGCACCAGGGAAGAGAAACGTGCAGGTCCCTAGAGCAGCTGCCGTGGCTGTGGCTGACAGTGTCCAAGGAAGAACATATTCCTGTCCACCACTAACAGGCCTAGCTGGACAGGGAGGCTGTGTGTGTGGCTCAATATAGAAGCCACTGTGGCATCTCCTTATCAGAACTTGCTGCAAATCTGCCAGAAAAGCATTGTTGAGGGACCTCCCACAGACCCCGTGACACCACCACCCAAGTGTGCCAAGGAACGCTGCCTAGTGCCGGTGCCCACTGTGTGTTACAAAAGCTCCCTTTCTAGCCAAATTTTGGTGCCAGAGAAATCACCCAGGCTGCAAAGAGACAAGTCTCTTCTGACAACGTCTCTCCAGCACCCTCTACTGACAAACCTGAACAACTGCCCTGAAAAGAAAAAAATGGGTGCATGGATTTGGAGCTGACAGGAAACACTGAATGAAAAGTTCTCTCAGCTCCGCTCATACACACATGGCCTGTCCCCTGGCTTCCTACAGGCATCTGCTCATTTTGTTCTTCGTGAAGACAGCCCTTTCCAGTCACTCTAATGAAGCAGAACTGTCTTCTAGACCATCCATCTCCTCCGCGGTGATCACTATGACTCAGCACTGCTCATTTACATATTTGTTTATTTTCCACTAAAACACAAGCTCCTCGAGCACAGGGAATTCTATTTGTTCACTCTTGTGTGCCCAGCAGAGTTGACTAGAAAAGAATGGTGTCTAGCACACACAGTAGGTGCTCAATAAATGCGCATGGATAAATGTGTTCTTTTATATTAGGAGCACATAGCAAGAGCAGACAACTACCAGCCAGTGTCATCCTCTTTAGGTTGCCCCAAGAGGATGTCATGCTCTTCAATCCCTACAGGGCTTCTGTACCAGCAGAAATGTATTCATGTCAAAAATGAACAGCACTCAGGAGGCTGAAACAGGAAGATGAGTTTGAGGGCAACCTGAGTTATATAGCAAACCAACCATCCATCACAGACTAACACACACACTCCCCCCAAAGGGGAGGCAGGACTCAGATCAAGAATAAAGCATTGCCAGGCAGTGGTGGCACACGCCTTTAATCCCAGCACTTGGGAGGCAGAGACAGGTGGATTTCTGAGTTCGAGGCCATCCTGGTCTACAGAGTGAGTTCCAGAACAGCCAGGGCTACACAGAGAAACCCTGTCTCAAAAAAACCAAAAAAATTAAAATTAAAATTAAAAAAAGAATAAAGCATCATCAGCCCCCTGAATGTGCTGTGTCATGATACCCACAGTCAAGGCTCCTCCATTATAGAAGTTAGTTCTTATACCTTGTGAACAGAATTTCATTGTTTGACTAAGATTAAAAACTCAGGACAGCAGATGCTGGCGAAGATGTGGAGAAAGAGGAACACTTCTCCATTGCTGGTGGGATTGCAAGCTGGTACAACCCCTCTGGAAATCAGTTTGGCAGTTCCTCAGAAAATTAGACATAGTACTACCTGAGGATCCAGCTATACCACTCCTGGGCATATACCCAGAAGATGCTTCTACCTGTAATTAGGACCCATGCTCCACTATGTTCATAGCTGCCTTATTTATAATAGCCAGAAGCTGGAAAGAACCCAGATGTCCCTTAACAGAGTAATGGATGCAGAAAATGTAGCATTATCTACACAATGGAGTACTATTCAGCTATTAAAAACAATATTCATGAAATTCTTAGGCAAACGGAACTAGAAAATATCATCCTAAGTGAGGTAATCCAATCACAAAAGAACGCACATGGTATACACTCACTGATAAGTAGATATTAGCCCAAAAGCTCGGATTACCCAAGATACAATTTACAGACCACAGGAAGCTCAAGAAGAAGGAAAACCCAAGTGTGGATGCTTTGGTTTTTCAGAAAGAGGGAACAAAATACTCAGAGGAACAATTATGGAGACAAAGTGTGGAGCAGAGACTGAAGGAAAGGCCACCCAGAGACTGTCCTACCTGGGGATTCATTCTATAAACAGTCACCAAACCCCAACACTACTATGGACAAGAAGTTTGAGCCGGAAGGAGCCTGTTACGGTTGTTTCCTGAGGGGCCCTGCCAGAGCTTTACAGATACAGAGGCAGATGCTAGCAGCCAACCACTGAACTGAGCACAGGGTCTCCAATGGAGGAGTTGGAGGGAGGACTGGAAGAGCTGAAGGGGTTTGCAGTCCCATGGGAAGAACGACAATGTCAGCCAACCAGATGCCCCAGGGCTCCCAGGGACTAAGCCATCAACCAAGGGGCACACATGGTTCCAGCCGCAGTTGTGGTGGAGGAATGCCTTGTCAGGCATTGGTGGGAGGAGAGGTCCTTGGTACTATGAAGGCTCGATAGATGCCCCAGCATGGGGAAATCGAGAGGGGGGTAGGTAGGAGTGGGTTGGGTGGAAAGGCATCTTCTTGGAAGCAGGGGGTGGGAGGATGGGTTGGGAGTTTTCTGGGAGGGGGAAAACCAGGAAAGGATATAACATTTGAAATGTAAATGAAGAATATATTCAATAAAAAATTATTTAAAAAAGAAATTTTAATAAATTTTCTGTTGTGTATATTAAAAACAAAGAATTTCATTGTTCATGTTTTGAGTTTGGACTTTGACATCTGTTACTTGATTTGTAGAGAAGATTCAAACTTGCTGCAAACCCACTGTGTAAAATACTCCACTGTACAAATATACAAGTTGCCTAATTTAATATTGACATGTATTTAGGCAGTGTCCAATTTGTGAATACAGCATTGTATATATTCTCATGTCTTTTTGAGACTATGTCAACAGTTTTCTATTGGGCATATATTTTAGTATGAAAATGCTAAATCACAGAATATGTGTATGCTCAACTTTACTAAAAAATCCCACACCAAAACTGATTAAGTCTGTTAGTCTGACCCACTCTGTAAGTGAAGCAATGCTTATAGCCCTTAATAAGGAATTCCGGCAATGGGTGTGTTTTTCCTTTGACACCCAGCTAAACACTGGTTTACTAAACAGAAAAAAGATATAATATACACAAGAGTAACCAGCTCCATAACTAAGTTTAAAGCTACAGATCTGACTCCTAAAGCAAGGGGAAAAAATGTTGTAAGGAAAGGAGGGAAGGGAAAAAAGATGAAAAGAGAAGTGGAGACAGACACCAACCCCAAGCCCTGGCATCCAGGCACACACATGCGGCCCACATCTTCCCCACAGAGCAATGCTGCCTCCTCCTGGTGGATGTGGACCAAGTTCATCATTTTAAATGCATCTGATTTTCAAAACTAGGTGATATTTAAAAGGCTCCAAGTGATATTCAGTGCAAATTTTCCCTTTCATTTTGTTCCTTTCAGAGCAGGCTCTTCCCATAAGCAACTAGTTCCTGAGACAGAGATTACTGGTAGGTGCACCTGGACTCAGCAATTTCCTTCTAACTTTTTACTTTAAATCATAAATATTACTCCTACTAACTTGGAAAATTCGAAGAAAAGTATTTCCATACAATCTAAGTCATTATTGTCTGATTTGTGGTTATTAAAAAGAAATCAAGAATAGGAATTCCCAAAGTGCTCCCGCTCCTGAACGAGTCATCTACCCAGTGGTGATCATAAAAACACAAGTCAGCATGGTGACTGTCTCCACAATCCTTTCCTTAACACAACAGATGAAATTAACTTCATACTACAAAATAAGAACAATACATATATAATTTACATACCATCTTTCAACTGCCACAGTAGACTTTATTCTTGATAATTAACAATTCTAAGGAGCACCTAGTAAACTGTCAGTTGTGTCTAATATGTAACAGGGCAAAAAGACTCAAACTTTCAAGGTAATTAATCAATTTTCTTGATAATTAAAATGTTGCATCCTTTGACTCAAATTCCATTTAATTAGCCAAATATAGAGTAATAGTTATGGAAGATTCAGCTATATCATTGTTACTGAAAAAATAAGTTACTGTCCAATCACAGAGAACTGATTAATAGTGGTACATTCACTTGTCATTATGTTTATAAAGATCTGAGGATGTTTTGACAGCACAAACCTGCAACCCCAGCTACTCTGGAAGTGGCAAAGGGGACGAAATTTAAGGTCTGTCTGGATTTAAGTAAATTCAAAGCGAAAGTGGGTAACTCAGACACTGTCTGTAAATAAAGAAGGCTGAGGTCATGGCTTCAGCAGTAAAGCAATGACCAAGCATCGTCAAGGTCCTTAGGTCCAATCCCCAAGACTATTGTTACGATGGTCCAACAGGTAAAAGTGCTTGCCTGATGACCCTTTGATCTGAGACCAAGGAATAAAACAGCCCCAACAAGTTGTCCTCTGACCTCCACGTGTACACCATGGTCCACACTTTCACATATACACACTAAATTTAATTTTAAATAATTAAAGGCTAGGCTAAAGAGATGCTACCGTGTTAACAGCACTGACTGTTCTTGCAAAGGAGGTCAGTTCAGTTCCTAACATCAACAGTGACTCACCAGGGATTTGACACCTTGTTCTAACCTCTGGAGACACTGGGCAGGGAGAGTACATTTAGGAATATACAGCAGCCAAGATACTCACAGATAAACTTAATATAAAAAATACTTTTGACTATATAAACAAAAAAAGGAACACCCAGACAAGTGGCAAGCATCGGTTGCTAGGACTCCATTTTGCTTCAAGTCACTAAGTATTTTCCCTGTCTAAGCTGCTTCACACTGCTAGCATCCTGTGGGAAGTTGAACTTCACAGCTCTGATGATGATGACGTCCCCAGCACTTTTTTTATAATTTGGTTGCTTATGCTTTCGGTGTCAAACCTAAAGCCCACCATCATAATGTAGTGAATAATGATTCGTATTCCTTATTATCGGTACATCTTTTTGCCTTTTCTAGATTGCTGAGTGAGGAGAATGGAGTGAGGCAGGTCTGTGGTCATTGCAGTCTCAGATGCTTTCTTTAATGACTGGCAAGCTTACCTCTAGTGCAGGCTTCCCTCCAATCCCCATCTCTCAGTCCATGCTGAGATACCACTCTTGTACTCTTCTCCTAGGTGACAGCTACCCAGACCTTAAACATCTTACTTTGAAGATTCTGGCTATTCAAGGCTCCCTGTGACACACAAAATTAGCATGTTTAACTATTCCACAAGACTTAAGAGAATCAAATTCATTTAGGTGGTACAACTAGCTTAATGTTCCAACCCATGAACATAAAACATCTTTCCTCATTTCCTTTCACAATTTTTCATTTTCAGAGACCTTAGACCCCTTTGATGCCTATTATTCTGGTTGCTATCTGTGATCACTAATCTTGGTTGTCACCTTGACTAAATTTACAATTTACTAAAAACCCAAGCATCTGGGTACACGCAAGGCATTTTTTTTCTTAATAAAATCATTTGAACTGGGAAGACCCACTTTCAATCCAGGTCTTTGAGGTGGAAAGACCCATCTTTAATCTGGGTCTTCTGACAACCTATATCGAGCACATGGAAGACAGAAACTTGCTCCTTGCCTTCTTACTCTTGCTGTCAGAGTCTCTTCCTTGGAATTGTGAATGCTGAGAACTAGCCTGGTGGACTGAACTACTGGATTCTTGGACTTTCTTTGGGTAGAGAGCCACTGTTGGACTAGTTGGACTACAGTCTTTTAAGCCAGCCTAATAAACCCCTTCTATAACTCATTTTGTAAGTTCTGGCCTAGAGAACTCTAATTCACTATCCCAACTGAAATATTTCCTTTTCAGACTGACACTGGTATAAACCTGTATCCATTTCTATCCTACAACTTTGCTCAATTTGTTCACTCACTGGCTGCCTTATGGATGTGCAACTTCCTGACACAATCCTACCATTTGCAGTTACTTTACTCTCCTAGCAACACATTTTCTTCCCAACTGCCCTAACAACAGCTTCCAGCACCAGGTGGAAGGAACAGCCAAAGCAGGAGCTTTCTGTTGCTGGCTGTGCAGCCACTCCCCCACCCTGACAGTGCTGAGAATCAAATCCAGCTTTGCAAATATCGCACTAATATTTCACCACTAAGCCACATCCCCCAGCCCTAGCTGAGGAACTTGTATGTTCAGAATTTCCTTCTGTTCCCAGTTTGATCATGAAAGGATAATGGGATTGATCGTTGACTCTTTACCTCTGCTAATGTGACTTCAGAGCTACCACTGTACGCCAAGAAAGTCAACACCTCCACTAGTGTTGATGCACTAAGTGCTGTACACGGTCTCTTCATCCCACTGGCAATCCCATCACAGATCCAGTTACAGCATGTACTGTGCAGCCCTGAGACAAAGTCAAACAGTAGCCACCCAGAACTCCTCAAGTGCATTCTCACTTTTAGTGTTTGTTTCATAAAAATCTGCCTATCCAAGGGATATAACACTTAACAGCTTATTTCCTCAAACTGATCTTTACATTTGATAGGCAAAAAGCTTTACTCTGATTCACCATTGTAATTTTCTTAGTTCAAACAGTAAAATATTAGTGGGAAACAGCTAAAAGTAGGGTTAAAATTTCCAAGGTAACCTTTTCTAACTATTAGGCACTCTAAAGACAAATGAATGTACCGAATGGATGTATAACTGTCTCTTAGTTTATTATAAACCAGCTTCATAGGCCACAGAAAGAAAGGACTATGTACAGCCTTTTGGGAAACAGGCAAGGAGCTAAGGAGGACCAAGATGAGTCTAGGGCCTTGGAGGGCACATTTCCCCCAGGAGGGAGCCCTGAAAGGGAAACCAGACAGTCCAGTGAGATTCCATGAACAGCATAACAAACAGGTCTGTGGTGACCTGACCCTGGGGAACAGGGTCCACGTCTCCTCGGAACTACTGACATAATTCGGTGTGAAGATCAAAGCAAACCTAAAGTAAAAAAAAAAAAAAAAGTTTTTAGTCAGTACCTGATTTATAAACTCAAGCCCCCAACTTCCTGACTCATCAAGTAGCTATCAAGTGAATACAGGGACATACAGTGCTAATTGGAGACATTCCTGGAGTTGACAGGGCAGTTTGAAAAAAAAAAAAACTGCAAATGCAAAATCAGACATAAAATAAAATGGTCATAAAACTTGACCATTATTTAAGACCTACTATGATGACTTCATGGAAGAACACAGGGCTGGTAGTCAAGATGCCTCTGGGCTTTTAGGGGAGGGGAGCGAGAAAGAGTCTCACGAGCTGGCGGGCCTCAAATCAGAGATCCATCTGCCTCCTTGTGTTGAAATTAAAAGCATGGGCCACCATCCCAGCAAAAGAAATTCTCTTAAATTAGTCAATGGCATCAGGACAGTCTCTACTGCGATCTCAGACACTCTCATCTTATGTCAGAGCTTCTGGGTTGAGCAATGCACACGCCTCTGCTCCACGAGAGAGGCAAGGCCAACCAGTTAAATGCTTACCTCTCCTTGTATTTTCTGGACACAGCTGCCCTCCAAGAGCTCATTTCCCTAAATTTGAGGCCCAAAATGGATGTGGTCTAAAGCAAACCTCCAGTTCCTACCCTAGCAAATTCTAGGAAAAGAAACCAAAAGAAGTGTTTAGGCACTTGCCTCGCATGCCTGGAGGAGGAGGTCGCATCCCAGGAGGTGGCATGCCCATTGGAGTTCCCCGGCCAGGAGGGATCCCCATTGGAGGACCCATGGGAGGCCTCATGCCAGGAGGTGGGCCCATCATACCTGAAAGAGAAAAGCTCAGGTGACTTTCTAAAAGATGGAAGGAAACATACAAAGCTGTCTACCAAGTCAGAGGACGAGTCCATCCTCTCAGCCTCTACAAGCAAAGTGGCCCTTGAGCCAGAGTGGCGGCCTAATGGCGCTTGCCCAGCTAGTTCCCCAGTCAGTCAGCCAGGCTGGATCTCAGAGTAATCCTGCTTAATTACACAAACCCATCATCAGTTTCAGTCAAGGATCTATTTCATCATGAATCCAGCTAAGGCATTTTGTGACTAGTTAGTACTAGTGTCCTTTGGTAATGATACTCACCTGGAGGAGGGGCCCCTCTGCCCATAGGTGGTGGAGGACCCCCACGACCAGGCGGGTACTGAGTTGGGGCTCCTGCAATACTGGCTGTGGCTGCAGCGGCAGCAGCCGCAACAGTGCCTCTTCCTTGTGGGGTCATCACCTAAGGAAACAAAGAAATTAAAGCACTATCCAGTACATCTTCCTACTCTCTCCCCAACTGCCCCGAGCATCAAGCTCCTAAAGCTACAGCTCATGCCATTCGACTTTCATGTAAAATCATCTATCAGGAATCAGGAAGCCTGGATGTTCAACTCCCAGCCTCTTGGCCTGACATTAATATTAAGGTTTCCCAATCTAACTTGGTAAAAGTTATTCCCACTTACACTTGTAATTTCGATTAAAACTGATGACATGGAAAGAGAGATGTCATTGGAAAATTCTTCTAAATTCAGTTGACTAGAATACCTTTTGTACATCCCTTCACACAATAAGCCTGACAATCATGACTCCCATGAGACTGGTCATTCTGGACTCTTCCCCAAGCTGTGGAGTCTCCCTTATCCTTTTGGCTACCAGAAACTGGTAATCTTCCAATACCTCACCTGTTGGGATGGCCCTCCAACCCCTCGGACTGGCCCAGCAAGTCCTGCAGGAGCCTGGGGCATGGGGACACCAGCAGGGATTCCTCTGCCAGCTGCCCTGCCAATGCCCGGTCCCCCAGCAGCTCCAGCAAGTGGCACTCGGGCAATGCCAGTCTGAAAAAAAATAAAGGAAGATGCTGAAATGCTCAGTGCCTTCAAGAATTCTAAGTACATTTTTAGAACAGCACTGCCTATACCTCTCAGATATATAAGGCATCTAAACAGCACTAACTATATATACTAACACCATTCCTCCTCCATGCAAGACAATCCTATCACCCCTTAAAAAAAATTAGATCTAGAGAAGCTTGCCACTCAATAGCTATATTCATTCCCATGAGAATAAAAGCCAGAGTCAAAGCTTAAGACTCTATTAGTAAGCATTACCTCGCAACAGACGCATAAGTGACAGTGGCCAAACAACACCTCTTATACACATTTACAAATGAGAGAGACTGTAGAGTTTAAAATAATGAACTGAGTGAGATAAACTACACTCACTTGAGAGGCTATCTGAAAGTCATTAGCAGGACTTCAAGCAAAGCAAGAGGGTAACTAAACATATTTATAAAAATTAAAAGAGCAAAATATTTTTCATGTAAACCATGTGTGTGAATAAAAATAAACATGGGAGCTGAAGCTACAACTTTGACAGAGTGTTTGGCAGCATACATGATGCCCTGGGTTCAACTCAAACATGGCAAAAACTAAAACATATGCACACACGCATAAATACAAGCTAAGAATATTCTCCTGGTTGGTAATATCTTAAAAGAGAAAACAAATTTGGCTAGGTTCTTTTTAGAGAACTCTATTTATAAACATAGCTGGTATTTAGAGAACCAAGTACATCTGGGTTCAAATGTCAGGTTTACCATTTACTAGCTATGACATTTTAGGTAAGCTTTTTAAAACTCAAGTTTATTTCATCCATAAGGTAAGGATAATTTTCAAAAAGCAAACTAAAAACCTCTTATAATGATTTAATAAAACACTGACATCCCTGTTGCACAGGTAATAAATAATACTAATATTCTGTAACTACCAAACAAAACATTCATAAATCCTATTATCTGAAGCTGTTTTATTGTTTTTGTTTGAGACAGGGTTTTACTATGTAGCCCTGAAATCATAGAGCCACTTGCCTCTGTTGGGACTGAAGGCTTGTACCACAGTCCCCAGCAGGTCTGCTAATTATATTATTTTTTTTGAGATTATAATTACAGTTGTCCATTTCCCTTTCCTCCCCCTTTTCACTAATTGTTGTTGCATATATATACAGAACTGCTAAGTGACCTGTATGGCCTCAGGCAGCGGGGTGGGGGTTAAAGCCACAAATTCTAGCTGTCTCTCCACTCACTTTATGAATTCATTTATTATCTGTAAAGGGGGTGCATGGCCAGGGTATCTAACAGAGTCTGGCTCCCATGAGGGCCTCCCTTTGTCAGGTATTCTGGAAGGACTTACATCTTTGGGAGGAGGCCCTTCTACTGTCATGGAGACCAGGTTCTCCCCTCGAAGCAATACCAGACCAAGGACTCGCTTCTCTTCCCTTTCTGCTTGTTTGGAGTTCTTTGGCCTAAAATTGAATTTTTTTAGAAGAAAAAAAAAGCAAGTATTAGAAGGTAGGGAACTTGTCTAGGAACCACCAAGGTTGGCTGTTACATAATCTGACAATGGCATATAAACTTTCTAAAAACAGGTCCTCTGGACAGTATCGCAGGCTAAGTGATCTCATGTGGAGATCATATGGTAGCTGTTTTCTACCATGCCAAGAAGAAACAGGACAAGCAGCAAGAAAGTCCAGCCCTGGCAAAGATGCTTCCACAGCAATGGCAGATCCTTTCCTGGTTGTCTTAGCTATTACCTTGTTCCCTCCCTTCAGCTTAAGGTTTCACAGAAAGAAGCAGGCTAAACAATTCTTTATCAAAAGTGAATGTCACTGGTTCCACACCCACTCAGTGCACAATTCAACCTCAAAGCCTACAACTCTACTGTTCGCCTTATGTGAAAAACAGAAGGAAGAGAGGGAAGAGATTCCTCACACACACACAGCTGTTGTCGTTTCACAAGGATGCCCTCACACCAGAGCCCACCCCAAACACACCACCAGGCAATGAATTCGATGAGTGCAAACTAGGAAAACTAACTACAAGATGGGAGCAAGAAGCCAAAGACAAAATATCTTGATTTTTAAAAAGACAATTTTATTTTATTTTTTCCCTTTTTCAGCTCATAGTGGCTTGTTAAATAAGCCTATATTGGCTTTTCATAACGGATAAAAAAATAGGTAGTCAAGTTTTCTCATTAACTTTATTTTAAAAAACATTTTGCAACATTTCTTTTTAAACCAGAAAATCAGTTTCGTTTTTTCAAATGAAATTCCACACTGATCTGCTGGCCCCCACTCAAGGGCCTCTTATTCTATACTTGATCTTGGGTCACAAAAGAAAACAATCTCAAAAAGAACTTGGAGGAATTCAGTCAGTTTGTAATATGAATGCTGCATGAGACTAGAGTGTCATATGACAAGGCTCACCACCTGCTGAGCCTCAAGACGTATAAAACAGGACTGAAATAGACCACTTTGTTTAACAGGCCTGAGTTAGCTAGTAACTTACAGAACTGCAGCAAATTAGATAAAAAATATCTCTCTCTCTCTATATATATATATATATTTTTTTTTTAGAAAATTGGAACAAAAACGACTGGCCCCAAGCCCACAAGGGAGCAGAGCACTTACCCTGAAGGGGGCCAGAGGCTTCTGAAAGCAGTCTCAGACCAGGCCGCATTAGGGGAGCCTTTAGGCTACAGCTTTACAAATAGGTAATGAGGCCAGAAAAGCAAGCTCTCCCCCCTCACACACCTGTGGGGAGAACATGAGAGCCCTTTACCCCAGTACCCAGGGGCACACAAGATCAGAGTAGTAAAAGCCTAGCAGCCCTCCTCACCAACTCCACTGTGCTAGACTCAGAGCAAGGTTTGCTGCACTAAGGAGGATGTCTTAGCGGCCAACGTCCCATTTAAGTTACTCGCCAAAAGCAGATGCGCAAGTAAGAACACGGGCTGCGCCACCATCCCAGACCTGGCCCGCCCAGCCCATCCACTGCCTCCAGTTCCTTCTCCCGCCCAACAGCCTTCTCCTTACTTGATCTTCCTGAACTCATCACAGTCACACAGGATCAGATTCATGTGCTTGTCAAAGGCTTTGAAGGTCCCGATGAAGATGCGGCCGTCCTGCAGGATGCACCTCATCCTGTAGTCAATGTGCTGCAGCATCTTGCTGCTCTTGCCCACCGTCTGTGAGGAGGAACAGGCATCAGGGCAGCTCAGCGCTTCTGCACTCTCACTTCTGCACCCCCTCTTCCACCACAGACTAATCTCTCAACAGTTTTCAGCTGTCTTCCAGTCTTCACCTGAGAATCTCCCCACCACTTCAGCCTAGGCTGCTGCCCAATAACCTACTATTCTCCCTTCCCTTAAGAGTGACCTTCCTCAGAATATAATGACTTTGCCTATGTGTGTCTGTCTCAGGAGACTGTAGTGTCTACAAATTAACCAAATCCATCCATACTAAATGGCAGACTCAGTGCTATGGACATCTAAATCCATCAAAACAACTAAGAACTGGAATCCAACTGCCACTAAAAACCCACTTAAGGAAAAGCTTATGACCAGAAAGTGAATCAGCTCTGAAGCAAGAATTGGAGTCCTAGGATCAAGAATTGGTTAGTGTGCCTCCAGGGCTTTGTGTAACAGGGCTAACTTTTCTGGGCTAGTGTTAATTAGTTTGGATACTTAATACTCTGATATATAACTTATTGCCCTTAATTTTTAATAACAGCAAAAAGTTTCCTGGCTTTCAATGTAACTTTGCAAAAAAAATAAAGAAGGAGCCTATACAAATCCCAAGGGGAACAGAAGTACCTGTCTCTCTTAGAAAGACATCGGCTTCCTACCTGCCTAACTGGTATTTACCCAGCCCTAACCTTAAGACCCAGATTGTGTTTTCTGCTTAATCACCTTAACTCTGTTCCCGGAGATCAGTGTACATCGGTCTATTTGCCTAGTAACTGCTAATACTTGATTGGATACTCCCTGTATATCCAGGCCCTTGAAAGGGATTGTGTGCTTCATTTGATCCTCAAAATTGGACCCAGTGTCATTCATTTTTACTAATAAAATAAGCTACTCCGGCTGAAGATTAAGTAAGTGCCTGCTTCAGTCAACTCTCAAAAAACAAAACAGAAAAAGCGATATCCTGTTTCACCACCTCGGGTTTCTTCAGCTACACAACTAGAGTAATGTTTTAGAGATATTCCATACATTTTGGATACACTTGCTCTGTAGCCAAAACTAATCTCAAAATCAGGATCCTCTGCCTTCTGAGTACAGAAATTGCAGAGATTTCAAGCAATGGCCACTTTTCCTGGCTGACCTTTAGAAACTTAAGTACATTAAGCCTGTGAAAAACTCTTGCAGCGCTATTTTACTACCAACAGGAAAAAGCAAGGTTGAGCCTTCGGTCACCAGGCTCCTGGAAACTTCCTGGCTACGGCTTTGCAGTTCTCCAGATTGCTAACCCTCCCTCCAAAGGGGGAGTCGGGTGCCCCCTAAACAATCACTTGGGAGTCAGCTGTGGACGCGGGCCCACCTACCGGAGAAAGTGTCCTCGCCCCTCCCCCTGCCGTTACTTCTGCCTAATGCTGAGCCACCATGGTGAGTTACATGACGACTGCCAGGCCAGCAGCTGACCCGAGTGAAGGCAAGTCTTACTTCAGGGTGCCCGTCCCAGCGCCCGACACACCCCAACATAAACACATGAGTAGCAAGGTCGCGCTCTACTTGCAAACACTCTCCTCCCCGCCCCCGCCCTCCGCTGCTAGACTCCGGTGTCCGGCCGTGACCTCCACTATTCCTCCGCCTCGCCCGGCGCTCCCCGGTCTGCCCGAGGCTCGCGCCTGCTACAAAAGCCCGGGCACACATTGAAGCAGAAGTCTAAGGCTACCGAGGCCACGGAACCGAAACCGCCGTGGCTCCGTGCGACATTTGACGGTCGCACATCGGCCTCGGTCCCCCGGTCGGCGGGACCTTCCCCTCTACCCGGGTGCAGCCTCACGGCAAGTCCAGGCCTTGAGCGCTGGAACTAAGCGGCTTCCACCCCCGACCTTCCCCGCCGTGGACCGCTCGGTTCCAACCCACAGACGCCGCCAGCTACCACCCCACTGAGCACCCCCGAGCTCCCTGTGGCCAGCCCGCGCCTTCTCACCATGGTGGCGGCTTGGATGGCTCAGATTCCCGCCGGATTCGCTTCCACAGAGGCCTACTCGCCAGCCAGCAGCTGGATTCCCGCCGCCGCTAACGGAAATGCAGCCTGCAAAATGCCGCCGCTTGTGAAGCTACTTCCGGTCCGGCCTCAGCCCTGGAGTTCCGGTCTCTGCATGCCAATTAGGGGGCGGAGCATTAGTCTGCTCAGCTGACAGTTTGTTTAGTATTTATGTTTTGTTTTGTTTTTGGTGGAGTTCCCCCTCCCCTCTTTGTTTTGATTTTAGTGGGCTTTTCCTCCTCGTTTTGCTTTGCTTTAGACGGGGTCTCACTGTGTCTTGAGCTTCGGATCTTCCTACCCACTGCGTTCTTAGTACCAGGTGCTGGCGAACAGCATTACGTTAGGTGGCAAACATCGAACTGAAAGCCTTGGATCCTCAATAGGACATGCACCTTCCCAGCTTAAGTTTCCGCTTGTTTTACACGCCGGTGTCCCGGCACCCCAGTTCTCACCCAGCACTCTTGTGAACTCATCTAGGAAACCACTGAGCTAGCTTTTCTCTTGTGGCGTGGAATGTTTCTTTGCATTTGCTTTTGTCTCATCAGGAGCGCTAGACTCACTCGCAGGTATATGCACACCCTCACGCCCTTACCTCTAGGATTTAAACAGACATGACAGTCCTGGTGAGGACTTTCCTGACCATCCTTTCTAGAAAGAAAATTGCAACTTTCTCAGGCTCCTCATGCTTACTTTTTGCTTGTTTTTTGTTTGTTTGTTTTCTCTTTAATATTGATAGCTATCTGGCATGCTAAACCGTAGTCCCCTCGTTATTGGAGGGGCATACCTTCCAAGACTCCGAGTAACCCCCCAAATTATGCTAAGAAAACAGTATGCTGTTTTCTACATATGCATACTTACGATGTGCATATCCTTTTTACTTAAAGCGAGTATATTTTATTACCCTTGAATTGACAGCATCACTAATCATTGCTTTAAAAACCGGGATTTAGGCAAGCCAAATTTGGGGAGGAAGGTGTTGTGTATGGACTGATGTCCCCTTCCCGCCTCTGGAAGTCCTGCCTGGCTACAGGAGGTGGCTACTTCAGTCTCTAGATTTCCCCCTCTGGCAAGAATGTCAGCTAAAGTCACCTCAGTAGAACCCCTGTATCCGTCCCCGCCCCAGGCTCCAGCTAGTTACCAGAGAAAAATCCCAACTCCTTCCCCACCCCCACCCATTTCCATTCTCACTCCCAATACTAGATACACACACACACACACCCCGGCACCCCAACCCCTACCGATTCCCTTCCTCACCTCTTCCTCCCCTACCCATCTCCCTCTCTCATCCAGCTCCAAAGCCTATTTAGTTTCCCATCTGAGTGAGATTGGAGTCCTCCCTTGGAACCAACAGTGGTATGGAGGAGGCCTGGGGGGCGGGTGTGTGAGGGATTTGTAAGGGTGAGACTGGGAAGAGAGGTTTGTAAGGGTGGGACTGGGAAGAGAGGAGGGAGCAAAGGCTATGATCTGGATGTAACATGAATTTAAAAAATTTATTAAAAAACAAAACAACAAAACAAAAACGGGATTTAGCCAGGCGGTGATGGCACAAGTCTTTAATCCCAACACTCAGGAGGCAGAGGCAGGCTGATCACTGAGTTTGAGGTCAACCTGCACTACAGAGAAAGTTCCAGGTCAGCCAGAGCTACACAGAGAAAAATCTATCTTGAAAAACAAAACAATGCCGGGCAGTGGTGGTGCACGCCTGTAATCCCAGCACTCTGGGAGGCAGAGGCAGGCAGATTTCTGAGTTCGAGGCCAGCCTGGTCTACAGAGTGAGCTCCAGGACAGCCAGGGCTATACAGAGAAACCCTATCTCCGGGGAAAAAAAAACCAAATCCAAAAAACCAAAAAGAAAGAAACAAAGAAACAAAGAAAGAAAAGAAAAAAACAAAACAAAACAACCGCCAGGCGGTGGTGGCACAAGCCTTTAATCCCAGCACTTGGGAGGCAGAGGCAGGAGGATTTCTGAGTTCGAGGCCAGTTCTAGGACAGCCAGGGCTACACAGAGAAACCCTGTCTTGAAAAAACAAAAAACAAAAAAAAGAAAGAAAGAAAGAAAGAAAGAAAGAAAGAAAGAAAGAAAGAAAGAAAGAAAGAAAGAAAAGAAAAACAAAACAAACGCAAAAACAAACAAACAAAAAAATAGCAGCGTGACTACGTGCACAAAGGGCTGATTCATGGTTAAGTCAAAAACATAGCAGTTCATGCTACTCAGTACGGTACATGACATAGAACATTAGTTGCTTATTTCTGGAATTTTCATTTAGTATTTTCAAACTGATAGACCAAAGGTAACTGAAACCCGGATAAGAGAGTACTGTATATATGTTTAAGCTATTTTATTGCCTCATCAGAATGTAAGCTCCCCTACAGTATGAGTTTTTCTTTGTAAACTGTTTATTATTTAAACTACTGCTTAGCATAAAGGGCTTAGTAAATGTTTGTTTACTGTATTAATGAATTAATCTCTTTGGGCTCCTGTTGCAAAATATTTCCTATGCATTCAAATTGAGGCAGTGAGAGGCTAGTGATTGGAGGGGAGAGAGGAGGAGCTAAGAGGGGGGGGGGAGAGGGAGGCTCAGTGAACTGCAGGGACCAGGGAAGAAGACACAGATATCCAGGTAGCTTCAGGCGTATTTCTGGTGTTTTGGAGAGGCTAGAAATATTGGAATAATATATTTGGTTAACTATTCAAGTTTAAGAGTCATGCTTTACCGGATACTTGGAAGGAGTGATGCAGAGGCCTGGAGAGGCAGTACTCTTATTAATTATTACCTGAGACAGGCTCCGTTACTTTTTAACCCTTGCCTATCTGCCTAGAACTTTCTAATTTATTCCTCTGACCTTGGCTTTTTGTTTTTGGTTTTTTTTCTAACTTTTGGTCTTTTATATGAAGCCACTTGCTTACTAGCTGCCCAGCAGACAGGCTAAATTTAACATGTTGAAAACTGAACTCTTGGCCTTATTACTCTTCCTTTCCCATCTCAGAAGTTTTGTCAAGTTATGAAACAAGAAATGGTGCTAGGACTGCAGCGTGTTGGGTAGATTGTTTGTGTAGACCACACAACGCTCCAGGTTCAATCCCCAGCTCCGTATAAACTGGGCTTGGTAAGCTATGCCTACCAACCTAGCACTCAGGCAGTGAGGTGGGTACGCAAGGAGATGGAGGCCAGCCTGGGCCCCTCAGGCTCCTGTCTCAAAACAAACAAACAAACAAACAAACAAACAACAGAACAACATAATGAGAACATGAGGCATAGTTAATCCCTTTCTTCCATTTATAACCTACCTGTCAGGAAACTGTCCAGCCCCCAGTCACCTTCCCCTGCACAGGACCATAGTTACTGGCTCCGCAGCTGTGACTGCCAGCCTTAGCCACCTCTCATTTGGATTACCCAATGAGTCTATAACTGTTCTCTTTGCTTTACTCTTGTTCTCAGGGCAGCCAGAGAGGGCCCTTCTAAATTATCCTGGGATTCTCTCATGTGATTGCATAGCCTGCTCTTTACCTCCCACTGACTTCCCAGGACTCATGGGAAAAATCCAACCTGTCCCCTCCTTAACCTCATCTCCTTCAGCATCCTGCTCACTCACCAGTCTCCAGTTGCACTGGCCTTTTGTGGCTTCTCAACCATAGCAAGGGCATGGTACCTCCCCAGAACTCTGCCCACTTTGCACCATTTCTACGAGCTATCTCCATTGTCCCATTTCTGTGAACCTACAGATAAGGACATGAAGGCCCAGCAGGATAAATTAGCATGCCCAAGGTGTCAGAATCAGAAGCAAAATATAAGTAGGTAGATCTGACAAAGCTGTTCGTTTGTCCCTAGGTTACCCTGTCACCAGCAGATGCATAATTCATTGAGGCATTTAACAATACTTATTTGGAGCCAGTCACATCTTACAATCTGGCCCAATTGGTAACAGGCGTAAAGGGAACTGGCATAGTAGAAAGTCTCTAGAATGCTTGGTGACAGCTCCGGCTCCTACAGTGTGTCTGGCGCCCATTCGGAGGGTGCAGAGGCGAACTTCTCACCCTCTGTTTCTCTCATCCCCTTTGGCTTTAGGAGAGGAATGGCTTCTCTAATTTCATCCCACGGAGTAGCACTAGACCAAGCTGTGTATATTATCACTGATGACCAATAACTTGGTGTTAACCTTGGGGTTAACAAATGGGCAGATCACAGGGCTCAGAAGTTTCTGGAATATTGGCTAACTACCTCTGATAGATAAAAAATGTTTCTCATGCCTTGTTTTCTCTAAGTTCCTGACTGCTCTACTGCTGTGTCCCTGCGGAATTCTCTTTGAAGAGATCAGTAACAGACTGCTGCAGACATCCAGACCACAGAGAAATGGAGACCTCTGCTGCATAGAAGCAGGGGCTACCACCGGAAGCTTTAATCCAAATTTCAGAACCCAGTTGTTTATCTCTCCAACTCTTCAGACCTGGTGGCATGGGACTTCTCCTCTGCCTCGCCTCAGACAGTGGCTGTCTTGGTTGGTGTGACAGCTGAAATGCTTCCTACTGGAGTCTCAGCAGAATCAGAAACACCAGTCTCTTCACCTAGGAACTCCAGAGCTAGACTTGAAGGAACTCTCCAGACTTGAAGTCCCAACACCTTACTACCAGAGCACTGCCCTGAGGGTCTCTCTCTCTCTCTCTCTCTCTCTCTCTCCTCCCCCCTCCCCCATTGTAACCTTACTGCCAGATAGATCTACCCTGAAGTCTCTTTCTGTCACCTTACTGCCAGATCATAACCTGGAGGTATCTGTAGAATTCTCATGCAGAGGTGATTACATTACCTATGTCATGTTTACAAGAGTCACCACTTTTCCTTCATGAAGCTACCTGGTTCGCAGATGAGAATAGGTGGCCAGACAGAGAGAGTGTGGATCTCAACCACTTGAGGTATTTCACATCAATCCAAAACGCTGTGGATTTTTAAAGTGCCCTCACTAGGGCTTCCAGCTGGAGGCAAGAGTGGGGCTTGTTATGACACAGATTCTACCTATTCTTCCAATGTAACCCTTACCCAGTCAGCCATCTAGAGAACTGGTTCTCCTTACTACCCATTGCACCTGGCTAAGCATGCCCAGCAGGCTGCTTGGATCCCACTCTAAATTGCCATAGTTCTCAATTTTACCCTTGTTAATTCTCAACATATCCCTCAGGAGGCTCAACAGGCTTTATATTAAGACTTCACAGCCATACCAGGGAAATGATTAAGGAGTCCAGAAAACAAGTTACTGTTCCTTCTACATGAAAAATCCTGAACTGTTTTGTACCAGACCACCCATTGAGGAATTGTTTAGTCCTTGTAGTCTGTTTGCAACTATATTCATGCAATCGATGTAGAATTAATGTTAGAGAATGTGCTAATAGATTTCCTTAGAAGACAGTAAGTCACAGAGTGGAATTTAGCTAAGGGAGCACTGCCTCCCAAATAACCCAGAGGTAAGTAGAATGCTAGCAAGGCCCGTTAGAGACAAGTGACACTTACAATGATAGGATGTAAACATTTGTTCACCAGGATTCACTAGCCGTGAGGTTCATCCCCAAAGAACATGCCTCCAGCTCAAGGGGGCAGTGCAGGGTCACAGTCAGTGTTAAGTCCTGGCCTGCCATAAAGGCCCAGGTCTCTTAAGAAAGTATAATACTGTTGGATGGGCAAGATGGATAATCCCAGGTAACAATTATTTGAAAATAACAACACTGGTGTACTTAAGAAATAATGCTGGCAATATCTGTGCTGTATAAAATCTCCCATCTGCCCAAGTGGCAAGACTTGCAGTCTTCTGTCTCTGTTTAAATTGTTCAAAGTGTAACCAGGGGCCTGGGGCTGAACAAGAGCTTGAAGGATGAGGGTATAAGTGGAATGCACAAGGCTGGCGTGTGTATAAGTCAGTAAATCTTCCCTTTAAGGCTCTTTTTGCACATTATAGCTCGAGCAGCACACGTGCCATTAAAGAGCTTTTCTTCATTCATCTCTAAGTGTGCAGAGTGATTTCATTCTGGGAAGACATTATTTCTATAACAGTACAATGCTTGTCGCTGTAGATTCATCTGTTCAGAGTTAAGACTCTCCATGACCAGAAGCTTCAAGCACCTATTTCTTTGAGCCTTTTGAAAATCTTGGAGTGACACCCAGGTGGAAGCCACCTACAGATATCTCCACATCCTTGTCAGTAATTAAGAGTCTCTTGCTTTTCTGAATTCTATGATATAATTCTGCACACTCCCTTCTCTTTCTCCCTGGAATTCCAACATGTCCCAATACAGCCTATCTTTTCAAAGAGACCCCTAAGACTATTCCTAGACAGAGGTCTTCACATATCTCAAGACAGAATCCTAATCTCTATTTCTGGACAAAAATCCAAATGTGATTGTCCTGGGGCCTACTTGGTGTCTTTTTACTAGTACATCTGTCCTTTGAAGCTGACCTGTTCCCCAGAAAGGCAACTCCCTTTACCCAGTCCAGCACTGTACATGGATGCCCTGCCTTCCCAGCATGCCAGCCAAGTGAGCATGTCTCCTAATGAAGAGAGAGCTATAGGAACAGAGTGTAAGTAGATTCCAGAAAGCCAAGTGACACTTCAGCAGAGGGTCTGGCCTGTGACAGGAGTGACTAAGAAACTTAAAGCTGTTAAATTCTCCCTGTCTGGGACTTCTGCCATGGTCTCTGCTACAACTGCACCAGGTTATTACCAAGTTATTGGTCATCAGTGATAATATACACAGCTTGGTCTAGTGCTACTCCGTGGGATGAAATTAGAGAAGCCATTCCTCTTCTAAAGCCAAAGGGGATGAGAGAAACAGAGGGTGAGACGTTTGCCTGTGCACCCTCCGAATGGGCGCCAGACACACTGTAGGAGCCGGAGCTGTGACTAAGAGACAGTGATGAGGACTTCCAAAAAGCGTGTATCTTCTAACTTTAGTTTGGAATGTTCTCAGCCCATTTAATGTGTGTAGGCACTTTACTTAAGTGAACAATTAGTTTGGGCAGCCATGTTTTGTGCAGAATAACATAACATCACATGCAGATAAGCAGCATATGGAGATGTCAAACATGAGGCATGGTCTTACTTTATAATAACCTGCTCTCTTTATAGCAGCTGATATCATCTCTTCATATACACCCATGACAGTACAATCTCTCCCATAAAGCCCTACCTCTTAACCACTTCACAACAGTACTGTTATGTCAGGGACCAAACTTAAAACACATGAACCTTTGGGAAAAGATAATACAAAACCATAATGGGAATGGGGATGGGGATATCCCAGTTATGGCCACAGCATCTCAATCCCCAAAAGACCCTAGAAGTCATGACAGAATGTTATCCATACAACAACTGGAGAAGAGACAAAAATCTTCAGTATCTTGTTTATGGACCACTCATGCAGACCCCTGTCTAATTCAGGTGACTCCTCCGTAGGGTACAGAGTTACCAAACACATTTGCCCTGAGGGAATTCCAGTTATGGGTGGTCTCTGTCCTTCCCCCCACCCCCCACCCCTGTACCCCCCAACCTCCCACCACTCCCCACCCCCCAACCCCACCCCCCCAATCCCCACCCCCGTGTGGGCAGAAACTGCACAGCCTCTGAATCTCAGGCTTTTTTTTTTGTCTCTCCCTGTCTCCTAGAACAGTGAGGGAGAAAATTAGCAGACAAAGCAAACAAACAAAAAGAAAAACAAAACCATGATCCTGGGGCTGGAGAGATGTCCCAGCAGTTTGGAGCTCTAGCCGCTCATCCCAAGAACTCAGTTTCAATCCCCAGCACCCACACAGCAGCTAACAACTGTCTGTAACTCTAGTCCCAGGGTATCTAACACTTTCTGATCTCTAAGGTATACAGCATTACATGCAGACAGACACCTATACACAAAAGTAAAAATAAATAACAAACAGGATCCATGGTTGGCACCTGGCCCCAAGTTTCATTGTGAATTTTGCAAGACGTACCTCTTAGTTGCTCAACTTTTATCAGGTTGCATCTGCGTCCTGGTTTGGGAAGTCTGTATTCTTCCCAGAGTTAGATTCTGGGGTGGGTTTAACATTCTCAGAGTCTGAAACGGCAGCAGCTACCCCAGGAGTCTCTGCCAGGATCCTTGTGTCCCACCTTCAGTGCAGATCAAGAAAGACCGAGAGACCAGCACCCCTCCAACCTCAGAACCTGCTCATACTTCACACCTCAAAATACGTGAGAACATGCTGCTTTAACATCCAGCTCTCCCCAGCCTCTTCCTCCAATGTACCACAAAATACCTAGTAACAAACTCTCTGCTGTGGTTCGCAGATGTAGAGCAACAACCTTGTAATAGCATCGGATCGGATCGTGTTGTCTAGGGAAAGTGTCACCTGCACGCAACTGGATCCCTCCGCTGTACTGGTTTACAAGGTTCTGTGAGTGGCACTGGATGTTTAGTAAGCAGACACCCATAGCTAATTATATAGATGAACTTTTAATTGGAGGGATAAATTGACAAATTAATGCATTAAGTGTCCGTGGATAAAGAGTTTAATGACAGCCTGAAACATTCAGTTGGTGTTGTACCGTTAGATCGGTTGCTCTTCTTGTGTATTTGGCTCCCTCTGATCACATAATGAAAGAATATTAGGATAGCACTCAGCACCTCTAGCTCTAGCAGTAATGGTGTTCCCTGTTCTGATGATACGCTCTGTGAGACACGTCTCCAGTATGATTACTTACCAAGGCAATGCTTATTTCTATTAAGTTGAATTTGTAATTAGTGTAAACCAAATATTAATTAGTGAAGGCTTTGTGTTAAGAAACAAACAAGAAGGTTTCTGAAAGGATGGAAGCCGAGCTCTGTGGCACTCACCTTAGCTTTGCTCCTCTCAGTGGATGATTTTCCTCCTGAGCTGCAAATGTATGAACTCAAGAAGTTTCACACCTACTCATGCTGAACACCTAAAATCAAAGGCAGGTCTTGATGAGATGTAACTATTCTAGCCACAGAAAGAGATATTTTAAAGGGAGGCATTTATATTACCAGACTATTGAAACAATGGACTCCAGGCTATTAAAATTTCCCTGGGAATCTCCTGCTTTAAGGAGAGAGAAGCTGAGATTCAGTGCTAGCCAGAGGAGAACCTTCCCTCCTCTACGTGGAGGGATTCACACAGTTCTGAGCACTCCTCAGACCACCTTACAGAACATAGCTTTGGCCCTCTACTTATGCCTAAACGTTATGTTAGCACCCCAAAGATAGACTTGGGAATTCACTAAATAACCTTTCTTTGTTCCTCTTCTTAAGGTGGCCACACCAAATAAGTCTTTCTCTACCTTTCAGTATTCCTTATCACTTTAATTGGCAGATTGAACATGAGGAACCACGATTAGCTATAGAGAAAGTTTAATCCAGGAACATTCAAAGATCTTCTGGGTCTCTGTGATCTAGCTGGAATGCATCTGGCTGGAATACAGAAACCCCTTAGTACACACCTTTAAATCTCTAACTACAAAGCTAAGGTTAGTTTGTAGAAGAAAGCAGCCATGTTTGAAAGTGATATCTAACCGAGGGGCAGACAAATCAGAGGAAGATTTGACAGAATGAGTCAGAGATAGGATGTGCCCAACTGTCACTAGAACAACACAGGAAGGAAAGGTGACTTTAAAGAATGACTCAGCAGAGTCAGGAAAGGAGGGCATCTCAGCTCAGAGCAGTTCGGTTCATGCAGCCAGAGGCAGATTTTCCAAGAACGGCAAGAAGCTGAGAGAAGCCAGTTTGAATAAGTCAGCTAGAGAGGAGTTTTGAGCCAGACAACTGAGTTGTAACAGCTAAAGTTCAGAAAGAACTAGAAACGTGAGCTTAATCAGCAGTAAGCCTCTAAGACAATAATTACATCTGGTAAATAAAAGGTACATTTACACTTAGCTTATTGGGACTGCCAGAACCTGAGCTTTTTTTTTTTTTTTTTTAACTTTGTATCCATTCTTTGTGAATTTCATATCATGTGCCTCACAATCTCATCATACCTGCCCTCTGCCCTTGCAACATCCCAACCCCAACAAAAGAAAAAAAAAAAAAGATGGAGTAGATGTTGGGTAAGCTCAAAGCCCTGGATCTGGGCCTTGGTGGTGGTAGCTGAGATGGTCAATCTGCCAACTCTTTCTGTGTCCATACCACCAGGGCAAGCACTGCCCAAGCTACAGAGCCTGAACTTTGACCCTAAAATTCCCAACAATAATGTTGGAATAAAGAGAGAGATTTCTTTCTAGATAAGATCATTGGCTATGTGAGCAGAGGAGTTCAAATCCTCCATACCCACATAAAAGTCAAACATGACAATGTGGGCAAAGAGGTAGGAGAATAACTTACAGGCTTCAAACCTAGTCCAGATTCAGTGAGAGACCCTGTCTCAAAAGAAAGGGAAGACAGGGAGAAAGAGAAAACAGGGCACCATGCACAGGTACACACGATTGTTTATGCATCACACGCATTTAACCTCACGCTCACACATCCCTCCTAAACACACACAACAGTGTGGATTGTCAATCCACAAAGAAAGACATTTGCATTCTGAATTGCTTACTGCAAGTCAGCTCCGAGTGGACCAGATGGAATGAGAAGATGGGAGAAGATGGAACCAACCCACGCAGCATCATTTCACTTCAGCAGCGTTCTCTCTCCATTTTAATCAACATCGGCTGCCTTCCTCTCTATTCAGTGAGGCAGGAGAATGAGTGGCTGGGCTCTATAGACCCCAGAGTTTGACCCTTGCTAAGTCAGGATAGCTTGGGATGGTCCATCCTTTGTTGTTGTTGTTGTTGTTGTTGTTGTCGTTGTTGTCGTCGTCAGATTTGGTGTCTTTGGGGTTGCTTGGATTCTGTTAAGCCATTTGGCAAACTGCCATTTTGTGTCTAGCCTTGTCTTTTGGGATTTTTTTTGAGTTCAGGGTTCTTCTGAGCCATCTGTGTGAACACTATTTGTGTGACAGGCCTCAGTGCTTTGAAAGCTCTTTTTAGAGAATCTGGGGGTTCTGTTGAACTACTTAGACATCTGCTGGTATTGACGAGGAAGCCAGAAAAGTGTTGGGAAATATCTGTGAGAAACACTGAGAAACAAGGTGTTAAAGACATTGTGATTGTGTAACCATGAAAAATGTTATGTCTGTGCTTTCTTGATGCACTTAAGAAGACTTATAGCTGACTAGTCTTTTTTTTTAACTAATTTTACTGATCCTTTGAGAATTTCATATGTGTATAATACATTTTGATGGCATTTGCTCTTCACTCTCCCCCACCTTCAATTTCTCCAGGATCAATTTAATCTCTGGTGTTTTTTAAGAACCTACTGAGCTGTATTTGTCTGCCCATATGTACTGGAGAATGGGGTCACCTACTGAAGCATTACCAACCTACCAAGGGCTACACCCTTAAAGAAAACCGACTTTCCTTTCCCTAGCAACTGTCAGTATCTCCTCAGCTAGGGATGGAGCTAATGACTCCCTCCCTCGTCCCTGCTGGAATGCTAATTGGCTTGATCTTATGCAGGTTGTGTGGAAGCAGCCGAAGATGCTGTGGGTTCATAAACACAGTGGTCCTGACATGGCCGGGAGACACTATTTTGCTTTCCCTGACTCCCAGCTCTCTTAATCTGTCTTTCTCCCTTCTCCTTAACCATGTCTCAGGATCCCTAGGGGGAGGGAATGTGATATAAATGTGCTATTTATGGCTGAGCACTCTGTAAACACCTATTTTCTGCACTTTGACTAGTTTGTATCTCTGTGTTAACTGTCATCTACTACACAAAGAAGCTTCTCTGAGGAGGACTGACAGCTGTGCTAATGTATACAGCATCAAGCTTTGTCCTTGTAGCAAAACAATAGTCACAGGTTCACTGCTGGGGTCTATGAACTCCCCAGACTCGGGTCCCAGAAACACCTCCAGATGTCAAACCAAAGCCAGATCCAGATTAGGAGGTAGAGCCGCAACCAGAACCAATCAGATCCGGGCCTTGGGCCTCCCCCTCAGCTGGATCCCACTCTGGGCCTGTCACTGGATCTTCTTTTCCTCAGGCTCCTCTCCATTTCCACCCCTGTAATTCTTTCAGACAGGAACACTTATGGGTCAGAGTTGTGACTGTGGGATGGGCCCCCTCTCCCTCATTTGATGCCCTGTCTTCCTGCTGGGGGTGGAGTCTATAAGTTCCCTCTCCCTACAATCAGGCATTTCATCTAAGTTCCCTTCCTTTGAATCCTAAGAGTCTCTGACCTCCCAGGTCTCTGGTGCATTCTGGAGAGGTCCCCCCAACCTCCTATCCCTGAGGTGGCCTGTTTCCATTCTTTCTGCTGACCCTCAGGGCTTCAGTCCTTTCCCTTCACCCAATACCAGATCAGGTTCCCGTCCTCTCGCACTCCCCCACCCCGTCCACTTTCCTCCTAGGTCCCTCCCTCCTTCCCCACTTGTTTACTACATGCTTTTCACTAGTAGCTCAAATATTAATGATCTTAGTTTCCCAATCAAAACACATGGACCAGCAGATTAGGTTGAAAGTAGGAACTGAGAACTCTAGAGATGGCTCAGCAAGTAAAGGTCCTGTCCTGGTTAGTTTTGTGAGAACTTGACACAAGCTAGAATTCTTTGGAAACAGGAACCTGAAGAGAAAAACAAAACAAAACAACCCCCCCCCCATTGGATTGCCTGTAGGCAAGTCTTCAGGGCATTTTCTTGATTCACAATCGATGTGTGTGGGTGCAACTCACTGAGCGTGGTGCCACCCCTGGGTAGGTGGCCCTGGGTGGCATAAGAAAGATGGCTGAGCAAGCCAGTAAGTGGTAATCCTCTATGCCTTCTGCTTCATTTCCTGCCTCCAGGTTCCTGCCTTGAGTTCCCACTCCCCTCAGCTTCCCTCAGTGGACTGTGACTAGGGTTAGGTAACCCAAAAAAGCCAAGTTGCTTTTGGTCATGGTGTTTTATCACAATAATAGAACCCCAACATAAAACAGATGCTTACTGTAAAGACTGATGATCTGCGTTTGATCCCTAGAAACCCACGTGGTAGAAGAGACTCCTATAAACTGCCCTCTGCCCTCCACATGTGTGCCATGGCTTTCATATATTGCATGTATCTACACACACACAAACACACACACACACACACACACACACACAGAGAGAGAGAGATTTACTTGTTGGGGATTACATTACATCTGTAGGTTGCTTTTGGTAGGATGATTATGGTCACAAAATTAATTCCTCCCATTGAGGAGCATGGGAGATCTTTCCATCCTCTATAAGTGTCTTCTTATAGTTTTATCTTTAGTGTTTTTATTGCAAAGGTCTCTCACTCCCTTGCTTATTAGGTATAGCTCAAAGCATTTTATTGTGTTTTGAGAAAATTTTGCATTTTCTAATATTCTCCTTTATTTTGTTTTCTGGCATATAGGATGACTACCAATTTTTTGCATCCTGCCATTTTGCTGATCTACAAGTTTTCTGTGGGGACTGTGTAATTTATACATATATATATATAGATAGATAGATAGATAGATATACATATACATATATATGGGACCATATATATGGAATCATATATATATATGTATATATATACATATATATATAATCATATATGGAAATAGGAATACTTTGACTTCTTTTCTTATTTGTATCCCTTTTATTTTCATCTCTTGTCTTACTACTGGCTAAGCACTATAGTGGATAGAAATGTAGAGAGAGGGCTGGTGAAATGGCTCAGTGGGTAAGAGCACTGACTGCTCTTCTGAAGGTCCTGAGTTCAAATCCCAGCAACCACATGGTGGCTCACAACCATCCGTAATGAAGTCTGATGTCCTCTTCTGGTGTGTCTGAAGACAGCTACAGTGTACTTATTTATAACAATAAATAATCTTTTAAAAAAAATGTAGAGAGATAGCATGCTTCTCTTCTTCATCTTAGCAAAGAACGCCAAGGATCTTAACGCAAAACCTGAAACAACAAGTGGGAAGATATAGTCATAGGCAAAGACTTCCAAACAAAACTTTAGTCCTTGAGAGATGAGAATAACCAACTATAAGTGGGACATTATAAAATCAAAACACTTTTTTTTACATTAAAAGAAACTGTTAGTCCAGTAAAAGTCAACCTAGAGAATGGGCGAGGATCTTTGCCAGCTACACATCCCACAGAAATAATATGCAGAGCAGACAAACAAACAAGAAAATGGATAACTCAATCACAAGGAGGACTCAGGTGGTGCCAGGAGTAGGCTACCTTCCTACAAGGTGCTGGTCAGGGAGCCTTCAAAATGATTCAAAATAATTGCCTTTGCTCCTGGGTACCTACCCCAATGTGATAACAAGACTACATTGCTGAAGACACCACACATCTCCGTCACAGAATATAAAGGAATAAAGCTGGAACTGGTCTAGAAGCTTCTTCTGCCTTAGCTAGCCCTCATGGCGCATCAATACGACTGATTGCCCAGGCATGATACCCCAACGGGTACAGTAGTGGCCCAGTTTGTTCCAGAGGTAAGCAGCCACTTGATTTGAAGCCAATTCTATGGAGGGAATTAATCTCTGATACTGTAAATCTGGCCAAATCCCATGGTTGGGGAGGCCTTAGGCCCTAGTGGGGAAGCTACTGCTGTTGTTTTGGTAAATAGATATCATATACCCATCAAATTGAAATTAATTAAATGGGGCTTTTATAGGCCCATGTTCCTCCCTGCTGCTAGAATAATGTTCTGAAGATAACAGAAAAAAAAAAAAACAACAACAACAACTCTGCAGGATTGTTGAGCTACTGAACCTCCCTGTTCCAGACAGATTCCTCCTTGGAAGTGTATCTTTTGTTGCAACTCTGTCTCTGATCAATTCTTTTTTAAGAGATAAAAGGACCTGGAATCCCTCTAGAGAAACATTGTAAACTGCAGTATCAAATGATACCAACAAGAACCTTGGTACCATTCTAATTCTGTAGTTCTCGAAGCATCCAAATAAACCTTCCCTAAAGGCAAGCAGCATTATAGAAAGCTACTGAATGAAGAAGCAGGTGACTTCAGTAGGGATCGTCATCATTGTTGGCTCAGGTCCAAAGTATAGATTCCAACACCCAGGAGCGCTTGCCTAGCATACACAGGCTGTTGGCTTGATGCTGAGTGCTGGAGGGGGAGGGGAAGGGAAGCAAGAAGATTCCATTGTCCATTTTTCCTTTTAAACCCAAGCCCAGATAACATATACCTTTGAGTCCATTCGGAGACTTAAGACACTGGGAAAGCCCTGCACCATAGCTCACACCTTCCCTGGCTGGCATGCCAGTGGTATCGTTGTCAGGAGATGAGCCCACAGTTCCTACCCCTCTAGGGCCCTCATGTATAAGTGATGTCTGAAATGTGAGGCCACACTGTCCTTGGCAAAGAAACCAGAGTGGAGGAGCGTCTGGATAGATTGACATGCTGCAAACTCATTGCTTCCTCCTCATCTCTCTCTCCAACAAAACCTACCTCTACCTTCACCCTTGGAGGACCTCAGCTGCTGTCAGGTCCCAGGAAGAAGCCAGTGACCATGACAGCATGAAATCACCCAAGGTGGGCAGTATATGAAGACGTGACCCAGTGTGAGGACCCTGAAATTCTGGTAACCATGAGCCCCCAGTTAAAGAGCTTGGATGAGGAAGGTAAGTCTTCATCTTCATCCTCATGGGTGCTACTTACCAGGCCTCTTGGCACAGTGGGTATAGGAGAAGCAGTCTCAAGAGGCTTTTGAGTTCAGATCCTGCAACTTGAACTGAGCAACTTCAGGGTAGTTAGCCTCTTCCGACCCAACAATGGGATGAGGGTGGTTGTCACTTTCTTGCAGGCTCCTAGAGGAACTGAAAAATCACCTGTGCGGTGAATTATCCAGAGCCACAATAATGAACTTGCAAGAGCTGGCCACCCACCTGCGTGATACTAAAAGCCACAGCTTACAGCTGTCTCTCCTTAACAATTCTCACCCACTGTGGCTATCTGTCTTTCTCTTGCATGGTGGGGAGCAGGTTGGGAGAGTTCTGAACTTATGACTTTTCCAAGGGATCAGGGAAATGGTGGACTGAGAGTGTCTTGAATAAAGTAACTGGCACTGAATTCCAATCTGCGGGCTACCATGTGAAATGGGGCTGCTGCCAGGTGACTTTCAGAGGGTAATTTGCCGTCTTTCTGTCCTTAGTTACATGATAAAGAGAGAAGGCCATCAGAGCAACTCTTGTGCATGGAGGAAAAGGTAGAGAAGGTGATGCGGTGTGAAGAAATGATGGGCTCCTGGGTAGTGTGCCAGGCCCGTGTTAGCCCTAAAACTCCAGCTACTTGTCCCACAAGTCCTCTTTCTCCGTCCTCTTTCTCCACCCCTCTCTCTCTCCCTCTTCCCTTGCGCAATAACAAGTATGAATCCTTTCTGGGAAGCAGTCATTTTAACTGGGAAGAGGCATTGTGCTGAGCAGAGATAGCTTGCTGTGTAGCCTCTGCTTTAACTAGGACACAACCAGAACTAGACACACAGTGATCCTTGCCTTGGTAAACTATGAACATTCATTATTCCAGGGATAAGGCAGCACCTAGAAGGTGGCACAGCCTGGACCCACACCCAAGGGCCTCCCTCCCTCCCAAGGCACCCTCTAATCTCCCACAGCTCCCCCTAGAAGGTGACTAGAGCATTTCTGTGAGCCCATGAAGAAGCTAGCCAGCCCTAGGAGAAGTTAACTAAGCTATAGAAGCCACAAAGAGAGATTCTCCTCCTGTGCCATGACTTCAATTTCTTGTGTCAGTTACACATATCCGACACTGAAGATTGTGCTGATAAATGCTAAGGTACTGCCTGCTACCTCCACTTCCTGGTCTCCTTGTAATTGTAACTGCATCCCAAGTGATGGGATTACAGTCATGTGCCGCCATGCCCAGCTCCTTAGAAATATATTGAAATATTTAATTTGTATAATCATTTATTTATGTGTTATAAGCCAGTCATATAATCTCCTTTAACCTTTTTTAATTTGAATTTTCTCATACAATATATTTTGATCATGTTTTCCCACCCCCCCAAACTCCTCTCAGATTCCTCCCACCTCCCTACTCACTCAACTTGATGTTCTTTCTTTCTTCCTAGATCTCTCTCAAAAACTAAAAAAAAATCAAAACTAACAAGCAAAAGCCCAATAAGACTGAATATGACAAAACAAATTGAAACAAAATGGAGCTCATCATTTTGTGTTGGCCAACTACTCTTGGACATGAGGTCTGCCCTGGAGTATAGTAGATCTATCTATTCAGTGACACTCCCCTGGAAAAAAACTGATTTCCCCTTTCCTAGCAAGTATCAATTGCAAATAGTGTCTTAGTTAGGGCGAGATGTCATGTCTCTGTTTCCTCTCAATGCTGGGATCCTGTCTGAAGCCTTGCAGAGCTTGCGTATGTTGCAATGTCTCTGAGTTCGAATGTGCATCAGTCCTGCTGTGTCTAGAAGACAATGTTTCCTTGGAGTCATCCCTCTGCTCTGGCTCTTACGATCTTTCTTCCTCCTCTTCCTCATAGATCTCTGAACCTTGAGAAGAAGGGTTTGAAGACATTCCATTTAGAACTGAGAGATCCAAAATCTCTCACTCTCGGCACAGTGTCCAGTTGTTGGTCTCTGTGTTGGCTCCCATCTACTCAAAAAGTTTCCCTGCTGTGGGTTAAGTGAGGTACTAATCTACGGGTGTAGCAATATATCACTAGAAATCATTTATTGCTACATTCCTTTAGCAAAATAATAGCATTTGGTTTTCCCCTAGGTCTATGACTTATCTAGCCTTAGGTTAACAGCCACTTTAGCAGTGTCAGGTATATGTGCCTTCTCATGGAGTGGACCTTAAATCCATTGTTTAAAAGTGGTTGGTTACTCCTATGACATTTGTGCCACTACTACACCAATACATCTTGCAGGAAGGCTGCTGCTGTGGGTCACAGGGTTTGTATCTAGGAGATACTGGTGACTGGCTTTTGCCTCTGGCAGTGTAGAGCACTTACAATAGTATGAACTCTATTTAGTAGGGCTGAACTTTCCAGTTTAGCAGTAGCTCTACTTCTCTGTGTTGGCCATGAGTAATCATCTTCAGCAACAAGGCCTTACCATCAGTTTGTAGAGAACAACCAGTAGCCTGTAGTGTTTGGGGAGTTCCCTTTGGCCAATGACCCAACAAGATGCAGGCCATTCCTGGCATCATGGGTTTTATGTGGTAGCATAAGAGAACTAGTTGTGGCATCATCTCCCTATTATTTGGTGATTCCACTTATATTCCTTTCATAGTGCATGCACTTTAGGAAGTTTCTACAGTAATAGGTTTCCATGTGGCTTTTTAAAAGGCCTTTAGCTTTAATTGTCCCTCCACATAGTCCCTCCTTTCCCCTTCTTTCCCATTCCTCTCCTACTTAATACTCCTATTCTAGTTTCCTCTTTCTTGCTCCATAACACTATACTCTATTTCCCCTTCCTTGGGAGATCCTCTCCTCCCTGCTGGTCCTAACCCCATGTACTAAAAGCTTAAATGCTAACATCCACACATAAGAGAAAAATATAATATTCGTCTTTTGGGGTCTGGGTTACCTCCTTCAGGATGATTTTTTTTTCTAGCTTCATCCATTTACCTGCAAGTGTCATAATTTCATTTTTTTCTTCCTTGATAGTGAGATGCATTACTCAGGTGCAGCAGGAAAGTAAATTCTGTTTTCTTATCCAATCTGTTAGTCTGTGTCATTTTGTTGGGGAATGGAAACCATTAATACTGAAAGTTATTAATGAGCCATATCTATTGATTCCTGCCATTTTGTTCTGGAGGCATGGGTATTTTCCCTCTCTTAAATTTACCATTCTTGCATTCATTCCTTGTGTCCTTGGATGTAATTAATTTCTTCAGATTGAAGCTTTTCTTATAGTGCCTTTTGTAGAGCTAGATTGGTAGAAATTGCTTAAATTTGGATTTATCATGGTTCATTTTTCTTTCTCCATATACTGTGATTGACAGTTTTGCTGGGTGTAGTAGTCGGGTCACAGCATCAGGAAGATTGAGAACCACTGAGCTAGAGTCTACAGAACCTAAAGTCACCTGGGAGGTGGGAACCTAAATTGAGGGATTTCTCCTATAATTTGGCCTGTGGCCATGTCTGTGGGGAACTGAACTGTCTTGATTACTGACTGACATGGAAGGGTCCAGCTTCCTATGGGGAGCTATCCCTCATGTAAATGGTCTTAGGATATATATATATGTATATATAAAGTCAGCTAGGATCCTGACAGAGAGCAAGCCAGTAAGCATTCCCTCAAGGCTTCTGCTTCGGTTCCTGCCTTGAGAGTCTCCCATGACTTTCATCAGTGATGCACTGTGACCTGGGAGTGGAAACCAAATGAGTCTTTTCTTCTACAAGTTGCTTATGATCCTGGTATTTATCACAGCAGCAAGAAAACCAGCAAGAACAAAACATAAGCTAGCTTACTCATTTCTTCACATAAACCCCCTTCTGTAAATAAATTGTAAGTTAGTTTTATGATGTGTATTGTTTGGGTCTGAAGATGAGAGGTATAATATGTTTAAATTTAAAGTACAGACATTCTGACCCTAAATAACACATTTTTACTTATTTTATATTTCAAAATCTTTGTTTGAGAAGTCTTTTGGAAACTGATCATTATCTCTGTAATTTTAAGTTTATCAGTTGTGTTGCAGTTTCTTTCTTTGTTTTTTGTTTGTTTGTTTGTTTGTTTGTTTTTCTTTTTCCGAGGCAGGGTTTCTCTGTGTAGCCCTGGCTGTCCTAGTACTCACTCTGTAGACCAGGCTGGTCTCGAACTCAGAAATCCGCCTGCCTCTGCCTCCCAAGTGCTGGGATTAAAGGCGTGCACCACCACTGCCTGGTGTGTTGCAGTTTCTTGATTTCAACCTACATGTAACAGAAAACTTGACCCAGGAGAAAGAGGGCACTCTGTCCCTCCCTGTGTCCTCACCACGTGCCTCATTTCCTTTTATCTCAATGCTTTCGTGTGCTTTCCCACCAAGAGCATTTCATCACACAGTGAAGGCTCATGATCCCATCAGGGAGAAGCAAGAACATTTTGAAACATGCCCAGAACATTATGCTGTCTGTCCTGGCTGGTTTTATGTCAGCTTGACCCAAGTTCAAAAGGAGAAAACCTCAATTGAGAAACGGCCTCCATATGACCCAGCTGTACAGCATTTTCTTCACTAGTGATTGATGGGGAGGGCCCAGCCCATTGTGGGAACCAAAGATGGGTCCTTTCCCACCCACTGCCTGCCTCACACCGGGCTTTTCGAGCCTGTTTTTTTCTCTAGCTTCCGTTGTTTCTTGAGACCAAAGGACAAAGGCCCGCATAGAAGCAATTCTCTTAAACTTTAAACAGTGTCTGGGACTTATTTAATCCATGTGGCAAGATGTGCAAAATAAAAAAGGCTGTCATAAAGGAACATAGAAGAGGGATGCTCATAAGAGCTTCAGAAATGATCTAAGGCTCTAGGGAGAGTTGCACTTTTATGAACAGTTATGTTGGGGAACAGTAGAGCATGAGCTAATGTTGGCCAGACATAGGAAAGTCTGTCTGTCCAGCTGCTTCTTGGCTTCTCTCTTCCTAATATTGTAGAATTGGACACCTCCGTATTAGGGTAGGTCTCCCAAGATATGAGGGAAGGTCAGAGAGTAAGCACCTGCGGTTTCTCAATTTTCTTCAATATAAAACACTCAATATGCCAAGGTGCTGTATTTGAGGGCACCGTGTTCTGCACTCAACAAGAGCCAGCAGGCTCTGGGAAGCATGTTGGCTCTTTGTTGCCCAACCCCCACCGGGAGTGATGCTTTCTTGGGCTGAGTCTTGTGGAGCCACCACTGTCTATATTCTGCTCTTGCAGGTGATAAGTCAGCAAGGCGATCCACAAGGAAACAAAACTCCACAGCTGCATGTCCCCAAGATGGACACCGAGCCCAGCCTAGCCGGAAGGAGCCTGCTAAGGCTAGCCCCAGACCAGGGTCTTCCCGGAAGAAACAGATGGAACATGGAAGCTCTCATAAGGGATTGCGAGGACAGAAACCATGCAAGGTGGAGAGGCCTTCCCCGGGGAGGAAAAGGGACCGGAGAACTTCCCTCAAGGAGCAGAGAACACCTCCAAAGAAGGAACGGGAGGCTCTGAGAAAGGAGACTGGCAAGCAGCTGAGAAAACCCAGGTATGCTGTAGCTCTGACTGTGAGTCTCCCTCTGCTCAGCTACCCTTCCTGTCTCTGGCATGACTGGTTTTCACTTTGGGAGAGAAGTAGTTACTGCTTTTGCTCCTACTTTTCCAGACCATCACAGGCAGAACGGCCCCAATACAGTTTTTAGTAGCAGTTCCTATTGCAAGGGAGGTTCTGGATATGGGAGGTGGCCCAGGCAGAGTGGATATAAGATCTCAAGACACCTGACTTTCAGCTGATAACTCACTATCACTCCAGAGGAGACCAGCTAAACATAATGAATAATGAATAAAAATAATGAAGCCCTTTGGAAGTCATACAGGGACCATGCACACTCTTTCCTCTGTGTGCATGCACCATTCTCTTTTCTAGAAATATGACAGTCTAGAACTTCAAGAGGTCTGCCAGCTCTGAGGCTGTGGGTGTTTGGATAATTGATTTGGAGTCCTTTGCTCCAAATCATATACAGGCAGTAGTTGTGTATATAATAGTAGACAGGCAACTTATGAAACTAGCTCAGATTTCCTTTCATTTGGTGGCTACTGATTTTGATGGCTTCTCTGGCACTCATTAGAGATCATCTATGATTTACTCTTTTCTAGGGACATCTGAAGAATTCCTTATGATTATGGATGAGGAAGTCTTTTGAAGCAGGTGTGAGGATAAGGATGATGGCAAACACTTGATCTTTCTTCTAGGTTCCCAAATGCTTTCTCTGTTCACACCACTAACAGAGTTAGTTAAGGCCAGAGCGTGGACTCTGACATATTCAATAAGAGAAAGAGAAAGGAGATTTGTTAAGTGTGACTTTGGAGGAGGAACAAAGACATCCAATAGCCACACTCCAAGACTATCTTGAGGCCCCAACATGAAGTTTAGGTTTACATAAAGGGCAGGAGTTATGGATAATGAGGTGGTCCTGGTCAAGGTATGGTCCTGGCCATCATCGGTTCAGGTCCACTCTCTCCTGCAAGGTGGTCTGACAAGCTGTTAGACCTGTGTGAAATCTCTTCCTGTTTCTCCTCTGGCTGGCCCCGGGGTTCAGCCTTCTTCTCTCAGCATGAGATTCCTTGGAAATTCTAATTCCTGGAGTGCATCATTCCAATAATCTTATAACCAGAGAGAAACTGTTTCATTCCAGGCTGGAGAGATGGCTTAGTGGTTAAGAGCACATACTGCTTGTTCTTCCAAAGGACCCAAGTTCAGTTCCGAGCCTCATTTGTGATGAGCAGTTCACAAATGCTTCGAACTCCAGCACCAGGGATCCAGTGCTCTGTTCTGGCCTCCTGAGGTATTGTACTCAGATGCACATACCACTTACTGACACACATTTATTTGTGTTCAGAGCTGTACTACTATACAATAATAACAGGCCTCAGCTCCCATGCACTGGGATTATAACCAAATGCTACCATGCCTGGCTTTTTTCTTTGGCTGGTTGTTGTGCCCAGGATTGAACCCAGGTCCTTTTGTATTCTTAGTACATGCCTTACCATTAAGCTACACCTCCAGCTGGTTTGAATGCATTGATTACCCTTGTGTATCTTATATTTTAGAAGGGACCAGTACTCTAAATGACAAATGCAATATAAGGAGCCACAGACAAGGACTCATCGGTGCCAATTTTAGTTGACTGACATGACAGGGTTAGAAGGATAAGAAGACTCAGCCCTGGTTCCCCAGATGCTGATTGTCTAGTAGGAAAGATGAGACTCAATTAAGACAAGGCAGAAAGCAATGTGCACACGAGACAAGATTTGATAGTGTTGTACTGCTGGGGCCCTGAGGCATCATGTTTCCTCTGCAGAGAAGGTGAGCATTTCAGTGTCTGGAGAAAAAAATGGAACTTAAATAGACAAAGACAACTCCCTCCAATGAGGGAAAGCATCATACAAAGACTCAAAGACAGTTATCACTGAGAATGTGTGAGGTATGACCAAAAGTGCCTGTGGCTAGGCTTGCCAGATCCATTGGTATGCTAAGGTTTCTTTATTTCCAAGAGTTAAGAAGCTAAAACTCACAGAGCTTTCTGTAAACTGGGCTCCAAAATCTAAGTTAGCAGTAGTCCTGAGTACTCTCTTTATGAGCATTGTTAAGGTTATCCAAACATAATGTCTTAGCATTCTACTGCTGTAAAGAGATACTATGACCAAGGAAACTCTTAAAAAAGAACACATTTAATTGGAAGCTTACTTACAACCTCAGAGGGTTAGTCCATGATCACCATGGCAGGAAACAGACGGGTGCTGCTCTAGGGCAGTAGATGAGAGCTTTATATCCTAATCCACAGGCAGCAGACAGAGAAAGAGAGAGACAATGGACCTGGCTTGGACTTATGAAACCTCAAAGTCCACCCACAGTGACACGCCTCCTCCAACAAAGCCATACCACCTAATCCTTCTCAAATAGTTCCACTAATTGGGGACCAAGCATTCAAACATATGAGCCCACGGGGGCCACACCCATTCAAACCACCACACATAACCTTTCTTTTCACCTACCCTGTCAGCTGCTGTGTGTGTCTCTTTCTCACTGAGGCTGCAGTGAGCACACACAACCATTTGGCTCCTGTAGCAGCTGAGCAAGTAGTATTGCCCAGGCATGAGGAGGGCCATAGCACAGGGATTCTCTACAGAAGTTCTCTGTAGTTGTGCTAGCCAATACATAACCATTAGGTACTGGAAATGTGACCAGGGAGGAAGAAATAAGTTTACAACTTAATTGAATGCAGCATAATTGAAACTTGACTTAGTGAATTTATTTAACTTGGACAGACAGATAAAGTTTTGAAACTGACCTGAACTGGCTTTGGATTCAAAGTATTTTGTAAATGATATAAACATCAAAGAAAAATAGCCATATACCACTTGATTTGGAAGAAACTTTTTGAAGCATGTCTAAAGCAATTTGTGTATGTGAATCTACTTTTTCTTTCTTGCCTCCTAATAGTACCTTTCTATATGGGTCTATGTGAGGTGCAGCCTTTTTACTCAAACCACCACACCACTGGTAGCACCACCCACAATGGGCTGGGCCCTCCCCCATATCACTAATTAAGAAAATGCCTTTCAGGCTTGCCCACAGCCCCATCTTCAGGAGGAATTTTATTTTATTTTTTTTTGTTTTGTTTTGTTTTTTGGAGACAGGGTTTCTCTGTGTAGCCCTGGCTGTCCTGGAACTCACTCTGTAGACCAGGCTGGCCTCAAACTCAGAAATCCACCTGCCTCTGCCTCCCAGAGTGCTGGGATTACAGGCATGCGCCACCACTGCCCGGCAGGAAACATTTTCTTAACTGAGGATCTCTCCTCTCAGATGATACTAGCTTGTGCCACGTCGACATAAAACTATCCAGCACAGTGTATGTGTACGGGGGTAAATGCCCTGTGCACATTTGAAGGTCATAGGACAACTTTGTGGAGTTGATTCTCTCCTTTTTGCCTTTATATGGGTTCCAGAGATCAAACTCAAGTCACCAGGCTTGCATGGCAAGTTCTTCACCAAGGAAGCCATCTTGTCAGTCCTGAAATCTTACAAGGAAGGAATAAACGAATTAATGCAAGGAAGGAAGGAAGGAAAGAATAAATGAATGAAGAAAAAGGTTTAATTTAAAAATATCTCACCTTTTATTTCTATTGGACACCACTGTCCTAGAGAATGTATGGATGGAGAACTCAGAGAAATCAGGTTTGGGAAGGGAACCTAGTCACACCTTAGGCTACAGGCCACAGTCTTGGTCTCCTCTAGCTAGCAGTGGTTCCTGCTAGTGGGGACAGGCTCCATCTCTCCTGTGAGTGTCAAGGATCCTGCCTATCTTTCCTGTGAATTCCTCCCCTCTCCACGACCTTCTAACTCTCATCTGCATCAGCCATGGCTCCGCCCCTAGGTCCACTTCTCTGGGCTCCAGTGTCTCTACTGGAGAGTCCCTGTCTGAGGAGGAGAGGGCTCAGATCCTGGAACAACTAGAAGAAAAAAAGAAGCTCATCTCGACCATGAGGAACAAACCCTGGCCCATGGCAAAGAAGCTGAGGGAACTCAGGTGAGTGAGCTTTGGAATGAGCGTCTCCCTGCACAGGAGGCTCATCCCCTGCAGAAAGGGAGCATGCCTTCTTCTTTGCCCCAGTGAAACAGGACAGGAAAGCAGATTTGCTCTTCCAGACTCCCCACTGCAAGCCTGGCACAGAGAGATGCATTCAAGTCTGTCAGCCTTTAAGATTTGCCAGCCTCAGTCTGTGTCCAGGCCTTCAGTCACTTATAACCATCTCTCCCATGCCCTACCACATGTGCTGGTTCTGGTCCTGTTTCATGGCCCAACACAGATATGCCGTCCCCCACGAAGGTGCCTATGGCATCCTTTCTGTCTTGTCTGCTTTAGGTACACACAGCCTCCCCTCTCCCTTTCTCTAATTGACTCACAAACATCCGTAATGAGATTTGATGCCCTCTTCTGGTGTGTCTAAAGATCTCACATATCATAATAAATAAAAACCTTTAAAAAAAAAAAGATGAGTCAGAGAAGCATATAGACATCATTAACAGTGACACAAGGTAGCAAGTGTTATTAGCATATGAATGCCTGGTGCCCAGGAGTTGAGGATGCTATTTCAACCCTAGTCAGATGGTTCTTGCTTCATCAGAAGACTGATGTCTTAGAAAATGACCAGGACTGGATCTGAGAGTGTAGCATGAGGGATCGTGCCTGCTATAAAGAAGGCCCTAGGATTAATTCTCAGCCAGTGTGGGGTTGTTATAGAAGCAACTACTCAAGGGAAGAAAGGGTGATTGCTGGCTCACAGTTCCAGAGGCATCAGTGTATCAGAGCAGAAAAGCAAAATTGCTGAGGGCAGCAGCCAGAGTAAATCCAAGCGGGAAACAGAGAAAGCAACCTGGAAGCAGGGACTAGATAGAACACACAAAGGCTGTCCCGACAGACAGACCTGCCTCAGCCAGCCAGACAGGCTGCTTCTCTTAAAGACTCTACAATTTCCTCTAACAGCACCACCAGCCAGGGAACAAGCACTCAAAATGTAAACTTGTAAGAGTTCAGATTCAAATCACAGCATTCCCACTACAATTAAAATTCAATGGAGCAGGAGGATGTCTCAGCTGTTAAAAGTGTTTGCCGCTGGGTAGTAGTGGTACACACCTTTAATCCCAGCACTTTGGAGGCAGAGGCAGGCAGATTTCTGAGTTTGAGGCCAGCCTGGTTTACAGAGTGAGTTCCAGGACAGCCAGGACTACACAGAGAAACCCTGTCTCAGGAAAAAAAAAAAGTGTTTGCCACAGCAGCCTGACATCCTGGATTAGATCCCCAGAACCCATAGCAGATGAAGAGAACTGACTCCCAAAAGTTATCTTCTGACCTCCACATATGCACAGTGACACACATGTCTATGTACACACACATATCCACAATTTTTTAGAAAATTCTGCTTTTAGTCTCTCTGACCTCTACCCTTTAATCTATAAACTATCTATCTATCTATCTATTTATCTATCTATTTATCTATATAGCATCTATTTATTATTTTTGGTTTTGTTGAGACAGGGTCTCTTTCTATGTAGCCCTGGCTTAGGACTCACAGAGACAAGACAAGTGTGTCTCTACCTCTTAGTGCAGAAATGCTGGGATTAAACTCTTTTTTTTTTTGAGACAGGGTTTCTCTGTGTAGTCCTGGCTGTCCTGGAACTCACTCTGTAGACAAGGCTGGCCTCAAAACTCAAAAATCCACCTGCCTCTGCCTCCCAGAGTGCTGGGATTACAGGCATGAGCCACCACTGCCCAGCTTCCTTTTTTTCTTTTTTTAATTTTTTATTTTGAGACAAGGTTTCTCTGTATAATCCTGGCTGTCCTAGAACTTACTCTGTAGACTAGGTTGGCCTCGAACTCACAGAGATCTGCCTGCCTCTGCTTCCCAAATGCTAGGATTAAAGATGTACACCACCACTGCCCAGCTAAACCTCCCTGTGTTAATGTTGTTAACCTTCACTATACCTGTCATGTAATAGATTGTTCACCTATGTAACACCAAGGCACAAAGTCTAGGAGATAAATGACAAAACCCCACCTATCAGTATCTTATTTATGCCTACTTGTGGCGGCCATAGGGCAAGTTCAGTGGACAAAATGCCCCGATTCATAAAACTGGTATTCCAACTAAGGGTCTAAACATGTAAGGCTTTCGACCTCCCCATTTAGATTTCTGGTTTAATTCTTTTTTTTTCCCTCCTGACCAGGGAAGCCCAAGCCTTTGTGGAGAAGTACGAAGGGGCCTTGGGGAAGGGCAAGGGCAAGCACCTCTATGCCTACAGGATGATGATGGCTAAGGTATGTGGGGTCTTCAGACAGCAAATGTGGGAGAGCCTGCTCAGCACGAGGACACGGGGACCACCACCAACACCTGCCAGCTTGACAGTCCGTGCCGCGGTCCCCTCAGGAGTCTGAATGTGTAGGCCATTCGGAGTCCTCCAGAGATGGAAACCAGCCGCCTCTGGCCAGTTATTCCATACTTATCTGCGGGCTTCTACTTGTCTGAGATTTGTTTTCTCTCCAGTAAATAAGCTCATGCAATGAGTGGTAGTCAACATCACTGGTATTTATTTTTGTTTTCCAGCACTCAAATCAAGGCATCTTGATTTGGTGAAAACACAGCCAGGCTGTCGAGTTATCAGGCTTAGAGAATAACAAATGTCCCCATAAAGGATGGGCAGCTCTCCTTTACTGAACTGCGTTGGAACCTGCTTCAAGCGGCTGGTGTTTTATGTGGGTCTTATTAAGTAGCCTTTCTTGTTTGGAGTTAATTACCTCTGATTTAAAAGCTGTGATTCCTCATTCATTTAGTTCCTACGTGGAGCCTGTCTTGGGGTTTATTATAAATAGTGAAAGCTCTGGCTTCCCCCCTTTATCTTTGTTTAAAAAAAAAAACTCTTTTCTTGCTTATGATTCCGTATTCATTCTTAAAATCACTCTGACAAAATCTGAGATGGGTCATTAAAAATTTGAATTAAATTGTAGCTATTTAAATTGACATATAAAAGCATTAAAAGGTGCTAATGTGTCAGTTAAATAATTACATATCAACAGTGTACCTTCATGCATGTTTACACTGTATGCCATTTAAACCAAATTCAATAAAGTTAGCACATCTAACACATTTCTTTATGGTGAAAACTTTCTAGTCTTTTCTTGTAGCCCTTTGCAATACACACAGAGAGCTGGTGTCTATAACCTGTTTGCTGTGCAACCAGCTCTCCAGACATCTTGCTTCTGTCTAACTCGATACCCACTGCTTAACCTTTCAGCATCTCTCTCCTCTCCAAACCCCTCCCTCCCCAGCCTGGGATAAGCATCATTCTCCTCGCAACACTTGTAAGTTCAATTCTTTGCTATACATGTGAGTGTGAAATTATTTTAATTCCATGGTTTGATTTAATATATTTACTCTTTGCATCTAGAATACTGTTTCTCAAGCTTTATTCTATATCTTTGAGTAAAGTTTGTCATATAGATTTTTCCACATTTTAAGTTTATTTCTATATTGCTTATATCTCATTTTTGTGGAATGGTATAATTTTCATTTATATAATAATTAGTTATTAAGGTATGTGGAAAAGTGTAGATTTGTGCATCGATTTTATATCTAGTTCTTGTGTGTGTGTATGTGTGTGTGTTTGTGTGTGTGTGTTTGTGTGTGTGTGTGTGTGTTTTGCAAGAAATGGAGCCCAGAGCCTCAGAGAGGACTTGTGACAAGCATTCTCCCAATAATCTTTGTATTTGATTACTGATTCTATCTTCCTTTTTTTTTTTTTTTTTTGGATTCGGTTTTTTCGAGACAGGGTTTCTCTGTATAGTCCTGGCTGTCCTGGAACTCACTCTGTAGACCAGGCTGACCTCGAACTCAGAAATCAGCCTGCCTCTGCCTCCCAGAGTACTGGGATTACAGGCGTGTGCCACCACAGCCTGGCTCTATCTTCCTTTTTTTAAAAAAAGGCTTATGTGTTTATTTTATGTATGAGTACACTGTTGCTGTCTTCAGACACACCAGAAGAGGGCGTCAGATCCCATCAGAGATGGTTGTGAGCCACCATGTAGTTCCAGGAATTGAACTCAGGACCTCTGGAAGAGCAGTCAGCGCTCTTAACTGCTGAGCCATCTCTCCAGCCTGATTCTATCTTCTTAATCAGTTTCATTTGATGACGTAGGTGTCTTAGTTAGGGTTGCTATCCTATAGAGGCATTTTCTCAGCTGAGGCTCCTCCTCTCACATGACTTGAACTGTAACAACTTAACATAATACTGCCAGCACAGTTGAGCCCTGGTCAGCTTGACACACAACACATCTTAAGTAGCACATTTTCTTTCTCATTTATCTCCAAGATTACAAATTAATATCTATACCATATTATAAAACATTTCACAAACTTAAAAATGTCCCAGTCTTTACAAATTCAAATATTTTAGAATTCAGTCTCTTTATAAATCCAAAGTTTCTTTTAAAATCTAAAATCTCTTTAAAAGTTCAGTCTTTCAACTGTGGGCTAAAAAGTTAACTACTTTTTGTTGTTGTTGCTGTTGTTGTTGTTGTTACTTCAAGAGAGAAGAACCAGGGCGCAGTCATAATCTGAACAAAACCAAACCATACTCCAACTGTGTAAATAACTCCTTGTCCACGGTCTGGGATCCACGCGAGGTTTTCTTGCATCCCCTAGGGGGCTTGACTGCTCTGGCTCCTCCCTCTACTGCCCACAGAGCTTGTCTCCTAAACTCAGTCAGCTCCACTGCGGCAGCCCAGCTGCAGCTCTCTTTTACCAACAGCCTCTCCTGGGCTCCTGTCAGGGACTCTAGCCCTGTCACACAGTGCCAAGCCTCTAGCAGCTGTCCGTCACCCTCCATGGCTTCAAAACCAACACTACCCAGCAGACTCTTACACTACCAAGTTTAGGCACCAGCACAGGTACAACCATAGCCGACTCTGAAACACAGCTTCTGTGTGCTAACTCTGAGAAATCACTCTCCAGATTTTACCTCAGTGATGCTAGTCTTCTCTTAATGACCACTAATCCCTCAGCTCCAGTTAACCAAGACCAATTGTCTGAGTAAAGATTTTATTTCAGTGGTGCTGGTCTTTTGTTAATTATGACTGATTCTTCAGCCCTAGCCAACTAGAAACACAAATTCTTAATTCAAAATATATAATGGCCCCAGTTGAGTAATTTTTGTTTCCATAATTTTTTTGTTCATATTACATCTCAATTGCAGCCCCCTCTCTCCTCTCCTCCCAGCCCTGCCCTTGCAAATGCTTCCCCCAGAACCCCTTCCCCTCCTCCTCAGAGAAGAGGGAGCCCCCTTGACTACCACTCCCCACCCTGGGACATCTGATTTCAACAGAACCAATCACCTCCTCTCCCACTGAGGCCCAACAGGCAGTCCAGGTAGGGGAAGGGGCTCCAATGGCAGGCAACAGAGTCAGAGACAGCCCCACTCCTATTGTTAGGGGACCCTCATGAAGACCAAGCTGCACATCTACTACAAATGTGGGGAGTCCGGCCCCTGCATGCTTTCTTGGTGGCGGCTCAGACTCTGTGAGCCCCATGGACCCTGGTTCGTTGACTCTGTAGGTCTTCTTGTGGTGTCCTTGACGCCTCCGGCTCCTTCAATTCTGTTCCTCACTCTTCCATAAGACTCCCTGAGCTCTACCTGATGTTTGGTTATAGGTCTCTGCTTCTCGTTTCATCCACTGCTGTGTCTCCTCTCAGGAGACAGTTAATGCTAAGTAAGCATAGCTGAGTATCATTAATAGTGTCAGAGGATGATTCTTGCCAATGGGATGGGTCTCAATTTGGACCAGTCATTGCTTGGCCATTCCCTCAGTCTCTGCTCCATCTTTATCCCTGCACATCTTTGGCAAGACAACTTTTGGGTTGAAGGTTTTGTGGGTGGGTTGTGGGTTGATGTCCCCCTCTTTCCACTGGAAGTCCTGCCTGGCTACAGGAGGAGGTCACTTCAGTCTATTCACTGCTGGTAAGAATCTCAGCTAGGGTCACCCTCCCCCATAGACTCCCCATAGCCTCCCCCATCCCAGGTTTCCAGCTAGTCACCAGAGATGCCCCCCACCGACTTCCATTCTCACTCCCAGCCCTCCTCCACCCCTCCCCCACACCTGACCACTATGCCCATACCTCTCCTCACCCCTCCCCCACCCAGTACCCTCTCTCCATCCACCTCTGATGATGAGGCCTTAAGTGACTCTCAAACTCCCCCTTGAAACTTCACAAGCCAGGCCTCTCTCAACACACTTCCAAGGCTCCACAGAATAGCTCACCAAACTTTGAATACTCAATGGCCTTTCTATACAAAGTTCCAAAGTCCTTCCACAATCCTCCCCAAAATGGCATGATCAGATCTGTCACAGTAACACTCCATAATCCTAGTACTAATTTCTGTCTTAGTTAGGATTACTATTGCTGTGATGAACCACCAAGCAAGGGTTTGTTTGGTTTATAAATCTTCAGTCACAGCCCATTGAGGAAAGCTAAGGTAGGAACGCAAACTGGGCTGGAATCTGGAGACAGGAGTTGATGCAGGGGCCACGGAGGAGTGCTTTCTTATAGTACCCAGGACCAGCAGCTGGGGTGGCACCACCTGCAATGGGCTGGGCCCTCCCACATGAATCACTAAGTAAGAAAATGCCCTACAGGGGCAGTGGTAGCGCACACCTTTATTGCCAGAACTTGGGAGGCAGAGGCAGGCAGATTTCTGAGTTCGAGGCCAGCCTGGTCTACAGAGTGAGTTCTAGGACAGCCAGGACAGCCAGGGCTACAGAGAAACCCTGTCTCAAAAAAAAAAAAAAAAAGAAAGAAAGAAAGAAAGAAAGAAAGAAAGGAAGGAAGAAAGAAAGAAGAAAAGAAAGAAAGAAAGAAGAAAAGAAAAAAGAAAAGAAAATGCCCTATAGGCTTGCCTACAGCCTGATCTTATTGAGGCTTTATCTCGATTCTAATATTCCCTCTTCTCAGATGACTTTAGTTTGTGTCAAGTTGACATAAAACTAGCCAGCACTGCAGGAGAAGGCATTTCTGTTCAATTCCTTTAAGTGTGGTATGTCATTCCTACCTGGAAATGCAGTTTCATGGTTCTCCAGAAGTTTCAATTGGCAATGTTTTAAAACATAGGTCTCTATGTCTGCTTATCACTTTAATGAGAATAATTTCATTGTCTCGCACAAAGTTTATAAACGTTGTCAGCCGGAAGTAAACTTTCTCGGGATCAAAAACTCTCCTCTATTTATAGTTGAATAAGATTTTGTTTTGTTGAAAATAGATAGTACAATTGTATTAAATACCTTCCCCTTTTGGCTATGGAAACTTCCGTTTATTATTGAGAGGACCATCGTCACTGTAGATTATCTTTAGCTTCATAGACACATTTGCTTCTACAGTATTTTTTGTGACTTTTCCAGAAGCTTCCTTAAAGATAGATTTGAATTTTAAATCTTCTTTGGATTCATGTATTTATCTGTCTGTGGAGTTTGGGGGCGGAGGGGAGTGCACCACAGTGTGCCTATGAAGATCAGAGGACAACTTGAAAGAGCTAATTCTTTCCTTATGTGCGTCCCTGGGAAAGGAACTGAGGCCATCAGGCTTGGAGACAGGCACCTCTGCCCCTGGGCCATGATGTCTGAATTTTTGTATGTATTTATCTATACATGTGAGCGATGTATATGTGTATATGCTCGTGTGTGCATGCTCATGTGTGTGTGTGTGTGTGTGTGTGTGTGTGTGGTGTGTGTATATGTGTGTATATGTGTGTGTGTGTGTGTACTTCAATGCCCAGGTTCTTTCTCTGCCTCTGCCTGACTCCAGGACATTTTCAGTACAAGTTACTCAAAGCCTTGAGGAATTACCAGTGGTTGCTGAAGGACTCAGCAGTAGCCTGTAACTCCAGAAGCCAAGTTTATAAGATTGTTATGGAAGACCAGAAGTTGTATTGCTAATTTACATGAGAAATAATTACTGATACAAGAACCAGAAAACTTGAAGTCCATAATCAGCACTGTCTTGCTTGTTGCTATTGACCCGGGTTTTGTTGTCTGATTGATTTAGTTATATGGAAAATTAAACCAAAATACACTCAGGTCAGAGGAGCATCAAGGGCCCTGTGTGGGCAGACCTACAAGGACAACAAGCAAGCTTAGGGTTGAGTACAGAATCGGAACTCGGGAAGGTGGATGAAGAAGCAGGATAAGCAGGAGGGCTGCAGCAGCCTGTATCTGTCATCAGTGTCCCTACACCCCTCCAGACACTGCCTTCTTACCAAGCAGAACATTGCTTACAGACCCGTCTTTGCAAGCATCTCTGTCTTCGGACACCTAGTGTCCTTGTTCATGTAGTAACCAGCTGAGAGCCATATTGTCAAGTCCTGTCTGGGAAATCGGGTCTGGAAGCCTGTCTGACTCCTTCCCATCCATCTTCTACTAGCTTTACAAGGGAAAATGCCATTTCCCTTGCAAATAATGTTTTACAAAGAATCCCAGTGTGAGCTAGAGAGATGGTTCAGCCACTAAGAGCACTTACGCAGCTTCAGGTCCCAGTTCCCAGTTGTGAGGTGACTCACAACTTTGTGAGATCTAATGCCTCTTCCAGTCTCTGTGGATACAGCATACATGTGAACTTACATACATGCAAACAGAACACATAATACATAAAATAAAAATTAATTTTAAGAAAAAAAATTTAGAGACTATGACCTTGGGAACTGCTTCCCACCACTTCTGAGCTCACAATTCTCTGTGATGGATTTTGGTTTCACTTTTTGTTTGTTTTTTGGTTGGTTGGTTGGTTGGTTGGTTGACCAGCTGACTGACTGGGTAACTGTTTGGTCAGTTTGAGCCAGTGTTTCATGTAGCCCAGGCTGGGCTATTGAACTCTATTCTTTCTGCCTCTACTTCCAGATCCTAAAATTACAGGCATGAACCTACGTGTTTCAGTTTATTTTCCTGTTGCTGTAGTGAAATACTCCCACAAAAGCATCTTAAGCCAGAAGTTTTACTTCGGGTCACAGTAACTCAACACAGTTCAGCGTGGCAGGGAAGCCCAGTGTTGGGAGCTTGAAACAGTCAGTCCACTCACATCCTTGATCAGGACTCAGAATAAACAAGAGGAAGGGCTTAGCTCTGAAGCCTCAGGGCCTGACCCCAGTGACTCACTTTCTCCAGAGAGGCTTCACCCCCTAAGGGTTCCACAACCTCCCTTCACACTACCTGAGGACCGTATGTCCAAACAGGCAAACCTATGGGGAACAGTCACATTCAAACAACAATGCTAGGTGATAATTTACAGAATGAGCGACATTGCTGGCTCCTGCGGTTTCATCTTTGCCCTTTTTGTTTTGGAGGTTTTGTTTTATTTTTAAAATTTGTATTGTATATGTTCATTGCTTGTCTAACTGTTACATAAGGACATTTTGTGCAAATATATATTGTATGTTGAGCATATGTCCCTCTCTCTGTCCCTTTCTCAACCCTATCCTGTCCCATTAATCCTCTTTGTTTCTCTGAATAAGCTCACTTCTACTTTCATATCTCATATGTGTGTGTCTGTGTGTATATGCATTTTATATGTATATGTATAAATGCACATACATATATACAGTATATATATATGTATATATATATATATACACACAGTATACATATATATATACATGATTGTACATATCTATGTAACAATCCAGCAACCACACACAGAAAAACACTTTATCTGTCCTTTGAAACTTTTCTAGCCAGGCTTTGGTGGCGCATGCCTTTAATCCCAGCACTTGGGAGGCAGAGGCAGGCGGATTTCTGAGTTCGAGGCCAGCCTGGCCTACAGAGTGTGTTCTAGGATAGCCAAGGCTATACAGAGAAACCCTGTCTCGAAAAAACCAAATCCAAAAAACCAAAAAATAAGAAACTGGCCTAACCATATGATTATCACCAAACCCTGTTCATTGTGCTGGAAAACACTGCCATTGTGCATATATCACATCTTCTTTATTCATCTCTCTGTTCTTGGACACTCAGCTTGAGTCTGTGACTTTATTGTTGTGAACAGAGCTGTAATAAACATTGATGTCCAAGGACCTCTATGATATATTAATTTAAAGCCTGCTGGGTAAATACGCAGGAGCGATCCAGTAGATTAATTCTGTGAGAACCCTTTCTGTGGGTTTCCACAGCTCCCGGGTGAGCTCGGTCAGGACCTGCACATGGCTTCCCCTTGCTCATCCTCAGCAGCATCCACTGCCACTTGTTTTCCTATGTCGTTCTGACTGAGGTGACGTGAAATCACAGTACAGAGAATTTGCAACTCCCTGGTGGTTAATGAACTCCATTGGATGTTTTATTGGTCACTTGTGCTCATCTTTTGAAAGTTCTCTGTTCATTTCATTAGTCATTGATTGATTAATCAATTGATTGATTGATTGAGACAAAGTCTCTCTATGTAGTCCTCCTAGAACTCGATACAGAACTGGGAGGCCTCAAACTCAAAAGATCTTCTGTCTCTGCCTCTCAGGTACTGGGATTGAAGGCTTGAGCCGCCATACCCCGACAGTCCATTTTTCTATTGAGCTACTCGGTTTCTCATTGACCTGTTTTTCAGTTCTTTCTCTTTCCTAGTGATACATTTCTCTCGGATGTATGACTGGCCAAGATGCTCTCCCATTCTGTGGTGCCTCTTGATGATTTGTTTCATCTGCTGTGTGTTTCATCTGTGAAGATTTTAATCTCATGAGGGCTGATCTCTCCACTGTTGGCATTGTTTTCTCTGTAGCAGGAGTAGCAGAATCCCTCATCATACCTGTGTCTGAAACGCTGTCCCTACTTCTCACTGCAGTTTCAGGCCCTACACTGAGGTCTTTGATCCATGTGACGTTGATTGTTGTGCGAGAGGAGATACCGTTTCACCCCTCTCTGTACGGATCTCTACTTTTCTCAGCACCAAGGCTGTCTTTCTAGATCTTTGGCTATGCTGGGTTTGTATCTGGTTCCTTTCTCCGTTCATTATAGAGGTCTTTCTCTTCTCTGATTGGCTATATTTCTAAATACTTAATATTTTCAGTGTTACTTTGAATCAGGTATTTTTCTTAACTTCTTTCACTGAGAGTACATTGTTGATATATCACTGTTTTTTTCTTTATATATTGACTTGGTACACTGCAACTTTTAATAATATAGGTAGCCAGGCAGTGGTAACATATGCCTTTAATCCCTGCACTCAGAAGACAGAGGCAGGAGGCTCTCTATAAGTTCAAGACCAACCTGATCTACAGAGGAATTCCAGGCCAGCCAAAGCTACACCTTGTCTCAGAAAAATTTTTAAAAAGCAAACAAACAACCCAAAACCAAAACAAGCATGCCAGGAGCCTCACAGCCTGGAGCAGGTTGAAACGAAACACAGTAAGAGTCTGGTGTGGCTTTAAAGACTGATGATCTCCAGACGTTCTAACTCTCTAACTGCACTGAATGCTGATGATAATTCCTAAAACGTTCTAAAAACTTTCCTGCTAATTCTGAGGGTTAAAAGGCGCTCGCTTAGGCGAGTAACACCTGTAGCCTAACAGCAGGGGATTTAGTGTGTAGCCTTTGTTCTCTCTTTGAGGAACTGTGCAGCTCTTCCAGCCTACTAGTCAAAGGAAGAAAAGGGGACACTTTAAAGGGACACTTTGAAAAGTGATTTTTATGGTTACTTCTAAGTTGTAAAAAATTCCCTATAAAAAAATCTCTAAGAAAAAGGGGGGAAAACAGAAAGAATGGAAAAGGGAGATAAGGAAAAATTCATGCTTCTCTCTTTGTCCTCAGCACTTATACATCTTTTGGAATACACAATCACATGGTAAAAAGTTCATCACAAGTTCACACATAAAATTAAATCATAAATCAAATAAGAAGTTTACAACAGAGAATGTTTACATGCATATCCACTAGGAGTAAATATCCCACTAAACACTCATCACCTGTTAGAGCTCCACAGCTTCATTGAGAGTTAAAAACAACTCTATTAGTGAAGTTATGAATAGATAAATCCAGTCAATATTTTATCTTCTGTCCTAGCACCTATAAATCGTTAGTTCCCTTTTTATGAGCTTTGGTTAATGGTTTTAACAACATCTTGGAATGTGCTCTGAGTAGTAGAATTAGTAGAATTCCTGGTTACTATCTAGACTCAATTAACTGGTGACACATGGGAGACTGGCAGAGTTCTCATTGTAGTTTTGATTAAAGGACCTAATAGCAGTCCCACTATAAAAGAGCTTAATAAATACTGATATAATTTTAGGAATTCTAGTAGGATTGTCATTAAGAATTAATAACTCATCTGTTTCTCTATATAGCATCACTACAAGACAGTACATCTTCACACATCTGCAGAGATCTGCTCAAAAGTGTGGGCCCTAGTGATTGTTACATATGTTTTAGCTCTTTTTTATTAGATATTTTCTTTTATTTACATTTCAAATGTTATCCCCTTTCCTGGTTTCCTCTCTGAAAACTCCCTATCCTATCCCCCTTCCCCCTGCTCACCAATCCACCCACTCCCTCTTCCCTGTCCTGGCATTCCCCTATACTGGGGCATCAAGCCTTCTCAGGACCAAGGGCCTCTCCTCCCTTTGATGTGCAACAAGGCCATCCTTTGCTACATATATGTTTTAATAATAACAGGAAAAACATATTAATAGCAGGAATCTTTCATAAAATAATTTTCTCCCAGGTCTTGCCTATGGAAGAAAATCTGTCCTGTATTATTATAATCTGAAGCAGACCATCTCAGGAAGATCACCTGCTAATTACGTCCTATGACGGCTCCTGACACAAACATGTACCACAACACCCAGCTTGATTCTTAAATTACAATCAGAGAAAGACTAAACTTAAAAGACATCATTACAGGTTAAAGAGATGGCTCAGTTCTTCAAGAGGACCCAAGTTTTATACCCAGCATCCACACAGCAGCTTACATCTACCCAGTTCCAGATCTTGCACCCTCACACAGACATTCACACAGACAAAATACCAATGCACATTAAAATAAGTAAAGAATAAAATAATATCTATTTATCTGCTTATTTATTTTAATTGTATGCCTGTGTTAGTATGTGCACATATGTGCCTAGGGAAGACAGAAATTAGGCATCAGATCCCCCCTGAAGCTGGAGTTAGAGACAGTTGTAAGCCACCTGATGTGGGTGCTGGGAACTGAACTGTGATCATTTGCAAGAGCAGTATCTGCTCTAACCCAGAAGTCCCCCTTGAGAACCACCTTGTCCTGAGACATCAAGTTGCAGTAGGACTAAGTGCCTCCCCTCCTACTAAGGCTCTACCAGGCAGGCCAGCTAGGGGAGGAGAGCCATTGCCAGGCAGCAGTGTCAGAGAGCGTCCCTGCTCCGATTGTTAGTGGACCCCCAGAAAGACTATACTACACATCTGCTGCAAATGTGTAGGGGGGCCCAGATCCAGCCCCTGCATGCTCTTTGGTCAGTAGTTCAGTCTCTGTGAGAGGAATTCTTTCTTCCTTCAACCCAGCAAGGTGAGCGATTCACCGAGGAAAAGAAGGAGCAGACCTGGACCAAGCTCTCTCTTGGCACAGCTTAGCAACACTTCCAGCAAGCTGAGGCTCTTGGCTTGCTGCCAGTATGAGTACCTTGTGAAGTTTCTTTTTCCTTGACTTTTGTTTTAACATAAAGGAAGTTGTATCAGGGGATCCAGAAAATGTACACAGAACTTTAAAATTCATATCAAAATGTGCGAATTTAGATTGTCTTCCACATATATACATATAATATGCCATAGTTTTGGCTTCTGTAAATGTCTTCTGAGCCCACACACCCCACCTACCACTGCCCGACCTCTCTTGGCATTCTCCCTACCAGAGTCAGGCTTCCTACCCTCAGTGTCCATGCCCCATTCCCGTCTCTGCCCATACTTCAACATTTACACCACACACATATACAACACACACACACACACACACACACATACACATATACACACCACACACACAAATATATACCCTATACACACATACATACACGCCCCAAACATATACAAACAGGCACACCACACATACACATAACAAACACACACATCCCACACATACACACGACAAACACACATATACACCCCATACACATACATGCACACACCACATATTCATACTTATATACACACCACACATACATACACACCCCATATATACACACATACACACACATACACACCCCATATACACACCACACATACATACACACCCCATATACACACACATCCACACACACACCACACAATACACATACACACACCACTCCCGCACACGTGCGCACACACACACACCACACACATACATGTAGAGAGAGAAAGAGAGAGAGACTGCATGCTTCCCTCAGCATCCCCCTACTGTTGCCACGTTTCCTGCCTTCCTTCTTTCCTATCTATACTCCATTCTATTATCCACCTCTTTTCTCAACATTTACACACACACACACACACACACACACACACGCACACACATACAAGCACTGCCCTACTTTCCTCAGCATCCCCCATGCCCTGACTGTGCCCCTTGGTGTTTAAAGTCAACATGTTGGTGACTCAGTTTTAATTTGTTTCATTTCAGAAATGGGTCAAGTTTAAGAGGGACTTTGATAATTTCAAGACTCAATGTATTCCCTGGGAAATGAAGATCAAGGACATTGAAAGTCAGTATATTTTGGTGTCTCTGTTTTTAACTGGTTTCCTCAAAGAAGTCTCCCCTGGTTAGATCACTTCATAGATTCTGTTGTATCAGGAAAGGTGGGCACTAGATGAGTACAGGAACCAGATTCAAATCCAGATTCCTCCTTTTCTGGTGAGAGAACTCAGGTGGCTTAGTTACCCCACAGAGTTTCAGGTTATCTCTCCACAATATGAAAATGGAGCCCTGGGTATTTATTTGACTGGCTGATGTGAAAGCCACAGTCATGCCGGCAGCGCTGGTTTCTTGGCTGACACATTTCACTGAGCCATCTCTTCCTTCCCAGGTCACTTTGGTTCTTCTGTGGCGTCTTACTTCATCTTTCTCCGATGGATGTATGGAGTTAACCTCGTCCTTTTTGGCTTAATATTTGGTCTAGTCATCATCCCAGAGGTAAGAACAGAACCTGTCTTCAGATAGTGTTGATGAAGCTTACTACAACCAGCATCTTCATTTATACTTTCCAAATACTCTTTTCTTTTTGCTATAATCTGTCATTCTTTAAAAGCAAAAAACATTTTTTAGAAAAGGTATTGCTATGTAGTCCAGACTACCCTCAAACTAATAATCCCCTGCCTCATTCCTCCCAGTGCCTTTATTATAAGCATACCCCACATGCACAGCTCTGTTTAAATTCAGTATCCATCAAGAGAACCTGTCCATGTTTACTTGTCATGTCAATTGCCCTGGCAGTTCAGTACAAAACATGGTTGTTGTTGTTGTTGTTTGTTTTTGTTTTTGTTTTGTTTTTTCAAGACAGGGTTTCTCTGTACAGCCCTGGCTGTCCTGGAACTCACTTTGTAGATCAGGCTGGCCTCAAACTCAGAAATCTGCCTGCCTCTGCCTCCCAAGTGCTGGGATTACAAGCGTGCGCCACCACTGCCCAGCAGTACAAAACATGAAACTTAGGTTCTGAACTAAGAAATTGATAACACATTTTCTGGCTTTCATTTGTACTTAAAATGAGAGAAAAATTAAGATTTTGATTAATTTTTTTCTTTTACCCTGGGGAAAAAGAGAGGCAGGCAAAACTAAGGAAATGGTAAATAAATTATAAGAAAAGGCAGGGAAATGATTAGGAGATGAACTCTCTCTTGAGGTGGAAGAGGGTACAGTTCTGGAGATTTAGTTTTGTTACTTTTGTTTTTAGTGTATTAGGGGTATGGTGTGTTTTACATGTGTGTGCACATATGTGTGCCTGTGCACACGTGCAAGGGCCAGAGAAGATATAAGATTTTCATATCTATATCACTTTGCAATGTAATATAGACTCTGTCAACAAGACACAGTGGTGCATGTCTTCAATCCTAGTGCTTGGGAGACAGAGGCAGGCTTATTGCTATGTGTTCAAAGCCAGCCTGGTCTATGTTTCAAGCTCCAAACCAGTCATGGCTACATAGAGAGAATCTGACTAAATAAGTAAACAAACAAACACAGACAGGTTCTCTTGATGAATCTGGAGTTAGGTCAATAGCCAGCAAGCCTAGTGGTCCTCTTACCTGCTCCCCACCCCTTCACATACACACACACACACCACCACCACCACCACCACCACCACCACCACCACCACCACCACAACCACCACCGAGATTACCTGCACTGTGGCTATACTGAACTCTTTGCACGGGTGCTGGGGACTCTGACTCGGGTCCTCATGCTTACACAGCAAGCACTCCTACCTGCAAAGCCCACTCGAAACACCCAATTTTGTGAAATTTTTAAAAGCTAGATGGTAGTTGGGCAAAAGGTAGTTAAGTTTCATTATTATGACTGAATGCTATTATTGTGTATAGTACTTTAGGTGTAAAATATTTCCCAATAACAGTAAAAATTAAAATCTATAAAAAGGAAACCCAAGAACTTGGGTAACACATGCCTGTAACATCATCGCTGGGGAGGCAAAGGCAGGAGGAATGTTGCAAGTTCTAGGCCAGCCAGGACCAGATGCAGAGAGGGCTGGTGGGGTGTGGAGAGAGGAGGGGGGAGGAGAGAGAGAGGAAGAGGGAGAGGGAGAGAGAAAGTAACCTGTAAATTAACCAAGAAAAGCAGTGTAGTGAAACACCAAGAATTAATACTACAAAATCGGAGAATAGTGTCATGTGTCTTTATCTTCAGGATTTGTCAATTTTTTAAAAAATTTCTACTTTAGCCAATAGGTCAAAAAAATTGAATAAACTGTATATTTTGTACTAAAAATACAATTTGTCTACAAATAATATCACTGCAGAAGCCTCCAAATCCATGTATCCTACCAAAAAAAAAAGTGTTCAACTTTACATAAAAGACTATGTGAAGATGGTTACAATCATTAAATAAACAAACATTGCCAACAAATCTCTACACTCTTGCTATCTGATTTATAATACATTCAAAATTGTTGACACAGGAATAATAAATCTATAAAATAACTAGTAAAAAAAATAATAGTCTAGGAGATTTCCATTAGAAGCAATATAAAGTTTAATGGTCAAAAAAAAATCAATCTCATATTTTTAAAAAGCCAATCTTGGGTGTGGAGGGATGGCTCAACAGTTAGAGCATCTAGTGCTCTTCCAGAAGACTGGTGTTCTAGCAGGTCAGGTGGCTCACAACCACCTGCAACTCCAGTTCCTGGGGATCCAACATAATATTCTGACCTGCTTGGATGCCCCTGTATACTCATACAGATACACAGACTCAGACATACAGACAGACAGATGCATACTGACACACATACACACACACATGCATGCATGCACACACACTCATGGACACACAAATAAAAAATATTTCTTGAAAAGCCAATCCATCCTAAATCAGTGTGTAAATTTGATCCAATGCTGATCTTTCTGATAAGAGTAGGAGTGAGGCTCTTCCCACAGAAGGACACGGGATTTGTTACACATGGTCACCGTTCACATCTTCTCCACTTACGCCCTGTCATCTGTCCCCACGGGAGGTGCTGATGGGCTTGCCCTACGGAAGTATACCCAGAAAGACGGTGCCTCGGGCTGAGGAAGAGAGAGCCATGGACTTTGCTGTCCTTTGGGATTTTGAGGTACGAACCATGATGTCAACAGGCCTCCATTTTGCCATTATAAAGTTGGTGTCCTTCATTCTCAAAGTCAAATTTCTGCCCCCTCAGAAGCGAGTGACAGTAAGCTGTAATAAGTTGCAGGTACCCAGTCTCATTGTTCCAAGGGATTTCTTTATCCTCTACTTCACTTAGGGATCCCTAGGAAAATGTCCTATAGGTAAGTAGGTAATGTGAATATTACATCGAGTTGTTGAAAAGTGATACTTTCTTCAAATAGAGCCCTTATTAAACAAAATGCTTCCCCACCCTTTTGTCTATGCTGTGCTTCTTAGATTGGGGATGCTGTTGGGATGCTTTGCCCTGTGTGTAGATGGTCACGTCTCCATTTCCTCTGCTGCCAGAGTGAACTTTGTAGATGCAGATGGAGCATGGCCCTCTCCTCCGTCAGCTAACCCTTGCTTCCCATTCCCAATGGAGTTAAAGCCAATGTTCTTCATTGGGCTTACAAAAGAACCCTGTGTGCCTCCAATTGTTTGTCTAAGGCCTCACAAGTCAGTGTCCCATATTACCAAGTCAAGGACGTCTCCACACACATAGCACCACAGTGCCTCACACCCCCTGCAGATGAACCTGTCCCTGGAATCTTCCTCCTCACCCTCCATGCCTCTGTAGCTTCAAAGGGTTCCTGAGGTCATGTTGCCTGGCAACAGTGTTGCCTACAATGTCATGGGCTGGCATTCTCCAGCTTTAGAGTCAAACTTGAATCTCCTCAGAAATGAGTGACAAGCTGCAGTAATTTCCCAGGGCCCCTGGTCACATTGCTGCCAGGGATTGTCTTTACTTCTTCTTTGCAGGAATCCCTGTTGAAATCTCTTACCTACCCAAAGCAAATGGAATTCATTCAACAACAATTCTTTATATTGTATTCAGTAAACAAATATAAAAAGTACTGAAATCTAAATGTTAATAATGCTATACCTAACTAATATAAAGTTTACTCACTACTAAAGCCAAGTACACTTAAAAGTCAAAAATAAAACAGGGACAGATGTAGTGTCTCAGAGGGTAGGCATGCCTGCCAGTGAGACTGACAACGTAGGCTTGATCCCTAAACCCACCCGGTAGGAGAGAACTGATCCCCATAGGTTGTCCTCTGACCTCCACATGTGTGCCACGGCACATGTATATCTACAAAGACACACACACACACACATACACACATGCATGGATGCAGGAACACACATTTACATACACAGTTGTCTGTAGTCATTTTGAAATGTTACCAAAGTCCACCAACCCTTGCTTGTTTCTGGCCTCCACATATATTGGCTCCACAGTCTGGAAGCAGAGAAATGATTACTTGTCACTTAAGAACCTGGTTATCGAACACAATAGCCTGGAGCTCTGCATTCCTGGGCACACATGCTGGGCACATGTGCTCACATGCATACACACACACTCACCTCTCCTTCCTGAACCTCCATGCTGTCTGTGCAGTGGAAGAAAAACAAAGGGACAGACGATGACTGTGCCTGGCCTCTGGAAACACTACGAATTGAATATTTCGCACTCTTCCTCTATAGACCTGCCTTAAAATACTGAGACAGAAATCCCTGATAGAATGGATCTGTACAATTAATCTCTCCTCTGAGATTTTAAACCCTTTGGATGTCCTTCCTATAGGGCTACATCAAATATTCTGCTCTCTTCTATGGCTACTACAACAACCAGCGGACCATCGGGTGGCTGAGGTACAGGCTGCCCATGGCTTACTTTATGGTGGGAGTCAGCGTGTTTGGCTACAGCTTGATGATCGTCATTAGGTCGTAAGTATAAGGGTCTTGTATAAGGAAATATACAAGCGGGGTTGTGTATACGTAAGTTGTATATAAGTAAATACGTGGGCCGATTCAAACGACTCTCCTCTGGCTCCTCTGTCTGTACTTTTCTGTGATATACCTCAAGAGGAAGCAAACAAGCAACCACACAAGTCTTCTCGTTCGTTTTCACTGCTGTAACGAGGTAACTGACAAAGGCAACTTAAGGGGGAAAGGTCTTATTTGGGCTCAGAGTTCTAGGGTACAGTATACATCACAGCAGGGTTGCTCTGGGGGCGGGAGCTTGAGGCAGCCGAGGTCACACTGCCTCTATAGTCAGAAAGCAGAGAATGATTTCTAGTCACTTGAGCTGTCGCATCTGCTTTCTATTCAGCCCAGGAGCCCAGTCCACGGATGGAATAGAGCTATCTTCCCGGCTCTATTAACCTAGTCTCCATAACCCCTCACCAGCATGGCCAGAGACGTGTCTCCTACATGATTCTAGGTCTCATCAGGTTAACATTCAGTATTAGTGATCACACCAAGCCAGTGCAGATTATACATGATAAGCCAGATAATATGTGAAGCTCTTGGAAATTAACTTTATGAGATAAAATGCCTCTAAATGAGGTAGAGCACAGACAGTGATATGAAAGTGTGAAGTGTGTGATGTAAACAGAAGAAGCACATATACAAAGACCCAGTGACAGCAAATGATTTCAGAATTCCCATCAGGACAGCTCATCCAGTTTCCCAAACTAGCAAAAGGCCATTGTGGCTTGAGGCAGAGCATGGTACCTGATAAGGTGGCTGGAAGTTTCTCCAGGACTCAGCCTCCTCAGAATGAATGAATGAATGAATGAGTAAATAAATGTGCCAACGCTGTCATTTATACATATGTAAACAATAGACCTATACCAAAAGAATTTGTATGGCTGTGGTTAATCATAGTGTCCTCTCTGCCCCCAACTCTATCTTCCTCAGTGGTCAGGACTGGCCTTTATATGTCAGTGTCTCTTTTGTTCATTTTGATATGTACATATATGTATTCCTCAATCACTCTCTGCCTTATTTTTTGAGATAGGAGTTCTCAGTGAACCTGTAGTCTACCAGTTCAGCCAGGCTGTCTGGCCAGTAAGCTCTAGGGATCCATCTGTGTCCACTTCCCCAGTCCTGGAATTACAGGCACACCTGGTTCTTTCCCTAAGTGCTAGGAGCCCCAACTCGGGTCCTCTTGACAGTAGCAAGCCCTTTAACAATGAATCCATCTACCCCGGCTTTATCTGTTCCTCTTAATTCATATTCTTGAAGAAAAAAAATTAGTTCAGACCGTGAATATGGGATGTTTTTGTGATGAACCAGAAACACCTAGATCCTGTAGAACAGCAAGTCCAAACAGCCAGCAGGCAAGACAGAATCAGGGGGGAGCACAAAACTCCCACATTGTCTGGTTAAATCCATGATTGGAATTCTGCGGTTCCCAAGAGGCTGAGCAGCAGGAAGTAGTGAGAGGCTGGGTCAGGTAGGATGAAGCAGGCAGTCAACAAAGAAGGACCAGGTACTGTCATCCAAGCTTGCTGAAGGATGTATTAACCAGATCATCTAACCAACATCCTCAAGAGTTACTGAGTTTTTCTTAAACACTTATTTATTTTATTTTATGTATATGAGCATTTTTGCCTATGTATACACATATGTACACGTGTGTCTGGTGCCCAAGAAGGTCCGGATCCCCTGGACCTGTAGTTATAGACAACTGTAGCCACCATGTGGGTACTTGGAATAGAATCTGGGTCCTCTGCAAGAGCAACAAGTGCTCTAACCACAGAGACATCTCAGCCCTAGTTTTATATCAGAAAAATACATACCTGTAGCCAAGGAAATTAGATGGCTTAGACAGATACATTTTTTGTTTGTTTATTTGTTTTTTGTTTTTCGAGACAGGGTTTCTCTGTGTAGCTCTGACTGTCCTGGAACTCACTCTGTAGACCAGGCTAGCCTCAAACTCAGAAATCCGCCTGCCTCTGCCTTGCAAGTGCTGGGATTAAAAGTGTGTGCCACCACTGCCCGGCGACACACACACATTTGTGTTTGAGAATAAAGTTCCCAGGTTCTCAGACTGGGGCCCAAACTGGTTTGACACAACTGAATCGAACCTCAAGAAATCCAATGCAAGGACAAAAAGCATAGTGGAGTGTCCTGTGTCTTTCAGTCTTGTCACCTGACACTGTGAGTGCTTGTGGGCACCTTTACATTTTGAGAGACTAGTTCTCTGGATGTAATTGAAATTGTCCAAGCTAGTGTCCCTCCCTGCCTTGCTTCTTCATTAGATGTCATCTTGTGCCCAAGACTGACTTAGGCCAAGGATCCGGTTGGCTGATGTAGCAGAAGAGAGATATGTGTAATGACAGTAACTTATGTTCTCTAGGATGGCCAGCAATTCCCAGGGGAGCACCAGCGAGGGCGACAGTGACAGCTTCACATTCAGCTTCAAGATGTTCACCAGCTGGGATTACCTCATCGGGAACTCAGAGACAGCAGACAACAAATACGTCTCCATCACCACCAGCTTCAAGGTAGTGACCCTGGGGCTGACCCTCCTTCCTGAGGAAACTCTGGGTCCTTCTAGTCACTGGGAAGCTTCCCCCAGCTAGGTGACAGGAAATGGGGTCTCCAAATAAATAACCTGTGAGAGCTATATCAATATACACACCTTCTAAAAGAGTGTTCACAGCAGGGTCACCTTAAGAATATTTCTTATATGACAGAGAATCTTGACTTCTGAAGTCTGGTCCTGCTTCTTCCCTCATGACATTTCTTTGTGGTAGAGTTCATGGAAGGATGACTCATGTCAACCTTCTCTATGTGCTAGAATTGCATAAGGAACTTTAAAACTGCCCTGCCCAAGGCCTTTAAGATTCTTATGTGATTGGCTAGCATTGTTATTGTTGTTGTTTAGGTTAGCTGTTTGTTTTTTTAAAGCTCTCCAAGTAGTAGAACACACATTCAAGGATGTGGAAATGAAATAATTAACCTTGTATTTCTTATAATCTATGTCTTTTACCGTCCCCACTATTTTGTTCCCAAGAAATTTGAAGTAGGCTAATTAAATATAGTTCAGCCAAAATAAATAATCATCATGGTGGTATACACTTGAAATCCTGGCACTTGGGAATGAAAGTGGAAGGACCATGAGTTTGAGGCCAGGTTGGGCTAATTTACTGCAAGACTGTGTCTCATTCAAGCAAACATGAACAAGACAGTAAATAAATGAACAGAGGCAGAAATTATAGCATAAAAACATTGCATGTTATACTGTTCCTCCATGGCTGTAAAACGACTGCAAGCCTTTTAACACAGGTGTCTCATTATGTAGCCTAGGGTAGCCTTAAACTTGTGATCCTCCTGCCTCAGTTTCCTGAGCTCAGGGATTAGGGGAATACTCCACTATACTTGGTTTCCACTCCAAGCTCTTGATAGGTTCTCTGCCTGGTTTGGTGGGCTCTTTCCTGATGACTCAGCACTTACTGTACATCAGCTGTGCCTAGCTCCCTCTCATTCTCTCTCTCTAACCTGGCCCTCCCTGGGAGGAGGAATGCTCTTCCACTCACTGTCAACAAAAACCTGAGCTTACTACCTATCAAATGGGTTTACTGGGCCAGAGTTCTTTCTCCTAGCAGTAGGTGGATAAGGAACCACTTCAGTTCTGTCGTTTCTTCTCAGTCATCTGCAGCCATGGGCAGGAAGGGCTAGAGTGGCTGTGACTCTAGACCAGACCAAGGATCATGCCATGCCTATAATAAAACAATTAGGAATAAAACATTTTATACTGAAAGCAGATGTAATACACATATAACTGGGACCATCAAGACCAGCAGAGTAACAATTTGTGTGAGGCAAGAAGGATGCCTGGTTCAACACAACTCAGTAGCAGATGTTAGAACTTCAATATTCTGGCCTGGGTAATTTATTTTAGGCATATTTAAACAGTATAATTTGAAGAAAGATTTTCTGGTGATAACTAACTCAATCAGGAGTCCTGTTCTGCATCAGTTCTTGGAGGAAGGCAGAAATGCAGTCAGTGGTGAAGCCGACAGTTATTTATCTTTGGAAATTTTTCTGTCTATAACTCTTTGCTATTCTAAGGCCAAAGGCATTGGCTTCTGGTAATAAATACTTTCTGTTAGCAGCAGGGGATTAAAAAGAAAAAAAAAAAAGCTAAATTGGTAGGGCTTTCTTCTCCCTGGCTCAAGGACCTCTTGCTGGCCAGGAGAGAGGCTTGGACTTGTTAACACTTCATGAATCAGGAAGAAAAGAGAGAAAAAGAAAGACAATCTTTTACATAGGCAAAACGCACAGACACGCATACACTCTTACACATACACATTCTGGTCAGGCCTAACCACCTGTCTCATAAGTTCCACAAGTGTTCATTCATACTTATGTTTATATACATATGCCTATACATGTATGTATATACATACATATAGACAAACAGACATAGACATATATACTTTTGATAGATAAGGCAGAGCCCCCCAAGCCACCACTTTATTTTTCTCCTGACCTTTTTATAGCTTCTTAGACAAAAGTTCTTTAGAAAATCACCTCATAGATAACATGTTACACAAAAAGGGAGTTACAGAAGAATGCTGATAGATAATTCAAAGCATTGGTTCATTCTTTAAGCTCATTATAAGTTCAAAGCCACAGTTTCATATGGCCTTGCTTTATCATTGTACACACCTGTGGTTTTATCCTTGGATCTGACCTCAAATGAATGTTTTTCCTTGTCACAGATTTGTCCCAAGCCTCTTTCTCTTTTTATTACCATTTATGAAAGTTCATTGTATTCTTTATTATGCAGCCTTTACTTATTATTCTATGAGGAGTTAGCACATTTTTTCTTTTTTAAATTTTGATGTTTTTATTGGTTATTTTATTTATTTACATTTCAAATGTTAGCCCCCTTCCAGGTTTCCTTTCTGCAAACCCCCATCCCATTCCCCTCTTCCCTCACATTTTATTCTTGATTTTAACTTTATTACATCTTTCTGACAAAAAAAAAAACTAAAGTCATCAGTTAAAACATTTTTCCTAACTATTTTCCTAAAATTATTTGAGTCAAATCAGGAATTCTATAAAATCATTAATTCATCTAGACAGCATTAATTCATGAAAGTTCATCTTTGTGTTGATCTGCAGAAAATCTGCCAAATAGTGTGGGCTGATGCCCAGGAATCCTTAGCCTACATAATAGTGACAGGAAAAGATTCATCAATAGTAAGAAGCAATCCTGGGACAAAAAAAGGCCCTACAATTCAGAGTTTGCCCATCTCAGCCACGCAAAATGGTGGGCTATCTCCAGAAAACTTACTTGCATGCCTTTAGCTGTTCCTAGATGGCTCCTGACAACAGTGAAACTCTGTTGTAGAGTACATGTAACATCATCCAAGATGGGTTCTTTAGACTGACTGTGACATCTCAAGAGTCTAAGGGAGGATCTGGTATGGTTTCAGTCATACAGATATCACAAAGGTCACCAGGATATTAACCACCTCTGCTCGCAGCCTCTTGAACAGAAAACAGATTATACATTTCTCCCTTTGAAGAAACAGCTCCATGTATTTAACATTTCTAGTTTCCCTAGTGTTCATATATGAGCACAAGGACATCTGTGCCTCCTACATGTAACAGGGTAGAACCAAGGATTCTGTGAGTTAACATACACTAGTTGTCTGATGAGTTAGCTAAACCTCAGAGTGAATACAGTAACTGGTGACTGGCAGAGAGGTCTCCTCCCAGGCATTTGCCTAGGAGACCATGTTTTCCCATCTGAGTCTCCCTGTTACTGCACATGTCTTCATAGAGAGTTACTGATCCAGGACATACGCACGATAAAAATCAATTAAATTTTATACTAACAGAAAACAAACTGATATTAAAACTTTATTTATGATAATTCCCAAAACATAAATGTCTAACCATAAATTTAAATATACTTAAATATGAGACACACACACACCAAACCAAACAAACAAAAACAGACAGCATTCAATATTAAGAAACCCTAAGAATAGAAATTGACAAAATGTATTTGGGGAGCAAATTCAAACTGCTGCATACTTTTGTAAATAAAACTTTATTGAAACAAGAACATATACATTTACTAACATATTGTCTTTGGTTATTTTACTGCAGTAATGGCATGAGAGAGGTGAGAGAGACACATGGACTGCAGGCTAACAATATCTACTATGTGAATTTTATAGGCTATTTGACAACTCCCGTATTTGAAAGTTCAAGATTAAAAGTTTAATCTGAGGGGCTGGAGAGATGACTCAGAGATTAAGAGCACTGATTTCACTTACAGAGGACCTGGGTTCCATTCCTGGAACCCACATGGCAGCTCACAACTATCTATGACTCCAGTTCCTAGGGATCTGACACCCTCTTCTGACCTCCACAGGTACCAGGCACACATGTGGTGCAGGCAAAACATCCGTTACATAAAAAAATAATAAAATTACAAAAAAAAAGAATTAATGTTCCTTAATTTAAATTTACTTGGTTTGTTGATACCTACACAGCTCAATGACACCATTGACACCATTGTGGGCCTTTATATATGCCATGTGGGCAGTAATACAAACCTTCTATTGGCTCACTGTTAGATTAAGAAATAATTTGTGGCCAGGCGGTGGTGGCACATGCCTGTAATTCCAGCACTTGGGAGGCAGAGGCAGGGAGATTTCTGAGTTCGAGGCCAGCCTAGTCTACAAAGTGAGTTCCAGGACAGCCAGGGCTACACAGAGAAACCCTGTCTCGAAAAAAATTAAAAAAAAAAAAACGAAAGAAAGAAAGAAAGAAAGAAAGAAAGAAAGAAAGAAAGAAAGAAAGAAAGAAAGGAAGGAAGGAAGGAAGGAAGGAAGGAAGGAAGGAAGGAAGGAAGGAAGGAAGGAAGGAAGGAAGGAAGAAAGAAGGAAAGAAAAGAAAAGAAAAAAGAAAAGAAAAAAAAGAAAAGAAAAGAAATAATTTGTGGAAAATATTTAGCACCATGTCTAGCACATAGTAAATCTCAGTTTTCACTATTACAAAATAACTAAACCCAGGGTAACAATAGCAGCAGAATATATATGTTTATAGAAGTTATCTCTAGCTCTCGACAGGGTATTATGTCACCCCTCTGAATTATTTATGGAGACGTAGAAACAGCAGCTGTAGGGAGCGGGCCCTGGCCTGGTCTACTCACCTCTTCTTTCCACATGCTAAGGAGTCTATAGTGGATGAGCAGGAGAGTAACAAAGAGGAGAATATCCACCTGACAAGATTCCTCCGCGTCCTCGCCAACTTTCTCATTCTCTGCTGTCTGTGTGGAAGTGGGTACCTCATTTACTTTGTGGTGAAACGGTCCCAAGAGTTCTCCAAAATGAAGAATGTCAGCTGGTATGAAAGGAATGAGGTAAGATGGGTATCGCAGTGATGCCAAGACTGAAGGGAAATCCTGAAATCACTCTTTGCTGTAAGCTGGGTGCCATTTGTGTGTGTGTGTGTGAGAGAGAGAGAGAGAGAGAGAGAGAGAGATTATTAATAATCTGTATATATTAATTAATTCTAAAAATTAATATAGTGGCAGTTATTCCTTAACTAGCTAGTCCCCCACCCCTAAACAAACTTTTTAATATTTCTTTTTCTTCTTCTTCTTTTTTTTTTTTTTTTTTTTTTTTTTTTTTTTTTTGGTTTTTTGGATTTGGTTTTCTTGAGACAGGGTTTCTCTGTGTAGCCCTGGTTGTCCTGGAAGTCACTCTGTAGACCAGGCTGGCCTCGAACTCAGAAATCCGCCTGCCTCTGCCTCCCAGAGTGCTGGGATTACAGGCATGCGCCACCACTGCCCAGCTTACCTTTTAATATTTCAAAGCTTAGTTATGCAGCAAAGTCTCTGAAAGTCTGAATTACAGGCCTTGTCATAAAAAACAAAATTAAGTCTGTCTTGGTGGCACTTTCCTTTAATCCCAGCAGAAACATGAGGATTTCTAAAAGTTTGAGCCAAGCTGGTCTACATAGTGAGTTCCAGGACAGCCAAGCTACACAGCTGTTTCAAACCAAGTAAATACCACAGGGTAGGGATGACTCGGTGGTAAACAGCACTCCATTGAAGACCCATATTTGGGTCCCAGCATTCACATGATGGCTCACAACCATCTGTAACTCCAGTTCTAGGGGACCCAACACCCTCTTTTGGCCTCTACAGTGACCCAGGCATACATGGATACACAAATATACATGCAGGCAAAAACAGTCAAGTTTATAAAAACAAATGACTTATTTTATCAAGGTTAATGATATTCTTTTTCTTTTCCTTATTAATGAGTTGTTTTATTGCCAGAAGAGTTTTCTTTTTCTTTTTCTTTTTTTAAGTCCAGTAACTACCCTAGAATATATATTGTGGTATATGTAATTCTGGAGTGATATTCTCAGCTACATAGGATATTCATTCTGAATTTTAAAATTTAGGTAATAATATTTTGTTTTTATATTTAAAGAGTGAGTTATTGAATCATAATTTTACAGATTTATTAATGTTTATGAGTGCTCTACCTGTATGTATACCTGTGTGCCAGAAAAGGGCATCAGATCCCATTATGGATGGTTAGGAGTGACCATGTGGTTGCTGGAACTTGAACTCAGGACCTCTGAAAGAGCAGCCATTGCTCACCAGCTCTCCAGGCCCTGAATCATGATTTTAAAATTTTGTTTTATAGACTTTTTTGGATCTTTGCCTATCTCATATTATTTTCTAAATTTTTCAATATCTATTTTCATTTATCTTTTACTTAAAAACTCTCCTGCTTTCAATTTTTCAGGTGGAGATCGTGATGTCTCTGCTAGGGATGTTTTGTCCTCCGCTGTTTGAAACCATCGCTGCCCTGGAGAATTACCACCCACGCACCGGGCTGAAGTGGCAGCTGGGCCGCATCTTTGCACTCTTCCTGGGAAACCTCTACACGTTTCTCCTGGCCCTCATGGACGATGTCCACCTGAAGGTAAAGCCCACACACTCCACCATGCCTGCTGTCCTTTTAGAACATAATAACTTTACTGTGCATAATGTCTATTAATTAAATAAATGTTAGGAATTTTAAAAGGGAAATAAAGAAGAGATACTTCCAGAACCTATAACCCAAAGGCAACGGTTGCTATACCTCTTTCCTGCCCTTTTCTCAAGCTGTCTTTTCCCGCTTCACGTCTACACCAGTTAGCACTCTCATATTTTGTATGCAGGTTTTTGTATGTTGCTTCACAGCTGTCATAGCTAGTCAATAACCAAGTAATTGTCCATTGATGTGATGTGCCGTGGTTGGCCAAACTGCTCATCAGTGCTTGTCAGACCTGTATGGGATGCTTGCAAATCAGGCCTTGGGAACAGCAGCGAATTAGACACAGTCCTATTCCAAACGGCTCTATGCTCTGGGTCAGGAAACAGACTCATTCAATGAGTCCATTGCTTCGTTGGAGGCAAGCCCAAGGCAGTGAATCAGAGCACAGGGGGAGCTCAGGCAACATCAGGATGGCTGCAGAATGCAGAGGAGGGAAAAGGATGGAGACAGTGGAGGAACAGATGAGTCTTCCTCACTCCTCCACCCCATTACCACCTCGTTACTATTCTGCAGGAACTTTCCCCTGAGACTGCAGAAAGGTTTTAGAAGGTTCTAACAAGGCAAGTGACCAGCACTGGTCCATAATCCTTCTATCCTCTCTGGCTTCTCTAAGAAACTGCTCCATCCTCACAAGCCTCATATTTTACTCTGGGGTACAGATTCACTTGACTTTCTCTGAAAGTAGCTGGCCAGTTCCAGATGTCACTGCCTCAAAGAAGTCCTCTATGTTCCCCATTGTCTGATGTGGGTGCTCCCCATCATCTGATGTAGGTGCTCCTTGGTCCCCAGAGAGAATTCCCACAGCTCATCTCACTTTGTTTTCTGATTGTCCAGCTCTGTTACTTACGAGACTATGAACTTCCTGAGAGAAAACCCTTTTGGTCACTCTTGTGTCACCACTGACTTGTATGTACATGTTAGAGCCTTAATTCTCAAAACAGATGGATGGATGTGTGGGTAAGTTGATGCTAACTTAGGGAGAAAACTTTGTTGAAAGGGTCAAGGGACTTTAGCCCACTGCAGCCTCTCTTGATGGACTGAAAGCCTGAGGAAGTACTTTTCTGAAAAGATTGTCCAGTGGTAAGGCAGAGGCCAGATGGCAGGACTGGAGCTAGTTTTACTTGTTCCCATGGAAACAGCTGACTCCCCCAGCTCCATCCAACTTCCGATTGCCGTGTTCTCTTCCAGCTTTCTAATGAAGAGAAAATCAAGAACATCACTCACTGGACCCTGTTCAACTATTACAATTCCTCAGGGGGGAATGAGAGTATGTCCCGGCCACCACCACACCCTGCAGATGTGCCCAGAGGTTCTTGCTGGGAGACAGCTGTGGGCATTGTGAGTAATTATGCTCTCTGAAAAGGTGACCTTTGTTCGAGGTTTTTTGTTGTCCCCTCTTTGATCTTTCCATTTGGGAAATAATCCTGAAAACTCAAATGTCCATCAGGCAGGCATTTCCTAATCGCCTTGGAAAGTCTAAGGTGAATAGAGCAGGCCCTGTACATCCTAGAACTTCACATGTATCTGTTGTCTTTAAACTTGTGATGAAGTTGTTGGGTGAAAAGACTTTTCCTAAGGAGATGTGACACACGTATCTACTCACCCCAGATAGGGTGCTCAGAGCAGATCAAATATAAACGCCACCAAAGTCCAACTGGTGAAACAATGAGTTTTATGGGGGTCACTTACAGGAATGTCAGTGAGGGTTACTTACAGGAGCAGAAATGAATCAAAGTTAGCTGCATTGGGTGACAGCTCACTAAATCTGGGAACCTGGAGCCCACTGCACAGCCTGCAAGCAGCTCAACAAGTTGGAGAATATCCTTTCCATGTGCTGCAGTTGGTCTAAGTCTCCTATGGGCAGCATCTGGACTTGGGGTCTTCTTTCCAGCTCACCTCCTTTAAAAGTGACTCTCAGCAGTCTTTATAGCTTCCCCTTGGGAAGGAGGAGCCCAGTGAATCTGGTAGGTTTCAGGAACTTCCTGAACCTATTTTGAATTGTTTGCCTTCTAGTTTAAGGAACTTCACTGCTGGGTGGAATGTTTCAATCTTCTAGGAAACTGCTACTAACAGAGGTCTATAAGCTCTTTTCCATTTAAAAAACAAACAAAAGACAAAAACAAAACAAACAAAAACCAACCAATTCTTTATGCTCTATGTAACTGGACAAAACCTTGTTTTTTTATTTCTGCTATGTGGCTCTTTGGTTTATTTTCTCTATAAATCAAGAAAAAAATTTCATCAGTAGGAAGTGTTGGCCAAAGTAATTGATGGTCACATCCAGTCCTAGTGGGGACAACCAGGATGTCAGAGCAGATGGGAGAAGCAAAAGGTGAGGCTGGAGATCCTAGCAATGGTGAGTATGGGACACTGATCATTACTAATAAACCACGCAATTTGCATACTTGATGGAAAGGCTTCCCAATAACTCAGCAAGCATGATATTACTGACTCCTTGAAGTTCAGATATTATTCTGAAGTTATTTAATTAATTAGTGATTTATGGAGCTGAGGCTTAAATTACACTTTCTCCAAAGTCTGAGGTCCTTTCTCTGCCAGGAAGAATCTGGCCACATGAATGGATTCAGGTGAGTGGGAGAGAGTGTTATGCAGCTATGATTGTTTGAGAGAAGCAGACAAGTTCCCATCTGGCCACTTCTATCTTCCTGTGTTCCTCTCTGCAGGAGTTTATGAGGTTGACCGTGTCTGACATGCTGGTAACATACCTCACCATCTTGGTCGGGGATTTCCTCCGAGCTTGTTTTGTCCGGTTCATGAATCACTGCTGGTGTTGGGACCTCGAAGCTGGTTTTGTAAGCTCTTCTTCATATGTTCTGCACTAAGGTGCTAGTACCGCCCACTCTGATATTTCTCCTCAGATACATTCTTGTGCATTTCATGTCTGAGGATGCGTTAGGCAAGTCACTGTTCTGTAAAGTGTGTTTAATCATATTTACTTAAGAGTCCTCTTTTCATTCACCGAAGCAACTCCATCTTTTCCCATTGTAACCTTCATCTAGAAAATGGAGGTGTGGGGCCTGAGGAGATGGCTCACTGGTTGCAATGACTGGCTACTCTTTCAGAGAACCAAGTTCCATTCATAGCACCCACTTGGTAACTCACAGCACTCCAAGTTCAAGATATCTAATACCCTCTTTTGGCCTCCATGGGCATCAGGCACTTGTGTGGTATACAGATATACATGTGGGCAAAACACAATACACATATAGTACTAAAATAAAAAGAGTTGGTTTTGTTTTTTTGTTTTTGTTTTTTTAAGAAAATAGAGCTGGGAGGTGGTGGCGCACACCTTTACTCCCAGCACTTGGGAGGCAGAGGCAGGCGGATTTCTGAGTTTGAGGCCAGCCTGGTCTACAGAGTGAGTTCCAGGACAGCCAGGGCTACACAGAGAAACCCTGTCTCGAAGAAAAAAAAAAAGAGAGAAAGAGAGAAAAGAAAATAGAAGCGTTCGGTTTGGGGGAAGGTGAACTACATCTTTCAATGCCAAGCAGAAGGCCAGTGGAGAACTACCTAACTAACTTCTATAAGAAAGGCCGAAATCTTAGGATGCATGAACATTTTAGAAATCTCTGGATAGGGCTGAAGAGATGGCTCAGCAGTTAAGAGCACTGACTCTTCTTCCAGAGATCTTGAGTTCAAATCCCAGCAACCACAAGGTGGCTCACAACCATATGTAATGGGATCTGATGCCCTCTTCTTGTGTGTCAGAAGACAGCTACAATGTACTTACATATAAAAAATAAATATGTCTTTTAAAAAAAAGAAATCTCTAAACAGCCAGGAACCTGATGTCCTTTTCCTGACTTCTAATTAGGCTTTGAGAAGCCTCTGACTCTTAGGGGCGCCCCCTGAGATCCCCTCTTCCCACACTACCTGGTGAAGCGCTCACCTCAAGCATATGCCATTTTCTCACTGTGGTGGCTTTCTATGAATTGCCGGGACCTCAGGCCCAGTGAGTATCTTCTCCACAACACCTCACTGTTATCCTCAGTAGTCAAGCTGGGAAAAGGAAGACTCCTTAACTGGGCATCTGGAGAAAGACTCCACATCTCGATGACTTATGCAGTCCTCAACCTGGCCCATAGCCTGGTGCCTGACACCTATGAGCCACAGTACAGGCTTCTGGCATATGTTTTAAATAATCCTGTTCAGCCCCTCCTCAGCACCAACAAACCTTGTGACCGTGCCTGAGAACAATAGTGAAAGAATGGTGACCTAAAAAGTGACATCTTTGATAGAAAGGCACAGTGTTGTTGTCTTCAAATTCTTTCTTTTTTAATTTTTTAATTTTTTGGTTTTTGGTTTTTGTTTTTTTGAGACAGGATTTCTCTGTGTAGTTTGGGCTGTCCTGGAACTCACTCTGTAGACCAGGCTGGCCTCGAACTCAGAAACCCGCCTGCCTCTGCCCCCAAGTGCTGGGATTAAAGGCGTGTGCCACTACCGCCTGGCTTTCAAATTAATTTCTAAACTTCACAAGATTGCAAAGTTATAGTAAAATAGAAGCAAAGATCTATATCCATCACTCTAATAGGGTATAATATGAAGGCAGGCTTGGCAGTTGGAAAGATGGTGGTTCAGTGGGTAAGAGCACTTGCTGAAAACATAAGGACCCACCATGGTTAAGATTCAAGCGCCCATGTAGAAAGGCAGACAGGGTCACATGCGCACTGTAACCCCAACACTGGGGATTGCTGACTGCCAGCCTAGCTTCAGGCTCCATGAAAGCCCTTGTCTCAAAGCAATGAAGCAGAGAGAGAGAAATATGCAACACACAGGTGCACACATATGTGCACACACAAACATCACACTCGCATATACATATATACAAAAGAAGAAGCCAGAAGGTCGGGCGCTTGAAGCTAGCTTGGGTTATATAGTGAGACCTTGTTTCAAACAGGGAGAGAATGATGACACCGTAATAACTAAAGCTGACACTGGAATACACGTCCTTGCCAATGCAGCAGAATGCAAAGCATAGATACTGGTAGAAGCGATGGGGGAAACTGCTTATAATAAAGATGTTGTTTCAAGTCAGTAAGAAAAAGCCTTATCTAAAAATGAACTATAGGGGTTGGAAAGATATCTTGCTGGTTAAGAGTACTGGCTACTTTTCCAGAAGACCTGGGTTCAATTCCCAGAACCCACATGGTAGCTCACAGCTCTCTGTAACTCCAGTCCCAGGCGATCTGACACCTGCTTCTGGCCTCCGAGGGCACCAGGCACACACATGGTGCACAGACATACATGGAGGCAATATAAACAGATAAAATGGGGTTTGGGGGAGGTTTTTTGTTTTTGTTTTGTTTTGTTTTGGATTTGGTTTTTTCAAAACAGGGTTTCTCTGTATAGCCCTGGCTGTCCTGGAACTCACTCTGTAGACCAGGCTGGCCTCGAACTCAGAAATGCACCTGCCTCTGCCTCCCAGAGTGCTGGGATTACAGGCGTGCGCCACCACCACCCGGCTAAAATGGTTTGGTTTTTTTGTTTGTTTTTTTGTTTGTTTTTTGATAAAATGTTTTTGAAATTATTTTTTAAATGAGCTGTGAATGTGATAAATGTTTTCTGAAGAACTAAATTCCTTTCCAAAACATAGAGTCAGGCTTCAGCCTGAAGCGGTAGATACAATTACCTCTTGGTTGCTGTTATTGTTGTTGTTGCTGTCGAAAGTTTCAGTTTTAATAACTTCCTAACTCTGGAGGCTAGGGAGACAGTTTAGCAGTTAAGAGCTCTTGCAGGGAACCTGGGTTCAGCAACCCAGCTAACAGTGTCCATTCCAGGGGAGCTGGTGCCCTCTTCTGGCTTCTTGGGTCACTACACATGTGTGGTACACAGGCACAGATAGAAACACATAAAAGAAAAATTAATTTAAAACTTCAAAACTTTTCTTTAAAAAAGTTTAGAACAAGGGGCTGGAGAGATGGCTCAGCGGTTAAGAGCACTGACTGCTCTTCCAAAGGCCCTGAGTTCAAATCCCAGCAACCACATGGTGACTCACAACCATCCATAATGAAATCTGACACTCTCCTGGTGTGTCTGAAGACAGCTACAGTGTACTTAGATATAACAATAAATATTTTTTTTTTAAGTTTAGAACAAGGATGGCGATCTAGGCCATTCGGTAGAATACTTGCCCAGCATGCCACAGGCCCTGGGTTCAAGTCCCAGACTGCCTAAGCCAAATATGGTAGCATACACCTATAATCCCAGCACTTGGGAGGTGTTAGCAAGAGAATCAGAAGTTCTAGCTATATAACAAGTTAGAGGGCAGCCTGAGCTACATGAACCCTGTCTATAAACAAACAAACAAACAATGTATTCAAAGGCCTACTAAACAGAATCCTACCAGTTATTCTGCTCTAACCTCAGAGCTTGGGAAGTCCAGACATAAGGATCACCATAAGTTTGAGGCCAGCCTGAGCTATGTAGTGAAACTATTGAAGAGTAATAACAACAAAAAACCAAAAACTGAAGAGCAGCATCCTAAACCCAAGGCAGGCATTTTGGGGTGAGTTGTCTTGACTCGATCGGCTCCAGCTGGTGTCACCTAACGTGAGCTTGCTCAGTCCCCTCTTCCCCTCTTGTCCTTCCTGTCTCTCCAGCCCTCATATGCCGAGTTTGATATTAGTGGAAATGTGCTGGGTTTGATCTTCAACCAAGGAATGATTTGGTGAGTTTCCTATTTCATCTGAAGATCATATAATGTGGGGGTCAAAGAACTGGAGCCTCCATTTGTCTCTCGGTGAGCTGGGAGGGGCCAGCAAATCACCTCGCCTCTCTCCGCCCCCCCCCCCGTCTTCCCCACCTCCCCCACCCCCCCACCCCCACCCCCCACCTTCTCCACCCCCCACCTTCTCCACCCCCCCACCCCCCCCACCCCCGCTTTCATTAAAAAGCCAGACAGCAGGACAGGATGAGAAGCGGAACAACTTGGCGGTAACCAGTGCTGCAGAGAAAGTAGGAATGGAGAGAGGAGCGGGGAAAGGAAACAGAAGAGAGGAGGAAAGGGGGAGGGAAGAGAGGAACGTCCTCCTCCGGAGGCTGCATGAAGTCTGTAGGACTGTCTGGAAGCCACACCAGCCAGTTGGGCGGCTCCTGGAGGCCAGAGACCATGTGACCTGCTGGTGGGAAGCAGGGATAAAATCCTAGCCAGGGTCCCAGCTGGGAGTGCTCAGAGCTATCTCCCTCTCTTGGGGACTGGATGGCTCCAGTCTGATGGCAAATATCCTGGTTAAACAGGAGGCCTCTGCTCTTGGGCCCTTTGGGAAAGTAACTTGACTGTATGCCCCTGGTCCACCCACCCCATCACCTTCTATCAACCCTCCCTTGCCTACTCCCAGGTCAACCAGGTGTCCTGTCTCTGCCCTTTCAGGATGGGCTCCTTCTATGCCCCAGGACTGGTGGGCATCAATGTCCTGCGCCTATTGACCTCCATGTACTTCCAGTGCTGGGCAGTGATGAGCAGCAACGTTCCCCACGAGCGTGTGTTTAAAGCCTCCCGATCCAACAACTTCTACCTGGGCCTGCTGCTGCTGGTGCTCTTCCTCAGCCTCCTGCCGGTGGCCTACACGGTCATGTCTCTCCCACCCTCGTTTGACTGTGGCCCCTTCAGGTGCACTCTCTGTTTCTGGGGACAGTTCTCCTCCGGAGGCAGTCTGCCCACAGGTCGTGGGTCAGAACTTCAGTTCTGATTTCATGCCAGTCTGTGAGAGACTATGCAGCTTTAGGCAAACTATTAGAACCATTTAGCAAGTTTTCTGCAAGGAGGGAGAGGTTCCATGTAATAGCAGGCAGCTACTTGTGGCACAGAATTCTCAAAATGAAGAACTGGGAAACCTTATTTCTAATTTTTAATGTTTTTCTTTTTTTTCCTTTTTTTTCTTTCTTTCTTTCTTTTTTTTTTTTTTTTAGTTTTTGGATTTGGTTTTTTTCAAGACATGGTTTCTCTGTGTAACCCTGGCTGTCCTGGAACTCACTCTGTAGACCAGGATGGCCTCAAACTCAGAAATTCACCTGCCTCTCCCTCCCAGAGTACTGGGATTACAGGCGTGCGCCACCACCGCCCGGCTTCTCATGTTTTTCATTGTAATTAATTTTGATTTTAATAACCACAAGTGGCTGCCTACCATATTAGATGATACAAGTATAACCTTTAAATAGTAGATAGTCTACTATGATTGTCTTAGCACAGGATAAATCATAGAGGATAGTCTAACCTCCACCCAGGGTGAATCAGGAACAGTTTGTCTTGACTGAGACTCTCAACTGGGTCCCCATACTCTATAGAATTCTGCTAGTACTAAAGGTTGGTTATAAATAAAAGTTCTTTGGGAGATTGGATATAGTTATATAAGGAGGTAGGTTAAGCAATGATGTGTACCTACTATTATCTTTGTAAATATATAACCCGCTGATAACAAATCCCTCTACTTCCTAAAAAATATTCTAGGACTACAGATATCTAGAACATGGTACTCTTTACCAGGTGTCTTCTCGTTTAGAAATCCTCTCTGTGTCCTCCTTGAGAATCTTTTTTTAAAGATTTATTTATTTTTATTTTATGTATATAAGTACAGATGGTTGTGAGCCATTATGTGGTTGCTGGGAATTGAACTCAGAAGCTCTGCTCCAGCCCTAAAATGTATTTACTATTATAATAGTAAGTACACTGCAGCTGTTTTCAGACACCCCAGAAGAGGGCGTCAGGTCTCATTATGGATGGTTGTGAGCCACCATGTGGTTGCTGGGATTTGAACTCGGGACCTTTGGAAGAGCAGCCAGTGCTCTTACCTGCTGAGCTGCTGAGGCATCTCTCCAGACCCCCCCTCCCCCTTGAGAATCTTACAACAAGCTTTCAAGGATAAACTAGTGTTCCCATCCTTGCTGAATACCTGCCATTGACTCGGTGAGGCGAGTGAAAAGGACCATGCATAGCTTTTGTGTGGTCCTGAGTGCAACTGTCTCCTCCAGCTGTGCACTCGCCCACCCTAGGGCCAGCCCCGCATGTGTGTGAAGTGTGCTGTGGGGAAGGCTGGTTGGCTCCTTTCCAGTTTAAGATGGGCCTGAGGTTGGCATATCTAGAGGAGGTATTCAGTGGAGTGTTGTTCTGTCAGAGCAGGATCTAGTCACACAAGAGTCTACACAGACGAGAGAGGATAGCAGTCAGGGTCCAAAGCTGTGGGAGGCCAGAGATGCCAGAGTGAGGGAACAACCACATGAAAAGATTTAGTTGGCTTCTTGGTAAGCGCCTCGGTGCAGCTGCTGCCATAGCTTTCTCAGACTGATCACCTGGGCCCAGGAAAGATGATTTCTTGGCCTGTGTCCGTGCCTGTTCTTGACATTTGTGTCCCTTTTTGCTGGCCTGTGTCATGCCTGTTCCTTTATGTGTCCCCTTTTACCACATCTGCTTTCCTGGGTGTCCCTGGCAACCTCTGTCAGATCTAGGAAACGAGTCTAACCTGAAACTCATGGAAGAAACATGGTTCCAATCTCCGCAAACCTGAACTGACAAAGGTCGCTTCTCAATCTAGGTTTTGCTAGAATTCTCAGCTGAAATGCACATGCGCTCACACACACACACACACCTTTTTACCCACCATGCGTTCTTTGCTGGACATGATGGCCACTGGCAATAACCCAGCACATGGAAGGCTAAGGTGGAGAAGCATGAGTTTAAATTCAAACCTATCTCAAAATACAGACAAAACATGTTGTGCCTTTTCCTTGTGTATCATATTACATTCTCCCAATGGACAGCAGGTCCATGGGGAGATGGTGTTTTCTTCCTTTCTCACCGTGTTATACTCAGTGTCTGGAAGAAAACAATTGCCTTATGGTTGATGTTCAAAATAGATGGCCGCCTCACAGAAATTCAGTCACACAGGGAAGTTAGGGTTTGGACCACACTAAATGCCTCAGGATCCTGGCAGACATCATGAATGATTGAGATGATTAGCAGTACATCGTATACAATCACAAATGGCAGTTGGTGAGCTAAGCCTTTCAGAACAAATCCAAAAAACAATCCACTTTTGTAAATAAAGCTTTATTGGACACTGGGCCATGTCAATACTCCACGGGTACTTCTTGATTACAGCAGTAGGATTGAGCAATTGAAGTCGAAACCATCTTACCTACCTACACAGCTTAAAGTGAAATTATTTAGGTTTTTGCAGAAAAATCAACTGATTTAAAGAGCATATCTAAGCATCAACTCTAACTGACCACTGTGAACTCTGTGCAGGTTCATTTCCTAAAGGATAGAAATGCTGTTGACACTGAATTCACAGGGTTCTTTTGAGGATTTAATATGATGTTATCTGTAAAGTACTTAAAGGACCATATTGGTCCTTAGTAGGAATCTCAGTGACCCTGTTAAGCCAGAGCTCTGCTCAAGTTGAGGACAGTTGGTGGTCACCTCAGCCAGCTGTCACCATGAACAGCACGGCCCAGTACTATGGACTTTTCAGATCCTCATAAAAATCTGAACATTTATTTGAAACTATATATCAATTTCAATTAAAAATTCATTCAAAATTTTAAAACATTCTACATTATGCCACAGACTAACTCTGTGGACATGGACTACACCTTGGCCAGTCTTTGATCTGCTTCCTCCAGAGCAGTTCATAGATATTTATTGTGCATATATCTAGGTATGTGAATCAGGAACACAGTAAGGGGGAAGTTAGGAATGTCTGACTATAGGCTCGGGCTTTTCCTGCTGCCAGGGAACCAAGACTTTGGCCGTCTGCAGCAGATTTAGACCCGTCTAGGAGAGTTGGGAATCTGGGGTGAGCTGCTCACTTTTATCTGAACAACAGGATGCATCCATGCCTGTTTCAATTATTTTATTTATTTATTTATTTAATTTATTTATTTATTTATTTATTTATTTTTGGTTTTTCAAGACAGGGTTTCTCTGTGTAGTTCGGGCTGTCCTGGAACTCACTCTGTAGACCAGGCTGGCCTCGAACTCAGAAATCCGCCTGCCTCTGTCTCCCAAGTGCTGGGATTAAAGGCGTGTGCCACCACTGCCCGGCTCAATGTCTTCACTCATGGATTAATTCACTTGTTTTTGAGAGAAGAGTAAAGGCAATCCTATAACACATGGAATTTAAGGAAGAGTTGCAGTGTTGGTCACGGGAGAGACGCGCTGCCCCACAGATCCCCAAATCCTTTGTCTGTTTTTGCAGCTCAGGTCTGGTCTGTTTTCTTCTACTTGTAAGGGAGACCTGATGGCTCTGATCTACTCTCCCTTCTCTCTCTCTCTCTGGATTTGTTGAAATTGCACCAGCATTGTTTGCAGTTGACCAGGAGGAAGGCACAACGGAAGAAAGGTGCCAAGGAGCCCCAAATGACCACATGCTTGCCAGGGAAGACAGAGGTAGTGATGTGGAGGTAGCTAAGGTATTCTGAAAGTGTGACAAGGTATTGTGAAGACTGTATGACAGTCCCTGATGAGTGATGTAAAGTGCTTATAACAACACCATCATGTGGGAGGCACTATACTAAGCATCAGTTAACTTGGTCGGTAAGGAACCTGATAGTGTACATTTTAATCTTTGCAAGTTACTAGTGCTGGCGCATGATTCATTGCCTCTGAAACTAATGTTGAAATCCATGCAAAGGCCTGGCACAGGTGCCAGGCATCATGGGCAGGTGCCAGACACTTGCACTTGCCTGTGGTGCCAGCCACTTGGAGGCCAGGAGATCAGGAATAGACCAAGCAGCACAGCAAAGAACATGTGAGGAAATCCACTATTTTCTTGCCAAAGAAAGGTATCAAAGCAAAGAGCAGTATAGTTTGAGAGTTTGTGAGGCACTGAGGGCAAGAGCTAGCATGTACCCTGCAGTCAGCCCAGATGCCTGCTCTAGTCAGAGTGGCAGCTCCTCCTGAGCTGTCTTCCTTAGTATTTTTGGAGCAGAGCTCTGGCTCTCTCAGAAAAGCAGTGGTGTCAGCTTTGGAACCACGGACGCGTGTGCCACAAGAGTGTGGCACAGGACCTTTGCACATACTATAACGTGCCTTCTCCTCTCTCTAGTGGGAAGAACAGAATGTATGATGTCCTCCACGAGACCATCGAAAATGATTTCCCTAAGTTCCTGGGCAAGATCTTTGCATTCCTTGCTAATCCAGGCCTGATCATTCCAGCCATCCTACTGATGTTGTAAGTTTCCCAGGACCCTGGCTCTGTCTCATGGAAACCTCTCCTAGTAGCTGAAACCAACAAAACAAAACAAAACCAACCAAACAACAACAATAACAAAACAGTATATGACTATGTAGTGTTGGCTGTCCTGGAGATTGCCTGATAAACCAGATGGTCTTGAACTCATGCAGATCTGGCTGCCTCTGGCTCCTGAATATGAGGTCACCCTAAAGCTATCTTGAGTTGTTTTTTCCTGTGCTTTAACAGTTTGTCAAGCCGGGTGTGGTGGCATACATGTGTAATTTCAGCACTTGGGAGGCAGAGGCAGGCAGATTTCTGAGTTCGAGGCCAGCCTGGTCTACAGAGTGAGTTCCAGGACAGCCAGGGCTACACAGAGAAACCCTGTCTCGAAGAGAAAAAAAAAATCCAAAAACCAGAACAGTTCCTGTCATAGCCCACCAGGAAGTGAGGGCGTGGGACCCAGTGCTTCGCTTTCTCCATTTCCTCCCTTCTGTGGCCCATTCACCCAGCTTAGCAGAGGTGCGCCGTCCACCTCCTGGGTCAGGCTGACTTCAGGCACTCGTCCTTGGGGTTTGTATAGTGTCCGCCGCCCTGGGTCTTTTCCTTTGCTTCCCACCCACCGTTATGAAGCTGCTCTGCACCTTCTTTGTCAGGGTGGGCTGATGTGTCTGAGATCAGGAACGACATAGCCCTTCCTCCTTTAAAATCATCTCTCTCAGGTACTTCACATGAGTAACAACAAAGTAATAGCCGAGGGCAGTCCAGCCTGCCCTTTCTGAATAAAACATAATCAGACTTTCCTCCTGGCCACTTAATTCCCAGAATAAGGACTCTGAGACTAATTATTTGTTAATAAACCCATTGGGCCATAACTTTCACTTGTTCTCTGACTTGTTCTTACTTTTTTAATCCCTTTTATTCTAAACCTGGGTTCAGTTAGGTGGCTGGTTTCCTCTCCTTGTCTTATTTCCATCTCCTCATAGTTCCTGGGGTGAATCTCACCTTTATTCTTATCGTGAGTTTAACTAACTGCTGGTTTTCTCCTCAGTGATTCCTTGGCAAATCTCCCCAGTCTTGACTAATCCCCAGAATCCTCTCTCTCCCTAATGAATGTCCCACCTCCTATTTTCTGCCTCAGTTCATTGGCTGTAAGCTTTTCATTGACAGGTGATGCTTATAAAAGACTCTCCTTTTGATGGAGAGAATCAAAAGGAGGAGAGGCCCCTGGTCCTGGAAAGGCTCAAGGCAGCAGTGTAGGGGAATTCCAGGACAGGGAAGGGGAGGGGGTTGATTGGGGAATGGGGGAGGGGAGATGGCTTATGGGACTTTGGGGGGGGGGGGCACCAGGAAAGGGAAAATCATTTGAAATGTAAATAAAGACTATATCTAATAAAAAAAAATAAAAGATTCTCTCTACATGTGTAGGTTGCATTTTTGTTGCCATGACAAACAGCACAGCCAAAAGCACCTTTAAAGAGAGAATGTGTGCTTGGCTTACCGGACTCCATGGCCATCACTGAAGGGATGGGCAGGAGCATTCACTGGTGCCATAGAGCATTGTTCTGACTGGCTTACTCTCCACAGTTTGTCATTTTCACAATTTGACCAGCACCATTTGCTGTCTTTTCTCCCAGTGTGTGTTTTTGCCTTCTTTATTAAAAAAATCAGGTTTGGACTTATTTCCAGGTCTTCAGTTCTATTCCACTGATCTGTGTTTGTGTTTTTGTCTGGTTTTTGTGCCAATGCTGTTCTGGTTTGTTTGTTTGTTTGTTTGTTGTTTTATTGTCTCTGTAGCACAGTTTGAGATAGGGATGGTGGCACCTCTGGCAGTTCTTTTATTATTCAGGATTGTTTTAGCTATCCTATATTTTTTATGCTTCCATATGAAATTGAAAAATGTTCTTTCAAGTTCTGTGAAGAATTCCATTGAGGTTTTGATGGAGATTGCATTGAATCTGTAGAATGCCTTTGGTAGAGTGACCATTTTTACTATATTCACCCTACCAATCCATGAGCATAGATCTTTCCATCTTCTGATATCTTCAATTTCTTTCTTCAGTGTCTTAAAGTTTTTATCATTCAAGTCTTTCACTTCCTTGGTTAGAGTTACCCCATGGTATGTGATATTATTCGAGGGTATTGCGAAAGGTGCTGTTTCCCTGATTTCTTCTCAGCCCATTTGTCATTTGTATATTGGAAGACTACTGGGTTTTGTGTGTTAATTTTATATACTGCTACTTTGCTGAAAGTGTTTTTCAGCTGTAGGAACTGCTGAACTTAAAAAACTGTAGAATTTTTAAGGTTACTTATGCATACTATCATAGAATCTGCAAATAAAGGCACTTTGACTTCTCCCCTTCCAGTTTGTATCTCCTTGATCTCCCTCAGATGTCTTATTGCTCTAGCTAAGACTGTATTGACTAGGTAAGAAGAAAGTGGACAACCTCATCTTGTTCCTTATTCTAGTGGGAATTCTTTGAGTTTCTCTCCATTTACGTTGATGTTGACTAGGGGCTTGTTGTAAATTGATTTTATTTGTTAAGGTATGTCCCTGAAATCCCTAATCTCTCCCGGACTTTTATCATGAGTGGGTGTTGGATTTTTCTCAAAGGTCTTTTCTGCACCTAATGAGGTGATCATGTGGTTTTTCTCTTTCCATCTGTTTATATAGTGGGTTGCATTAGTTGGTTGACATATGTTAAATAATTCCTGCATCTCTGAGTAAGCCTTCTTGATCGTGAAAGTTGATCTTTTTTATGTGCTCTTTGATTTGGTTTGCAAGTATTTCATTGTGAATTTTTGCATCTAAGTTCATATGAGAAATTGGTCTGTACTTCTCTTTGTTGAGTCTTTATGTGGGTTAGGTATCAGGATCACTGTGGTCTCATAGAAAGAATGCTGTTTTTGCTTTGAGGAATAGTTTGAGGAGTATTTCAATTAACTCTTCTTTGATAGTCTAATAGAATTCTACGCTAAAATCATCTAGCCTTGTGCTTTTTTTCTGGCTGGGAGACTTTAAATTACTGCTTCTATATCACTAGGGGTTACAGGTCTGTTTAAATTGCTTAGTTGATCTTGATTTAACTTTGGTAAATGGTGTGTTATGCCCACACTCAATACAATGGAGTCCAGAACCTGGGACAGTAGGACCAGCTCTACCCTGCTAAAGACAGGTGTTTCAGGCATCCTAGGAAAAAACACCCACTTCCTGTCATGTTCTAATATCCCAAGGCCATAGGAAGTATGCTTTTTCTCTTTTAGTCTGGCCATCTACTACCTGAACTCAGTTTCAAAAAGTCTTTCCAGAGCTAATGCCCAGCTGCGGAAGAAGATCCAAGCGGTGAGTCTCTCAGGAGCTGCATCCCTAACTGTGTTCTTGTTTCTCGATGGTTTGCTCTGTGATGTCAATTGTGTTCTTTCAATGCTTTCCTCATAAGCCAAATCCCAAAGTGTCTGCACGACAGGAAGCATCCTATACGGTTCAACAGCATGCACACACAGTATGAAAATATTTGAAAGGCTGATGGTACAGCTTAGTAGTAGAGAAAGTGCTTAATATTCACAAGGCTTAGAATCTGTCACTAGCACTCACTCATTTGCATACATACACACACACACACACACACACACACACACACACACACACGGACAAACTCTAACAAATCTCTGAGCCCTGTCATCCTCATTTCTTGTTACGCTTCTGGAACTAACTTTATATATCTTGCTGCCAGTTCCCCACCCACACCTCCTCCTGCCCAGATACAGGAGAACACTGAAGGAAAGGATAGGTGTTCCTTAAGTGCTGTGCGAAGCCGACCCACACACTACACTCTCCAGTTAGGTGCAGAGCCAACAACAGGCAGTTGAAGGTAGTCAGCAAGAACTGTGAACACGCTCCTACCTCATCTCTCATGACCCAGGGCTCTAAGCATCTGACACCCATACCCTTCGATGGCATAAATGTTTCCTTTTTTTTTTTTTTCAGCTCCGTGAAATTGAGAAGAACCATAAATCCATCAAGGGAAAAGCCATAGTCACATATTCAGAAGACACAAGTAAGAACAGGTCCAAAAATGCCAGCCAGCAACATCTTACTAAAGAAGGTATTTTTTCCAAGTCCACATGGAAGTTGTAAAGAATATCCAATATGAACTTGGGCTGATCTGGGTTTAAGATAAGGACACTGATGATTATTTAGCAATATGAAGCGCCTACCTCCTGGGATGGTGATGGTGACAGCAGACCATGTAAAGTGCTCATCAGAACCTTGGTGTGCAGAGTTAACTAACAAATACTCGCTAGAGGTAGTGCTAAAAGGAGACATGCTGGAGCTGAAGTGGTAGCTCAGAGGTTAAGAGCGCTGGCTGCTCCCAAAGGATCGGGTTCTATTTTCAGCACACATATGGCAGCTCAGAGTCCAGCACTATCTTCTGGTCTCTGTAGGCACTACACACATGGACCATAAACATACATGCAGAGGAAACACTCATATACATAAATAATAATAAAAACTTCTGCCAGGCAGTGATGGCATGTACCTTTAATCCTAGCACTCTGGGGTCAGAGGCAGGCAGAGATCTCTGGGAGTTCTAGGCTAACCTGCTCTACAGAACAAGTTCCAGGATAGCTGAGACTTCACAGACAAACCCTGTCTTGGAAAAAAAACTGCTATCAATAACAACTTTCAAAGAGACAACCCACATAGAATAAGCTGGTGGGAAAGAGTAAAAAGTCTCTCCCATAAGGGTCTCAGGTCCCTAATGAGTGATCCATCACACATAGACCAGGCTCTGATGTTGGGGAGAGGAAATGACAGGATTAAAAGACTATGCCTGAGGCTATCTCATTGTCTCAGGAGCACCTCTGTTTTATGGGGGGGAGGAAGGCAATATGCCAGTGTCAACCCTGGATAAGGGAACTGTACAAGATGCACCACAGATTATTAGTCTATAATTTAAGAGTTAAGACTTTTCCTAAGTGTAGCCACCCGCGGCTACATTCAAATGGGTTACCAGGTTCCTTGGAAGGAGAGCTGGGGATAGGAAGGGGGTGATGAGAGAAACCTGGAGCCAAGACAAGATTTCCTGCTCAGGGCTCAAAGTTTAATGGAGGTCTCCAAATGTGTGTGTGTGTGTGTGTGTGTGTGTGTGTGAGTGAAAGACCCTTCCCCCAAAGGCTGGAAGCTTCTCCTCAGAACTGGTTCAGTTCCTCCTCAAGTGGTTAGTGTTTCTTCAGAAACTGCAGGTCCTTGAAGAACAATGGGCTTCTCCTTGGTCTGAGAGCTCCACCTTGGGTTGAGGGGATTATGGCTAGCATAGGAATCCTGCTTGAAGGCTGGGAGAGGAACTTCACCTTGGTCAATGTCAAGTCGTGCCAGGTGGCATGGCACCCCAATAAGGCTCACTACACCTATGTGTTCCAATTTATTAGCAGTTGCACTTCACATATTCTTCACCACTATTTTTTAAGCATTAACCAAAATAATACTATCTGCTATGACCAACAGGTCCAAAAGATCTCATTACATCTCAATGCAAAATCCAAATGGGGCATTTCCACTTAGGACACAAGTACGGGGATGCTACAGGTGGTCAGGGACTAAGGCTAGGCATTTGTAGGTTCTGGGCCTCTTGCTCACAGCTTTGCTGAAGTGATAAGAGAGCTTTACTGGGAATGAGCAACAGTAGCAATCAGAAAAGGACACTGTAGACAAGTATTGACAGCAGAGGCTGTGAGAGACGGAGTCTGTAGCCCTGGACACTATAGACAAGTATTGACAGCAGAGGCTGTGAGAGACGGAGTCTGTAGCCCTAGCATACAGTCTAGAGTCTCACTTTGTGGGAAGTAGTGGCTGGTTACCAAGAGGCAGAGTTTGGTGGATTCCCTGTTTTATTCATAGATTAAGTCACATGTTCATTTCTCTACTGTGAATATTTGCCTTACTGTGCATGTGCCCAAAACAAGTCCAGAACGAACCAGCGCTTCCATTCATCATACCCAGAGAGACTGGGAATACACTTGAATGTAAACTGTCTAGATGTAATTGTTGTTAGGGGCAGAAAATGTATACTATATTGTTCAGAGATTGGGTTCTGAGGTTGTTAGGTGCATTGTTCAAAGAAGCAATGTTAACAGTACATTCGGGTAAAGGAGCCAAGCTGCCATCCTATGGTTCTGATTGTATCAAATATCTGAAAGAAGAAAAGCCCAGAAGTCACAGTTGGTGACTTATGGTACATACAAATCCACAGAGGAACATTGTCTATTCTGTGTTCCCTAAGAAGAGGAACTGAGTTTAGGAAGGAGCATGTCCCTGTCTTGGAACAAAGAGAAGGGAGAAGATATGTAAGTGAAGGAGCTGAAAATGAGGCTATTTTCTAGGAGTTCACATACTCTCTTCCCTTCCATCATCAGATCTGAACTGGCCATCACCCTGAGAGGCTGCTGTTACTATGGTCCCAATTTTTACTCTGGAAAACCTAGAATAAAACTCTACCCTTGGGGCTGGAGGGGAAACTCGGCAGTTGAGAATGCCTACAGCTCTTCCAGAGGCCACTAGTTCCCCCAGCGCAGACACTGGGTGGCTCATAACCCTGTAACTCCAGTTCCAGGGGACCTGATGACTTTTGTCCTCCAGAGACACCTGCACCCACCTGGCATACATTCACACACACACACACAAATAAACAAACAAACATTTATCTAAAATAAATCTAAAATCCAAACAAAAAAGCCTCTAGCTCAAAGCCAGAGTTTAAACTGTAGTTCCCCAGCCAGCAGACAAAGCTCTTCCTATTCAGGTGCATACCAGACCCCAAGGGCAACCTGACAGTTCCAAATGGGACTAGAATCCACAGATACCAGAGCAGTCAGAAAGCTCCAATTGGAACACAGACAAAATCTTCTACATCTTTATTCTTGTCTCTCTTTTCCAGAGCCCACATCTTACTCTCCCAGCCAAATCCAGACCCTGGGCAAGAAAGCGCAGGGACCCCACATCTCCAGTACTGATGGTGGAGCCTCACAGTCTACCTCCTGGCACCATGTTGGGTCTCAGCCACCGAGAGTCAGACAAGATTCTGGCCAACCCCAGTCTCAGACTTACACAGGCAGGTCACCTTCTGGAAAGAGAACCCAGAGGCCTCACCACTGATTTTCTGGGATTCATGGGTGTCCGAGGCCTGGGCTTGGTTTTCGGGCTCTACTGTTTTAAATATCTCTTCCCTTCTCATCTCACACACATACATGTTTCCCTATGGACATATAACATATGAACTTTAATCTTTGCTTCCAGCCCTTGATTACTGTCTAAAGGGAAGAGCAATGGCTTCCTCTGAAACCTTGTCTGAACTAACTGGCCTTCCCAATATCTTGTTCAGAAAACCCTGGACCTCACATCCTAGTGGTTTCCCTTGAATCCAGACTTGGGGAGGCAGGGATGAGGCCATGACTCCCTGTGTGGACTTTTTCTATGGTGTATATGTTAGGACTGTTTCTACAGCCCTCATATGGAGGGCTACAGATCTTACATGAGCCCCATCTAAGGGAGCTAGATGGTTCAAATGGCAGGTCCAAGCAAAGGAAAACAGAGGTGGATGAGCCAGAGTCCTCCCAACAGAAAAATCTGCAACACCCATCACCCAGCTGGGAAGCTGATGCCAATCAAACACAGAGACTGCACTGGAGCATCCTAGCTGCAAGACGAAGAAACACACAGGCAGCATGGTACTTCTGATGCAACTGAAGAAAACCTGACGATTGCTCAGGGCAGGAAAGTCTTTTTCATGCATCAGCTTCTAACAGGAATTAATCTGATTCCTGCATAGGGGTCCTTAAAGATGGTAATTCTTTGCAAAATGTCTCCTAGTAGGCATGAGTGAGAGAAGCCAGAACATTAGGAAGGCTTTGCTAGAAGCCAAAAGCTTAGCAAGGTAGAAGTCTTAGATTCTCTAGAAACCCCAAGTGTAAGAAAGACAGTACTTTCCTCTATATTCCCAGACACAGGTGAGCAGCTCCCTTCAGGCCAAGGGAGCATCTTCCCCCATGTCTCCGAGTATTCTGAAGGGAGTCCTTTCTTTCAGCCAGTTACATTTTGTAGCTATCACCTGAGTCCTCAGGGGCCATCAGAGGTATCACACACACACACACACACACACACACACACACACACACACACACACACTGAACATCAGGCAAAGTCCTGGTAGTGAGAAGATTTCACAGTTACTCATAACTTGTACAATTAACACAGTTCTTAAACTGAATTTCACACATAAGCTACAATGGAATGGAAATGAAGACATATGAGCAGGAGAAACAGGGTAGTTACTTCACCTCAGTCCATCTGTCTTAGGGTTTTACTTCTGTGAACAGACACCATGACCAAGGCAACTCTTATAAGGACAACATTTAATTGGGGCTGGCTGACAGGTTCAGAGGTTCAGTCTGTTATCATCAAGGCAGGTACATGGAAGTGCCCAGGCAGGCATGGTGCAGGAGGAGCTGAGAATTCTACATGATCATCTGAGGGCTGCTAGCTGAATACTGACTTAGAGGAAGCTAGCATGAGGGTCTTACAGCCCACGCCCACAGTAACACACCTACTCCAACAAGGCCACACCTTCTAATCTAATCGTGCCATTCCCTGGGCAGGGCATATACAAACCATCATACCATCCTAATAAAATGAAGATCTCCATGAACCCCCAGTGAGCCTCCAGATCTGACAGTGCCTTCAAGTCACACACTGCCTTCTGAGGACAAACATGCTGGCTGTAAGCTTACCTAAGATATCAACACAGGAATTCAGGCAAGCTAAGCCACACCAGCCAGCAAAGGCCACAGCAGCTTCCATGTCGTATCATCTTGCCTGCACAATGTCAACTCGGAAACAAGAACAATTGAAGGTATGTCTTGAGCCATCAGCCTCTGTTACTGTTGGGCATCTGACAGTTAACAATACACATAAGCGCCTATTACAAACCAAATAAATTACCTGTTTTGAGGAAGCATAATTTTATGTAAAGAAATATATTTGTTGTCTATTGCTATATACCAAATGAGCCCTTCAACTGATGCCTTAAAATGGGTTGGGCCTATAATTCTGGGCACTCGGGAGGCAGAGACAAGATTGGCATTAAGCTCAATGCCAATCTAGTTTGCATAGTGAATTTCAGATCAGCCAAGGCTATATCACAAGAACCTGTCTCAAAAATCCAAAAAGAAAGTAAGTAATAAAGTATATTAAATATTTGTTATATTGAAGAGTGTCTTGGGGGTCGGCTGGGGAGACAGCTTATTCAGTAACAGTGAAAGTATGTGGACCTGAGTTTGAGCCCCAGAACCCATGGAAAAGTCAAAAGCAGTAGCCTGCATCTATAACCTAATGCTTATAGGCAAAAGGGGACAGGAAGATAGACAAATCCTAGGGACTTGCTGACTGGCCAGTCTAGCTCAGTGAACTCCAGATTCTGTGATTCTGTGTCTAAAAACAGAGTGGGATAGAGGAAGGCACTGGATATGAATCTCCACATCATGTGTATATACTGGAGTACGTGCTTGTGTAGAGTGGGGAGGCAGGAGTGAGGGAGAACTCCCCATGTGCGTGCGCGCGCGCGCACGCACACACACACACACACACACAGAGAGAGAGAGAGAGAGAGAGAGAGAGAGAGAGGAGGGAGAGGGAAATGGAGAGAGAGAGGGACAGGGAGAGGGAGAGGGAAAGAGAGAGAGAGAGAGAGAGAGAGAGAGAGAGAGAGAGAGAGAAATCTATTCTAGTATTCTAGTTTCTAGTTCTGGGCATTGCAAGCAAATGAAGCAGCTATGAGCAGGAGGCTTTAATTCCTCCTGGGTATTGACAGGAAACCATGGTTATTCTCTCTGTGAACCTTTCCATAAAGCTGTGTCAAAGTCAAAACTGTGGAGGCAGATCTCCAGTAAGGGGGACTAAGTTAACAAGCAAAGGTTAGGCAGGGCAGTGGTGGTGCACGCCTTTAATCCCAGCACTTGGAAAGCAGAGGCAAGTGGATTTCTGAGTTCGAGACTAGCCTTGTCTACAGAGTGAGTTCCAGGACAGCCAGGACTACACAGAGAAACCCTGTCTTGAAAAACCAACAAAAAACAAAAACAAAAACAAGTAAAGGTTAGGACTGCAATCTGGAATACAGCACACACAGGCCAGAGAGGACTCTGCAATGTGTGGAGAACAAAGAAGCCCGGCAGTGGTGGCGCACACCTTTAATCCCAGCACTTGGGAGGCAGAGGCAGGTGGATTTCTGAGTTTGAGGGCAACCTGGCCTACAGAGTGAGTTACAGGACAGCCAGGGCTACACAGAAAAACCCTGTCTCAAAAAACCAGAGAGAGAGAGAGAGAGAGAGAGAGAGAGAGAGAGAGAGAGAGAGAGAGAGAGAGAGAACAAAGGAAAGGACTGTTTCTTAGATCTACACAGGATATTTTGAAAGAAAGTCCTGTGGCACTGTGGGTATTTCAAGAGCTGGAAGTTCACATAAACCCAGTCTTGATTTTTTAAAAAACGTTATTTGTATTTTCTCTGCATGGGTGTTTTGCCTGCATACACCTTATGCATTTCGGATGCCCGTGAAATCCAAAGGAGTGCATCAGATATCCCAGAACTGTGTGGATGCTGGGATTCAAACCCAGGTCCTCTGGTAGAGAAGCCAGTGCTCTACCCACTGAGCAATTTCTCTATTCCTCACTGTCTAGTAAATCTTCACAGCTACTTGAATGAGCTAAACCATGAGGTAGAGGTCCTCCCACAGGATTGCCCTCCTCCTCAGCTTCTTCCATCCTTCCCTAATTTAATCACAGGGGTCAGCAGCTTCTGTCCATTGGTTGGGTGCAAATATCTGCATCTGACTCTTTCAGCTGCTTGTTGGGTCTTCTGGAGTGCAGTCATGACAGGTCCCTTTTGTGAGCACTCCATAACCTCAGTCATAGTGTCAGGCCCTGGGCCCTCCCTTGAGCTGGATTCCACTTTGGACCTGTCACTGAACCTTCTTTGCCCCAGGCACCTCTCCATTTCCATCCCTGAAATTCTTTGAGACAGGAACAATTATGGGTCAGAGTTGTGACTGTGGGATGGCCCTCCTCTCCCTCATTTGATGCCCTGTCTTCCTGCTGGAGGTGGGCTCTATAAGTTCTATCTCCCTATTGTCAGGCATTTCATCTAAGGTCCCTTCCTTTGAGTCCTGAGAGTCTATCACCTCCCAGGTCTCTGGTGCATTCTAGAGGGGGTTCCCCCAATCTCCTACCTCCCAAAGTTGCCTGTTTCCATTCTTTCTGCCAGCAGTCTCAACCTGGACCCCTGAGATCTCTCAAACACTAGACCACCAACCAGGCAGCATACTCCAGCTGATATGAGGCCCCCAACACATATACAGCAGAGGACTGCCAGGTCTGTGTTCAGTCAGAGAAGATGCATTAAACCCTCAAGAGACTGGAGACCCTAGGGATTTTAGAGGTCTGGTTGGGGGGTGGGGGGTGAGGGGGAATCCTAGTGGAGACAGGGGTTGGGGAGGAGATATGGGATGTGGAACAGTCGGAGGCTGGACTTGGGTGGGGGATAAAATCTGGAGTGTAAAATAAATAAAAGATTAGAAAAGAATGAGGCGGAGGAAGAATACATGGGTGAGAGAAAAGTGTTAAGGTGATGTGGGCTTGAAGACAAAGGGCATTACTACTCTGCTCTGCTTTCTTAGGGGTAACTTTCCAGCATATTCCATCTTATCACTTCATATTCTCTGAAGGTATCACAGCCTGTGGAGGAGAGATAGCTGCAGAGCCGTGGGTGGGGCATGGCCACCCAGGTAGCATTTCCATAGCACGGGACTAAGTGCATCCCCCTGCCACTGTGGACCTGGCCAAAATGTAGAGCTTTGTAGACACAGCTCAAAAGGACTGGACCAGTATGCCCCACCCAATGACCAACCTCAGAATCAGAGAGGTCCAGTGTGGCAAGCACTCCTAAGCTGGCTGCACCACTGTCCTGGCCTCCAGCTGTGAAAGGTTATCCTGTGAGGCCTCCAGGTCTCCCCTCATACCCGAGGTTGTACCTAAGAGCATCTACACTTGACTTACAGTCGCTGCCTTCTTGGTTTCCTGTCACTGCCACCTTCAAGCGCCTTGGGCACCAGCAGGCTAAGCTGGTGTACCGGGACTAGAGTCTCTGTACAGCTGAGGAAAGCTCTGACTCTGTGCCACCTGTGGTAGCATTGGGATACAGCAAGTCCTAAACTTGCAAGGACAAGGACCACCTCCTTTTTTCCCTTTGAGTACCCCATTACCACACAGACTAGGTACTAGGATGCTAAGGAAAACCTGTCACCTCAGCTGGAGCTGCTTGGACTAGATAGCTTGACTCATGTGGCAATTGACAAGTACAGGCTGGAGTGACTTGCCATCTCTGCCCACCCTTTCTAGAGGTTAGCTCTCGTTTATACTTTAAATGGCCTTAGAGTTCCTAGAGAGAGTAGAAGTGGCATGGCTTCTTGAACCCCGGGGGCTAGAACAATGTCATTCTGCTGCATTCTCTCCTCCAAAGGCAGGAACACCAAGAACTGGGAGCCAGTGTTCATCCATCACAAATGACTTCTGGTGGGCAGATAGAAGTATTTGTCTCTTACACAAAAGGTACATACACATAGGGCCTCCTCTTGCTCAATCTGAGCCCGCAACCCTGTTAGGCTCTGTTATCTCTATGGAATGGGTCCCTCAGGAGAGGAGTCTCTTTGTTGGACTGGTGGGTTGGGAGTGAGGAGGGCTTCTGTAAATCAAGAGTTCTGGGGGTCAAGAAGAAAGGTGCTGAATGAGGTAGGCCTTGCCCCCATCACTCTTAAGGAACACAATCACTTAGAGTTCTCATGCCTCAGTTTCCACAGCTCAATATTGAGGACAACAGTTTTCCCTCTATCAACCAGAGACTTGTACACTCACTGATTGTCTTAGTTAGGGTTTTACTGCTCTGAACAGACACCATGACAAATACAAGTCTTATAAAGAACAACATTTAATTGGGGCTGGCTTACAGGTTCAGTCCATTATCATCAAGGTGGAAACATGGCAGCATCTAGGCAGGCACAGTGCAGGCAGAGCTGAGAGTTCTACATCTTTATCTGAAGGCTGCTGGCAGAATATTGGCATCCAGGAAGTGGGGAGGAGGGTCTTAAAGCCCACACCCACAGTCCAACAGGGCCACACCTCCTAAGAGTACCACTCCCTAGACTGAGCATATACAAACCATCACACTGACACCAGTGGCTGATGTGCTAGCCAGTAAAGGAAACTGACCAGGGAGGGCATAGTAGCACACAGCTTTTAACCTAGCACTCTAGAGACAGAGACAAGTATATCTCTAGGAGTTTGAGGCCAGGCTGATCTACAGAATGAGTTCCATACCAGCCTACACAGGGACCCTGTCTCAAAATAAATTAATAATTATTATTATTAATAAATTTTAGGTGTTTCCTTTTATAAATGAAATTTATAATGAAATTATAAGGCTGCCAAGATGCAGCCTAGATTAGTGTTCCCTTTTATAAATGAAATTTATAATGAAATTATGAGGCTGCCAAGAGGCAGCCTAGATTAATGGCACCCACTTTTAATCCCAGCATTTGGGAGGCAGACCATATCTCTGGTGAGCTTAAGGCTTACATAACAAGTTCCAAGCCAGCCAGGCTTACAGTGACACCCTCTCTCAAAATGAAGAAAAGATGACTTAGCCAAGCAGTGGTGACACATATCTCAGCACTCGGAAGGCTGGCCAATATCTGTGAGTTTAGGTCAGCATGATCTTCAGAGGTAGTTCCAGGACAGGCAGAGCTACACAAAGAAACTATGTCTCAAAAAAACTGAAAGGAGAACAGAACAGAACAGAACAGAACAGAACAGAGAAGAGAAGAGAAGAGAAGAGAAGAGAAGAGAAGAGAAGAGAAGAGAAAAGAAAAGAAAAAAGAAAAGACGGCTCAGTGAGTAAAGGCACGTGCTCCCAACCTTGATGACTGAGTTCAACCCCCAGAACCCACACAGTTGAAGAAAAGAACCAATCCTCACAAGCTGGCCTTTGACCATACATGTATCATGGCATGATACACAAATTCTAAATTTAAATTTATTCTTAGAAGAAAATAAAGGGCCAGGCAGTAGTGGCTCACGCCTTTGGTCCCAGCACTTGGGAGGCAGAGGCAGGCGGATTTCTGAGTTAAAGGCCAGCCTAAACTACAAAGCAAGTTTCAAGAAAGCTAGGACAACATAGGCTACACACACACACACACACACAAACCAAACAAACAAAAAACCAAAACCCTGAGAAAAACCATAGATAGATGATAGATAGATAGATAAATGGATGGATAGATGGATGGATGGATGGATGAGGTGGGGAGACCAGGGGCCTAGATCTAAGAAGACAGAAGCTTCGGGGCCAGCCTGGTCAACACAATGAGTTCCAAGACAGTCACAACTACATAGTGAGACCCTGTCTATAGACAGACAGGAGTAAATCAGATAGAGAACCATAAAAGAAGACACCCAACATTGATGTCTGGCCTCTACATGTGTGTGTGTCCTTACACACATGTTCACACATGTGAAAACAGACACATTCTGGTATATTTACACAACAGAATATTACTCAGCTATTAAAAGCAATAATGTATGAAATCTGCAGATGGAGAGAACTAGAAAAGATCATCCTGATTAAGGGAACCCAGACCCAGAAAGGCAAACATGGAATATGCTCACTTATCAGCAGACATTAGCTATTCAATAAAGGATAATCATGCTAAATCCAGACTTAGAGAGGCTAAGTAACAAGGAGGGCTGGGGGGCGGGGGGTAGGCACATGGATCTACCTGGAAGGGGGAAATAGAATAGATTACAACCAATAGACTGAAGGTTGACAGGCAGCAAATTACTTTTTTGTTTTTTCAAAGAGAAAGGACTCTTAACAAGACTGTTTAAAGTGGAAAGGAGAAGATACTAATAATTAGCAAATTTACCATCTGAATAGATTTTCCAATTCCTATCATTTAAAAAATGAAAGTAAATATTTACCTACCACCACTGGAAACTGAATGGTATTGGCAACTGTTTCACCATGTGAAACTTAATTGTATTTAGAAACAATGTGTTGTTTTCACATTTAAGTGAATGACTGAATTACTTTTAAAAAATGAACTTCAGAGGGTGTGTAAAAAATTGGTATTAAGAAATTCTTATATAAAATGGCATGCTATTTATTGACAAATGAACAAAAGAGTGACCTGGAGAGACAGCCCAGTAATGAGCACTTGCCTGGCATCCTTGGGGCTCGGGGTTCAATCACCAAAATCCCAAAAAGGTAAAGGAAAAACTATAACAAAGATATTACAAAGGTCTTGCACGTTTTGTTTTGATTTTTTTTTTTTTGATGTTGTTTTTGGATTTTTGAGACAGGGTTTCTCTGTATAGACCTGGCTGTCCTGGAACTCACTCTGTAGACCAGGCTGGCCTCAAACTCAGAAATCTGCCTGCCTCTGCCTCCCAAGTGCTGGGATTAAAGACATGCACCACCATTGCCTGGATAATTTTTTTTTTTAAGCACGTTTTGTTAAAGCACTCAATAATTTAAAAAAGAAGTTAGGTGTAGTGGTGTGCACCTTTAATCCCAGCATTAGGAGGAACAGGCAATTGGATCTCTGTGAGTTAAATACAATGGGTCTATGAAGTGAGTTCCAGGCCAGCTAGAGGTTTATAGTAAGAACTTGTCTCAAATAATAACATTACAACCATAAAAATGACCCAGAAAGCAAGATGGATAACCACTAGCATTTGAGTGCCCACTACGTCAGGGACACATCTACTTCATACCTGCCACAGTGTTTTTCACAGTTCTGTGAATAGACAGGGTACACACATGGCTCTTCTTGTCATGTCTAGGGTCTCATGCAGCTGCCGTCAGACAGTGGCAAACTTATTGTTTTATTAGAGATAGATGGAAGACTTGACCTCTATCTCCATGTTGTCTCTACGGGACTCATCAGCATAGTATCTTAACTTCTAATGAGGCAACTCCAAATCAATAAGTATGCAAAAGGTCCAGAAATGGCAGGCTCAATATTCCTGTGTCCATGGGGCCATAGACCTGGTTATCAGGAGGCATGGATCATTGTTGGCCTTTCTGGAGAACTACCACAGGTGATTATAGGATATCAACACATATAATTCTCTTATTACTTTATTCACTATGAGCAACCATAGACAAAACATGAATTTCTGCTTTAGAAATGTGCAAGTAGTAGGGAGAAGGATAACTTGGAGACAAAACGACTTTACAAAAGTCTACTTTGGTAGGAAAAGCAATTTATCAAAGAACCATAGGGAAAGGAAGAAATGTCTGATATCACAATCTACTGAACCTACTAGGTTCACAATTATAAATACTGGAAAAGGTTTTTGGTTTTTTTTTTGAAACAGGGTGTTACTATATAACTCTGATTAGCCTGAAGCTATCTATACAGACCAAACTAGCCTTGAATTCACAGATATCTGCCTCCACAGTGCTGTGATTAAAGGTGTGTGTCACCATTCAACTCTAGGGGTGACATTTGAATAAAGTGGTGGAGGTGGGGAAGCGGTGGAGGTGGGGAAGGCAAACAAATATCTTGTTTTACTTGTTTGTTTGTGCTGTATCTCATCTAATCACAAGCATTTTATAGCTTACTTTTCTTGAAACAGAGTCTCACTGGGTAACCTGGCCTGCCTTGGAATTTGCTATGTAGCCCTGGCCTGTCTCTGCCTCCAAAGTACAAGAATTAAAGGTGTCCACCATGTCCTGCCAAATACTTGTAGCTTCCTAGTTGCAATACATACATGTTTCTTTGATTATCCATGTCCACTTCATTATCTAAGCCAGCTTCATCATAGACAATGTACAGCCAACTTATTCCATGATGCTTTTTGCTTACTGAGGAACTCTCAGTTTTTATATTCTAAATTTATACAAATATATATAGTTTACATATAAGTAAATATATGAGATTTCTATGTCTACAAAGTATGTACAGCTAAGACAGAAAGAATTACAATCAGTACTCCATACTTTGTGACATATGATCTCCTCGTCTCTATATCCTACTTAATATTAACCATCAACTACCAAATTAACTCTGTAACCTACTAAGAGATTCTAACCTCTTACTGGAAACTCATTAATAGTTAAGCACCTCTAAAAACAAAGATTTAGGATTAAGTTAAAAAATAATGGAGTTATACCATTACTATTTCCCATTATATTCTGGAATCATCCATTTAACCAGGTATGATAGCCGGGCGGTGGTGGCACACACCTTTAATCCCAGCACTTGGGAGGCAGAGGCAGGCAGATTTCTGAGTTTGAGACCAGCCTGGTCTACAGAGTGAGTTCCAGGAGAGCCAGGGCTACACAGAGAAACCCTGTCTCTAAATAAATAAATAAATAAATAAAATAAACCAGGTATGGTAATTATTTGTCATGTTTAAGAAATTAACAATTAAGTATCCAGATTAATTTTGTAATTCCACTCTTAAAAATGTGACATGTGGGGCTGGTGAGGTGGCTCAATGGGTAAATAAATCCCTTACCAAGCCTGAAGACTCAAGTTCAATCCCTGGGACCCATGTGGTAGGAGAGAACCAACTCCCAGAAGTTGTCTTGACCTACACACAGTGCCATGCGCTCCTGCAAAGAAGCAATCACACACACACATACACAGTAATGTCTTCTTACATGGGAAAAGTGGTGACTGATTTAGTTTTGAGATCATGAACCAAAATGCAGTAACAACCCTATCTATAATACTGAGATCATTACAGTTTAATTATTTAATGCTTAATATAGATTTATAAGTGATATAAAATAAAAAACATGCTTGTTTTGAACATGTTTATATGTATGGGCATTTCATCTACAGGTATGTGTATGTACCACATATGTGCCTGGTACCCATGGTGGCCATAAAAATCAATAGATGCCCTGGAACTGGAGTTACAAGTGGATGTGAGATGCCATGCAGGTGCTGGGAACTGAACCCAGGACCTCTAGAAGAATACTCAGGACTCTCAACCACTGAGCCATCTCTCTACCCCACGTGTGAATTCTGTAAATCCACTGAGTTAAGAAAACAAATCTGATACAATTCATAAATGTGCCTTATGGTTATGAGAATTTTCAAAATCACCTTAGGAATTGTATAGAGTTCAGCTGATGGAAGGCCTGCCTTGAACTAACCAAGCACACAAGTCTGTGCTACAAAGCCACTGAAAGCCAACCCTAGGAAAGATGGAGGGGAGAAGGGGGAGGGAGGGAAAGGGAAGAGAGCGATGGGAGGTGAGGAAGGAAAGGAAGAGGGGGAGTGGAAAGGAAATTAATGGAAGGGAGATAGGGGTGAAATCCCCTTAAGATTATTACTTTGTGTAAGGCACAGACTATTTAAGAAATAATCAAATTTGGGATTTATAATCTTAACACTAAAGTAACGTGTCTTTTTTTTTAAAAGCAAAAGTAATTTTAAATCAGCCACCTTGGAGTGCCTAAAAGCGGCCGTGGGAAACAGGGAAGCAGCTCCCTGGAAGAATTCCGGGCCTAGGCCGCCATGAGCACCACGTGGTGCCGAGCAGAGCTGGGTTCTAGGAAGCAGGGAAAGGAACAGAACCAGGAAGGGGTAAACTCCGCTTATCTACGCCTCTGCCCACACCAACACCTTTTTGAACAACAAAATTTAAAAGAAAGAGGCAGGCAGCAAGGAGACGCCATTTCTGCAAGGTCAGTGATCGGGTCCCAGGCGGAAGACGAGGACCCGGAATATCTGGACAATGGGAAACCTGCGAGGCTCGCCAGGGAGCCTCTCGTCCCCTCACCGAGTTCTGCCACTCAGCACACGGGTGACTGACACGAGAGACGGAGAAGGGTAGTCTCCAGGCCGCTCTGAGGCCTGCCGGTAGGACTGGCGCCATTCATTCGGGGAAAAATACCGGCTCGCGCAGGCGCGGAGGCTGGGATGGGCAGGCCGGCTCGCGCAGGCGCGGAGGCTGGGGACGAGCAGGTCGGCTCGCGCCCGCGATAATCCAACCCGCCCGACGGACGATACCACATTCGCAAACCCCTCCGGAGACCTGGAAATGGTTCCGTCCCCAGCCTCTGATTGGTCAAACAGGAAAAGGGCGTGGTCTCCGCAATCTGGTTCCGCGCGCCGGAGCGCGCTAGCCGCATTGCGAGCTGGGCACGGAGCAGACGCCATGGTGAGGAGTGGTTTTGGGTCATTTGCGTTGTGGAGGCCTAAGCGTGCGTCTCGGTTTGCATTCGGGTTCGGGCTTGGAGTTCGGGCCAGGGCCTGCCCTAGCAGCGGCCCAGCGGACTAGGAAATTTGACTGATGGCCGCGCGCCGGTTCCCATTTCAGGTTCTGCTGCACGTGCTGTTCGAGCATGCGGTCGGCTATGCGCTGTTAGCGCTGAAGGAAGTAGAGGAGATCAGCCTGCTGTTGCCGCAGGTGGGTGGAATGGGCAGGCTCCTGATGCTGCAATGCAGCCCCTAAGGCCGCCAAACCCCAGCATGCACCGCGTGCCCCACGTGGCCGACCGCACCGAGCGGGGGTGGGGGGAGCTCCAGAATGAAGGGACTCTTCGCTAATTTACATAATTAGGAGTGTTTGGAGACCAATATCTCAATCCCATTTCTTGAAAATTAGAGTCGGGATGCAGGGCCCAGGCACCAATTGTTAGAACAGCTGGTGTTCCTGCTTTACTGCGCTGTAGAAGCCAAATTCAAAGAAAGCCCCATTCATCCTTCTCTCCACAGGTGGAGGAGTGTGTGCTTAACCTTGGCAAATTCCACAATGTCGTTCGTCTGGTGGCGTTTTGTCCCTTTTCTTCATCCCAGGTTGCCTTGGAAAATGCCAATGCTGTGTCTGAAGGTGAGTTGGTCCCTCCGGGACACGTGACTCTGGATGGTTGATGGTGTTCTTAGATTTTCTTCTAAGCTTGATACACTCTAGGGACTATTTGAGGCCGACAAGATGGCAGCTTAAAGCATTTAAATGCTGCACAATTGTGCTCCTGGACTAGTGGTTGAGCCAGGCTTTGCAATGATGACCTAAGAATCTGTCAATCCCCTGAGTGGTCACTGACGACTCCACGTTTCTGAGCAATGCCTGAAGGGATGGGTGTTACCTACTGTATGATCCGATTGGAGGCAAAGTCCTTGGTTACAGCTAGAGCATTCCTCGGCGTTTTAGAGCTGTGTTCTTTGTCCTAAGGTGTTGTTCACGAGGACCTCCGCCTGCTCCTGGAGACATACCTGCCGTCTAAAAAGAAGAAAGTACTTCTGGGGGTTGGAGACCCCAAGATTGGTGCTGCGATACAGGAAGAGTTGGGGTACAACTGCCAAACTGGTGGTGTGATAGCTGAGATCCTTCGGGGTAAGAGTCCAATTTCATGTATTAGGTCCACCACATGGGTGTAGTGCCCCAGAAGCCAGAAGAGCAACTGGTAACAGTTATCAGCTGTAACTGGTTATTTGGGTTCTGGAAGGTACTTACAGTCCTTCCTTCCTTTTTAGGAGTTCGTCTGCATTTCCATAATTTGGTGAAGGGTCTGACAGATCTTTCTGCTTGTAAAGCCCAGCTTGGGCTGGGACATAGCTATTCTCGGGCCAAAGTTAAATTTAATGTGAACCGGGTGGACAACATGATCATTCAATCCATAAGCCTCCTGGACCAACTGGATAAAGATATCAATACCTTCTCGATGCGTGTCAGGTAAGCTATGGAGGTTACCAAACATTGGTTTCTTTGGCCTGTATTTTAGCTATTGCCAATGTAAGCAGTACTGATGATTCCTGTGGGTAGAATCATGGACCAAAGCCAGGCCTCCTTGTGCTTACCACAGGCTGTGTTCCTACACTGACTGTATAGAAAGAGGAGGCAGAATAAACCCGCCCTATGTACACCTCAGCCTAGGCCACTGTGCCTGGTCTGTATTGTGAATGGGGAGACATGGATTTGAGGGAGTCTGGGACCTGAGATCGGGTTTGACAGCTGGGTCAGGGAATGATTGTTCCTCTGCAGGGAGTGGTATGGGTACCATTTTCCAGAGCTGGTGAAGATCATCAATGACAATGCTACATACTGTCGCCTGGCTCAGTTCATTGGGAACCGCAGGGAACTGAATGAAGAAAAGTTAGAGAAACTGGAAGAAATTACGATGGATGGGGCCAAGGCTAAGGCCATCTTGGATGCATCTCGGTCCTCCATGGGTCAGTGTGGAGCGCGGCAGCCTGTATAAGGTACGAGACTCCTTGAGTATCTGGTCCCCCAGTTCACACTAGGTGTTTCCTAGGCATGGACATATCCGCTATCGACTTGATAAACATCGAGAGCTTCTCCAGTCGTGTGGTGTCTTTGTCAGAGTATCGCCAGAGCCTACATACTTACCTTCGCTCCAAGATGAGCCAAGTAGCCCCCAGCCTGTCAGCCTTAATTGGGGAAGCGGTGCGTCATGGGGAACACAAGTGGGGGAGTAAAACTACCGCTATACTGTGGCTAGCATGTTGTCCCTGTCCCTAGTTGTTGCATGGTGGGGAAGAGAAAAGGGGATGAGACTGGGAGGTCAGGTTCCCACTCACTCACCTGACCCCCACCTTGGGTCTTTCTCCAGGTAGGTGCACGCCTCATTGCTCACGCTGGCAGCCTCACCAACCTGGCCAAGTATCCAGCATCCACAGTGCAGATCCTTGGGGCTGAAAAGGCCCTGTTCAGGTACCAGTGAGGGCGCCTGCCCATGTCAGGTGCTGCTTCTGGTGTCCACTGTTTTGTATGGGAATTACAGTGATGGCTGACCAGGGCGACCTGACCTATACAGGCCTCTGCTATGGGGGTGATGGCCAGTCCTGGTGTCTGAGTGATTCCCAGGGCCCAGCAAAAAGGGACCAAGTTTCCAGGTCAGCAAATTGGATGCCTTCCCTCTGCCTCTAGGTTGGCATGTGTTAAGGTAGAAAAAGTTCAGCCAAGCCTGGTGGGTGTTGTTGGAAGAGGGGAACTTGGCCATTTGGGTCAAGTCTTCTGACTAAACTATTGACTGAATGTTCTCACAGAGCCCTGAAGACAAGGGGTAATACACCAAAATATGGACTCATTTTTCATTCCACCTTCATTGGCCGAGCAGCTGCAAAGAACAAAGGCCGTATCTCCCGATACCTAGCAAACAAATGCAGTATTGCCTCAAGAATTGATTGCTTCTCTGGTATGGATGGGGAAGCTGGCATTTGAGTGAAGGGTCACAGTGGGGGGAGGCAACCTACCCTGGCAGCTTCTACAATGATGGTAATATTTTTCGTCAACAGAGTTCACCTAGTGAGTGTTGACACTATGGGTCTGAGTGAAGCTGAGGGGAGAGAGACTGGGGAGTATAGTTTCTCATTTCAAGGATTGTAATTGGCTTTGTTTACACATGCACACACATCTAGAGGTCCCCACAAGTGTATTTGGGGAAAAACTCCGAGAGCAAGTTGAGGAGCGGCTGTCTTTCTATGAGACTGGAGAGATTCCACGGAAGAACCTGGATGTCATGAAGGAAGCCGTGGTTCAGGTAAGTGTGCGCTTGGTTGTGGCATCTGCATGCAGTAAGGACTGTTGGAGATGATGAACTGACTTGGCCTGACCTTCAGAAATGGAGGCAATAAAACTGATTTAATGAGCCTGATCCAGCAAGACTAGAAGTGTTGTGGCAAGTCAGGGGGTCTTCTGGGTTTTCAGTACCTTGCTTTTTGCCAGGCAGAGGAAGCGGCTGCTGAAATCACCAGAAAGCTGGAAAAACAGGAGAAGAAACGCTTGAAGAAGGAAAAGAAGCGACTGGCTGCACTGGCCCTGGCGTCTTCAGAAAATAGTAGTACTCCAGAAGAGTGTGAGGTCAGTCCTCTGTGGATCCTAGGTTGTAGGCTTGTCAACAGTAGAACACAGGACATCAAACCATGGTCTGGAGCTTGGGATTTCTGGACCACAACACCTAAAACTACCTCTTGATTCTATAGGGAGGAGATAGGTGCTGAGAGAACTTGACAAGAGCCCAGAATGCTGGTTGTAGCACATGGCCCATTCCATGGGCAAGTGTGCTCTGTCCTCGGCTGCCTCCCAGGAGTCCTCAACGGGGGTAGTGTGAATTCCTGCTCTCCCTGTTCTGTGTCTGGAGGTGATAGTGTCTCATGATGGGGGGTGGGGGCAGGGAGGTCACCAATGTGACAGTTTAGAATTGTCCCCTAGGGTTTTTCTTAAATCTTGAGCTACTAGTGATCTTCATTTCAGGGTCCCCTGGGAGCTCTGCATGAAGTCCATCATGACCAGCATACAGGGGGTTTTCTCTAGGCTTTAGGAGGGCCAGGGAAATTCTGCTAAAATGTGAGAGTAGATCAAAGTGCCCGTGCATTAAGTCACCAGAAGTACTAGGTCTGCTCTTCTGCCTGGATGGATTCTAATGGGACCTGTGGCTGTTAACAAATGTAAGCAACGTGTCCCGTGTCTGATTCCCCCTTCAGGAGGTACATGAAAAACCTAAGAAGAAGAAGAAGCTAACACAACCCCAGGAGACCCTGCAGGAGAATGGAATGGAAGACCCACCTGTCTCTTTGCCTAAAACCAAGAAAAAGAAAGCTTTTCCCAGGGAGGAGTTGGCCAGTGATCTTGAAGAGATGGCCACTAGCAGTGTAAGTGCTCCTAAGAGAAAGAAATCCTCACCTAAGGAGGAAGTGGCCAGTGAACCAGAAGAAGCAGCAAGCCCTGCGACCCCTAAAAAGAAAAGGAAATTTTCCAAGGAGGAGCCTGAGGCTGCTGCTAGCTGCACAAAGAGCAGCACAAAGAAAAAGAAAAAGGCCCTGAAGGCACAGGAGGATTAGAACAACGGACCTGCTTGGTGGGAGGGGCATCCTTGTGGGGGCAGCTCCTGCCTATGTTAAACCCCAATAAAAACACAAAACCAGATAGCACGCATGTTTGTTTATTGAATATTGTTACATGGGCATGTGTAGGATTTATGACAGGGCAGCAATGACAGCTTCAGTGAAGTCATGACATGTGGAATAACCACCCATGTCTGAGGTTCGAACCTGTGGGGAAAAGTTGTCATCATCTTGTGGTCTGGGCCTTGTCCCAACAACCCACCCTGTGAGGTACCCTTAACACCAGCCCCCAGGACAACCTAGCCTCTGCCAGAAAAGCAATTATAGTCTACTGTCTAGATGTTCTCTTCTGGTCCACTGTACTGAAGGGATGGTCCTTCTGAAGCTGGAAGGAGTAAGAGCTCTAGCCCCCATGGGGGTGCAGATGGCCGATGACAGACTTGATGAAGTCCGTGGTGGTGCTGTAGCCTCCCATGTCTCGAGTCCGTACCTACAGCCACCACCAGCAATAGCCGGGGGGGGGGGGGGGGGGGGGGGGAGAAGAAAGAGCCCATGAAGTAGATGGGGCAGCATGACGAGATGGAGACCAAGAAAGACAAGATATAGTGGAGAAAGAATGGAAGGAAGTGAGCAGGTGTGGAGGTCAAGGGCCTGCCCACTTGAGCAGACAAGGCAGTACAGGAGGTGCATAACAGAAAGAATGAGATGAGGTTACCTCGCAAGAAAGGAGAACAGGTGGGAGGGAAACCAGGCAACTAACCTGGCCTGCAATCTCCACAACTGGACAAAAGCTGCAAGGTCTGTAATCAGATGGCCCAAGAAGGGCAAAGGATGGTGCAGGGAACAGGAAAAGGAACAGCAGATGGAACTAAGGTGAAGAAGACCAAGAGGATGAAACAGCCAAGAGGGGAAGTGAAGAACAGCCCTGGGAGGTCAGTCACAGAGCAGGTATTGTGGGCCCTGGAGGAGAGAGGCCCCTTGGGTCCCAGCAATAGCACAGTGCTGAGCCCTTGACGGCTTCCGAGACTCACCTTGCCAACTTTGATCACTTTCTTCACTGCATCTGCAATCATGCTGGAGTGATACTCAAGGCTGCCAATAGACAGGAGAAGCTGAGAATCCAACCAAAACACTCCCGCCCTTCCCCTTCCAACACCCACCCTCCACCCACGACACCACTTCAGCTTCCTATAACCTACTTGAGATGCCGCAGCATGTTGGAGGCCGACAGCAGCATGGCTGTGGGATTGGCTATATTCCTGCCCACCGCCTGGGCAAATGGGTGCCGAGCACCCTGTGGAAAAGAGCAAGCCAGAATCACTGGAAGGAGACGGGCATGTGCAGAGGAACGGGTCTACAAAATGTATCATGGCACAGAAGGAGGGCAGGCTAAGGTGGCTGAGAAGGCATGTAGGGTGGGAGAGGAGGCAGCCATACTCCTTTCCGAGCGAGGCACTGGGACAGAATACAGCAGACCTTCTTGAGGTCAGGAAAGGCTAGGTACAGATGACTAACAGAATTTTGTTTTGTTTTTTGTTTGTTTGTTTTCTTGAGACAGGGTTTCACTATTGAGCTTTGGCTGTCCTAGAACTCTGTAGACCAGGTTGGCTTTGAACTCAGCCACCTGCCTCTTACCTCCCAAGTACTCAATTAAAGGCATGCACCACTATCCCCAGGGAAAAAAATAATCTTGCTCACCGTCTCAAAAACTGCATACTCTGCACTGTAGCTCTCACCAGGAACCACACCAGCTCCCCCAACAAGGCCAGCAGCCAGATTGTCAATAATGTTCCCATAGAGATTGGGCATCACGAGCACATCAAACTGGTAAGGATTCTGCACCAGCTAGGAGTGAAATATGAGAATAAAAGGAGTTCCACAGAGAGAGATTGATGAATAGACTGGCTTCCACTCCCTGCTCTCTGGAAACTCACAAAGGGCCTTACCTGCATGCAGCAATTGTCTATGATCATTGTTTCAAACTTGATTTTAGGGTACAGTTCAGCAACCTCCTCACAGCACTGCAAGAACAACCCATCCCCAAGTTTCCTGTTCACAGGTCAGAGAGACAAAAAGCAATCAACAGGGTTCAGGGGATACCTCTCCAGGAACCCAGCCCACACAAAAAAAAATAAAATAAAAAATAAAAACGCCTCACATGATATTGGCTTTGTGGACAGCTGTGACCTTGCTCCGCCCTTTCTTGGTGGCATAGTCAAATGCAAACTTTGCAATCCTCTGAGACTTGGTTCGAGTGACGATCTTGAGGCACTCAATGACACCCTTTGCACTCTGGGTAAGGGGGAAGTAGCTGGTGACACTAGGGAAGAAGCAAGGAAGCCTCCTCCCGCTAGCCTCTCCTTGTCCTCCATAGTTTCTGGGCCTTACCTCATGTTCCAGAGAGCTATACTCCCCTTCTGTCTGTTCTCGAATGATAACCAGGTCTAGATTGTTGTGCCGAGTCTTGTATCCAGGAAGTGACTTCACATGGACTACGTTGGCAAACAAATCCAACTTACGCCTAAAAGTAGACAGCCATCAGCTTTGTACCTGGTGCCCAGCACCCCTCAGACCCAAGCCTGTCCATCTACCTACCTCAGTTGCATATCATAGGATGCTAGTTCACCCTTGTACTCCATTGGGGTATAGATCTTTCCTGTGACAACAAAGTACGGGAGAAGTGATGTTAGACTAGTGTCCAATCCATTGACTCCATACAACCTAGGCTCCCATCCCCCACCCCGAATCCCTCACCCCTCTTGTTGCTGGTGGCAAGAGGCAAAGGAGAATAATGTGGTTAAAATTAGATTAGCTGAGCTTAAGCTTTAGTTTTAAGCACTATGTTGAAATGCCTAAATGACCTAAGAGCCATTTTTTTTTAAGTCAAAGAACCTGGGTTTAATTCCAAGCTGAAAAGCAAGGATAAGGAACCAATAGCTTTCCTGATATTCCTGTCTACTGACTTTGCATTTTCTCAGCTACTACTTACTGAAAATCGACTATGTATGTAAGGCAATAGGGCTATCAATCAAAACCACACAACCCCTGCCCTCAATGAGCAAGCAATACATTGGGAGAGACAACATAAGTACTGCAGGGATGATCGTAACTAAGCACAGGAGCGCAAAGAGGAATCCCCTCAGATAATAACAGGGAATGTTACTTTAGTTAGTTCCTGGTTAAGTATGTTCAGTGGGTTGATCAGTGATTCCCCCCAAATAGGCCCATGCTCTTACACCAAGAAGCCATAAACATGACTTTACAGGGAGCAGGGAGAAACTATAAATGAGGATTTTATATTGGGAATTTTGGTTTCTTTAAAAAAAAAAAAAAAAACACTGAAATATTATAAGAATGTGTTTTTGTTTTGCTCTCAGGTGTGGGCTACAGGGCTGCTTCAGACTGTCCACAGCACTGACTGATTTGCCTTATGATGGGTATGGTTTTGCTAGGATCAGATAGTTTTTGTGATTATGTAACATTTAGAATTCCGGGAGCTTTTCAGAGGGCATAGAAAAGCTAGGGCCCCAAGAAGCAGAGAGGGGCTGTTGGTTGATTGCCATTTGATAGTAGTTGTGCACAAAGAAGAAACAAGAAAAGGAAATTAGATATTTTGATGGTGAGGATCAAACTTGCCCCAAGGAACTTAGAGGAACTGTAGTTATATATGTTATTTTCAGTAGTGTCCAATAGCAATCACAGAAAACTAATACCACAAGCGAATGAAGATCCTGATAGGTGACACAGTGATATATACAGGACAATTAGGACATCTGATTGTGAGCAAAACACAGAACAAGTTGTAGGAAGGAAAACAGGAACACCAGTGGCCAGGTTATAAAGAACTGACTTTCCTCTGCAAATGCTAGCCTTGGAAGTCAGGCTAGCTAAGAAAATATGTTAGAAAACTGGCCTATAGGGGAAAAACCTAAAAACAAAAAAATAAATATTTTCTTTAAAAAAAAATCCAATATGGGGAATAAAACAGCCCAGCAGAAGAAATGGAGTGGCTAGAATGAGCAGTGCACACTGGATTAGGGTGGCACACGCCTTGAATCTCAGCCCTTGTGTGGCACAGGCAGGCAGATCTCTGTGAGTTCAAGGCCTGCCTGGTCTACAGACAGTTCCAGAACAGCCAGGGCCACACAGAGAAACCCTATCTGGAAAAACAAACAACAAAATAACAAACCAAAAAAAGAATGGGCACGCAGACACAACTAACAGGGTCTGACCCCAGTCACACAGCCTCAGCAGGCCCCAAACTTCCCGACATCACTAACTCCTGGTTTCCCACTGAGAAGAAACAAATTCCTAAGTGTCAGTAGAGGACAGTCTGGAAAACTGATATATACACACAGCAGAGAGAGGGGCTTTATGAACATTGCTCTTAAATTACAAACCAATGATGGCAACTTTGTTCTCCTTCATGGAACTCAGCACCTGCTCCAGCTTCTCCTCAGAAGCCATATTCTGCACCTCGCTCAGGTGGTGCTCCTTGAATTCCACAGGGACAGCAGCAGCCTTCAGGGATAAGTCCAAGCACAGGACCGACCGGGTCAGGTCTGAACTTTCTAACTCAATCCATCCATCCCAGTAGCCAGATCCACCACCCATCCCCCGCCCCAGGCTACTCACCTTGAACACTTCCTTAACAGCATGCATGAGCTCTGGCCCCACGCCATCTCCAGGCAGCATGGTCACAGGAAAGGCACCCTCCACCCTCACATCTTGTGCCTATGAGTGGGGTCAGCAGAGATGGAGCAGGGGCAGAAGTGGGAGTCAGAGGGAGAGAGGTGGGGAGGGGAAACCCAAGGGAGCGGCAAGAAGGCGGCAAGGATGGGCGAGAACAAAGCCGGACTCGAGCGTACCTGGCTCGGTGAAGCGGCGTGAGCCGTAGCTGATGTTCCGAGACCCCTCCATGCCCCGGAGTTCCGAGCGGCGAGCACCGCCTGCGATAGACACAAGGTCAGATCGGGGACACCCAGATCCCTTACACCACCACGACCTTGCCTTCTTGTGCAAACCGCGATCAAATCCTCGGTTCTCCCGCCCGCCCTCTGCCCAGCGCGTCCCGGGTCTCACTCGGGTCAGCCAGCGGACATTGCTCAGCGCTGCCATGTTCGACCGAGGAAGTCGCAGGGAAGTGACGCCGGAAGCGAGCGCGGTCGTGGGAGCTGGACTTCCTGTTAGCCCTGGCGAGCTTGGCGGTTCTTTCTCCCGTCGGCAGGGTGTCCGGATTCATTTACGTACTGTCCTGTTTGGTGATGTAAGGTCACAGGACACACAACCAGTTTGTCTGTTTGCTTTGTTTTCAGTCGTCAGATTTAATTTCTCTTGAAAATTCACAACAACATCCAAGAATATATTTCCATTTATTGAAGAAAGACGTGAGTTTAACAATAAGTTGAGAAGTGTTGAGAATCTGTGAATGTTTCTATTATGCGTTATTCTCTTAACTAGTACTCACTGTTAGTCACTTAGAAGCACTATATGAACACACATTGCATGGCAGATGTGTCTTTTCTCCTTTAATTCAGTTAGTGGGTGTTTATCTTGTTTCTATGTCGTTTGTTGTAGGTTTCAAGGGTTGAGTTCAAGTAAAAGGCTTAGCATAAGCACCTTTACCCTCTGAGCCACCTCATCAACTGCAAGTTAGTGTTCTTATCATAAGCCAACAGAATCCTTTTTCTTTGTAATCTGAATTATTTTACCTATTTAAAAGACCTCTAAGACGCGATCCATAAGTTTCAATGGTCTTTCAGAGAAGTCCTTGGCACCCAAAGGGTTCAAAATGTATTTTCTGTTAAGACCTGTTCAGTCTAGCCAGGCGGTGGTGGCACACACCTTTAATCCCAGCACTTGGGAGGCAGAGGCAGGTGGATTTCTGAGTTCAATGCCAGCCTGGTCTACAGAGTGAGTTCCAGGACAGCCAGGGCTACACAGAGAAACCCTGTCTCGAAAAAACCAAATCCAAAAAAAAAAAAAAAAGAAAGAAAGAAAGAAAGAAAGAAAGAAAGAAAGAAAGAAAGAAAGAAAGAAAAGAAAAGAAGAAGTAAAAAAAAAAAGTAAAAAAAAGTAGGGGACAGGAGAAGGAGTTCGGCAAGAGTGGCCTCAGCTGGAGTTTCCTCAGTGACACTGGAGAGCGATGAAATGTGGGTGCCGTCTCCAGATTATTCTTCCTCGAGTGCCCTGCCCTTGTATAACATGGACCAAGGACAGCTTTCAGAGAGATGAAGAGAGGTTGTTAAAGTGACTTAGGATCAGCATTCTCAGAGGAAATGTTTCAATAAAGAAAAAAAAAAGTAGCTGGGCAGTGGTGGCGCATGCCTGTAATCCCAGCACTCTGGGAGGCAGAGGCAGGTGAATTTCTGAGTTCCAGGCTGGGAGGCAGAGGCAGGTGAATTTCTGAGTTCCAGGCTAGCCTGGTCTACAGAGTGAGTTCCAGGGACAACCAGGGCTATACAGAGAAACCCTGTCTCGAAAAAACCAAATCCAAAAAAAAAAAAAAAAAGAAAGAAAGAAAGAAAGAAAAGAAAAGAAGAAGTAAAAAAAAAAAAAAAAGAGAAGGTTGAGAGAAGGTTGGAGTCGGCAGCAGTTAATGGCCAGCAGCTGAGCTGAGGCAGTTGAGTGACTGGACAGACCACCTGGCCAAGAGGATCTCAGCAAGGCAGTTTCAGTGCTGTACGGTAAGGCTGTGAGTGCCATGGCTGAAGATCAGGAGAATGAACTTGTGTGAAGAGACAAAGCACATGGAGTAATGAGAAGTAAGGTTAGTGCATGTTCTAAACCTGAGAGAGAAGAAAAGAGAGATTTATGAGCAATATTGTTGAGCCTGGTGACCATGGAAATGATCTTTATCTAGTTGTAGGAGGCTACTTGGAGAAAGCAAACATTGGGGTTCATTTAAAAGTGCCATCTTCAGGAAGATCTCTGTGAGTTCAAGGCCATCCTGGTCTACATAGTGAGTTCTAGGACAGCCAGGGCTATGTAAAGAGACACTGTCTCAAAAAAAAAAAAAAAGGAACTTTAAAAAAAATTTAAGGGTTATCTTGTCAGAAAGATGGACTTGAGGCTTCTGACAAAATGGAATTGAGAGATAAGTGAAAACAGTCTAAAAGTTCTAATTCAGAGCAAATGAGAAAAGAACCAAAGGTTTCAAATTTCGCAAAAAGTAGCTCTTACAGGAGTCTTTGAGTGTATAAGAAGGAGAGGAAAGTGCTTCCACAGGACTTTTGCAAGTTGAACAGATGTCAGTAACAAGTTGGAGCCCCTTCAGATGAGGACACAGACCCACAGTACTGCATGGTCATCCTCGGTGCAGTATGACAGCCAGGCTAGAAAAGGTCTGGAAGGATCCTGTGCAAAATTTCAGGAAGTCAGACATGGCAAAGAATGAGGGTTATATCAAGGGAGGGCTCTTCGAAGCAGAAAGTTTTCTGTTAATTAATTTTTACTCAGGGTCTCACTATGTAGTCCTGGCTGAACTGGAACTCACTCTGAAGATCAGGCTGATATCAGACTCACTGAGATCTGCCTCTTTTGTTTTAATTAGTATTTAACTATCTTGAGTATTTTGATTAGTAGCTAATTATAGTAATTTTCTTAAATATATGAATAGTAAAGAAGGGCAAAGCTTCTTGTCAGCTGTGTCCTTCAAAAGCTTTTTTCTGTGTACACACACATGGAGGAGAGAGAGAATATAATATTGGTTTTAGTGTATGTTTTATAGTTTCATACTTATCTTTGCATATACTGTTTTCTTTCAACACTAAATTACATGTCATAGGACACTATATCACAGAGAATTGAAAAACCCGTTCCTTTTTTTCTTTTTCCTTTTTTTATTTTTTTAAGTTTTTCTAAAACAGGGTTTCTCTGTATGGCCCTGGCTGTCCTGGAACTCACTCTGTAGACCAGGCTGGCCTCATAAACTCATAAACCCACCTGCCTCTGCCTCCCAAGTGCTGGGATTAAAGGTGTGCACCACCATGCCCTGAAAATAAAAGCTGAAAAATAAAAGCTAATTCTTTTGTTCCACTGTATAGTATGCTATAATGTAAATTTGCTAAATTAATCCTTTCTTAAATAGGCAGATGCCTAGTCTGAAGTCTGATTTGGGCTCTTCTCAGCAACATTCCTGTGTTTATCCATGCACATTTCCCATTGTACACATGATGAAAGTTATAGCCATCCTGCAAGGCACCTCTAGCCATGTATGTATTTCAGGTGAAACGGTGTGTTGGTGATAGCTTGATTATAGATCTGTGTGTGTGTTTCACTCATAGATTTGTTCTGATGCAGTAAACAGAAAACTCAGAATGCTGGCTGATAGTGTGTTTCTCTACCACTACTTCTGGAAGTAAACAGTTACTGACATTGAATTAGCTGCTTGGTAATGTCCCCAGGGATCCAGGTTCTCTATATTATCCCCTCTCTAAATTCCATTAGACCACTAGAAGCATGTGCTGTCTTGGATTAGACATGAGAGGGGGTTTGGGAATGTTAGGAACACCCTTACCGTATGTTGTCTTGGATTAGACATGAGAGAGGGTTTGGGAATGTTAGGAACACCCTTACCCTGTGTTGTCTTGGATTAGACATGAGAGGGTTTGGGAATGTTAGGAACACCCTTACCGGATGGTAGTTCTGAGTGTTTGCTGTTGCCCAGCAATGGAAGAGCATGAGTACTTCATGCAGAGGAACCCATTGTCCAGGCAGTCTGGACTAAGTAGCTGAGTGCTAACTCTAAGCTCCAGCAGATGTGGAGATCTGAGGGTTGCTGTGGCAAGAACTGTAGTAGAAGGAAAAGGAACCAGAATGTGAAGAGAGATGAGGAGAGGAGGGACCATGGCCACCAATAATAGAGATGCAGCGGCCAAGATCATGTAGGAATCCTCAGCTTTCTGAGGGGCAGGAGAAAAGACATTGTAGAAATAAATGAAATAATAGCTGATGTCTATTGAATTTTTAAATGCATGTGTGTGCATATGCACAGACACACATACACACTAAACAAATGTAAAAAATAAAGATAAAAATTGTTGTTTAACCTACTTCATAAGGTTTAACCTACTTTATAAGCCAAGGTCTTGTGTATCCCAGGCAAACCTCTAAAGTGGTATAGCTCTAAGTGGAAGGAAGGCGTATGTTATAATTCTACAGATGGAAACATTGAAGCTTGTTTTTTTTTTTTTTTTTAATCCAGGGACTTACCTGGAATCTAGGACTTTTCAAACTCAAAAAGGTCTTTCCACCTCAACATGACACTCTTATTTGCTTTTTTTTTGTTTTTGTTTTATGGTACTGGAGACAGAACCGAGGGCCTCACAAGTTCCAAGTAAGTATTCTGCAGAAGAACCATGCATAAAACAGGCTGGGGCCTGTCTCAGTGTTCTAAGGCTTGTCTGGCGATCAGGAAGCCATGGGTTTGGTCCTCAGCTGCACAAACCAGCGCACTCCTGTAACTTCACATTTCTGTAAAAGACTTGCAGGAGGCTCGAGAATGAAAGGTCATTCGTGGCTACATACCAAGCTTGAGGTTTGCCTGGGTCACATCCATGTGTGGAAGTTAGAGGACAACATGCATGCATCTGTCACCTACTATGTGGGCCCTGGGGACTGAACTCAGGGAGCGCCTTTACCACAGCCCCAACACATCTTTTAGGGGTTGTACCATAATTTAAAGCAAAAATATTTTATGCTTAAATAGTGTGGACATAATACCAAGTTTCAAGTTGATCATGGACTGATAATAGGCTCCCAGACAGACCTCAGCACAACTGACTCCATGGTGGAAGTGCCATTCAGACCAGAAGACATAGACAGCACCACTTGCCAAAGGAAAACAAAGACCTAATCCATCAAACGTCATAGCTCTGAAAAAGTTGCTAAATGTACTAACCTTGCTTTTTGGCTCCTGTAGTTTCACCCAGGATGTTGTGCTCTCTCTCTCTCTCTCTCTCTCTCTCTCTCTCTCTCTCTCTGTGTGTGTGTGTGTGTGTGTGTGTGTGTGTACATGTGTGCTTAAAAGCTCACCCTGAGAAAAGCTAGGAGCTACACTGGAATCCCAAATACACAGTATAGTCACTAGCCTGCTAATAAAGACTTGCCATTGGCTTAAACCCATGTCCAAGTAGACTTTTTCTACAATACACTTAACCACCCACATGTCAGAAAAAAAATCACCCACATATAGCTAGCTTAGCACAGAACCTGGGGCCTCACTATCCAACACTCTGCTTAAGTAAGAGCATCAGTCATTAACCCTCACACAAGAGCATGCTGCAGTCAGATCACACAGGTCTGGAAACTTCTTGTGTCTATCTCTTTCCATCCCATTCAGTTCTACCACATTGGTCATTTAAAGCAGTCAGGGTAGGAACTCAGACATCACACGAATCAGTAAATGCTGCAAACTGGATTTAGTTTTTGAGAAGCAGCATTGAAAACTTACCATAACACGACAGGCCCTCCAGCATCCCAGGTATGCTGGGCATAATTAAAGCAGTTCCCTAGTCACATCAGATCTCCGGGCCACAGGTCTACTCTGTGACACTTTTCAAAGGCTTGGCTTCCGCAGTCCAAGTCCAAGAGATCTTGTTTCCTTTCTAGGGACGGGAGGGAGCAGCATGATAAAGTGGGACTAGGTGACAGGTGGTGGCTGCATGAGCAGCTCCTTGGGCTCATCTCTCTGGGATAAGGCGCATGACATCACACATCCAACTGAGCACGAGCGCCTGACTTCTGCACCCTGGACAAGTCTGAATTCCACAAACATTTAATTACCAGGCACCTTTCTAAACACTATGGATGTAGAAGAGCAGGGGGAAAAAATCAAGAAAAGACAAAAATTCTTTTTTTTTTTTTTTTTTTTTTTTGACAGGGTTTCTCTGTGTAGCCCTGGCTGTCCTGGAACTCACTCTGTAGACCAGGCTGGCCTCAAACTCAGAAATCCGCCTGCCTCTGCCTCCCAGAGTGCTGGGATTACAGGTGTGCGCCACCACCGCCCGGCTTAGGACAAAAATCCTTGTCTTCAGAAGCTACAGACCAGAGGAGCACATCTCATTCTCCGTTGACCCTGCCTTAATTGTCAGGGACAAAGCACTAGGTGAACCAGGAATGTTAATCATGCAGGGGCGGCTCCTCAGCCGAGGAGATAAAATCAAATCCCTGCATTCCGTCCAGAAAGCTGAGAGTGAAGGCTGCTAACAGCCTGGTGACCTTTTTGCTATCTGGGGAGGCAGACCTTACCCACCTTTAGCTATAGAGCAGACCTCACTCAATTTCCCTAGAATAATCATCCCGACCTCTTCTCTCTGTAGACCATTACCCACCCTTAGGGGAGATGTCAGTACTCTATAGCCTGCTGACCTCTATGTTATCAGAGACCACAATAGATTCTAGGCCTTTTAGCTATCGAAGCCAGCTTCTTGGTCATAAACTTTGTAAAAGAATCTTTATGTAGTCACGCCTTAAGCTTTATTGTGCACCAGGAATTGGACTGATTGCTGCCTGGAAACCTTTTTCCCAAATTGTACTGTTTTAAATATGCTGACAACTGCCTGGCATTAGACTCCCCAAAGTCTGGTCCAGGTTGGCAAAGTCAGTCTGCTGTGGGTTTTCATTCTCATCTCTTCCCACTGCTCAGCTGCCTGTTTGACAGCAAGGACCCCTTCACTGAACTTAAATGTTATTGATGTTTGGTTTGCTTTTGAAACAGGATCTCTCTACATAGCTCTGGCTATCCTGTAACTCATTATGAAGTCCAGGCTGGACTTGAACTCACAAAGATCTACATAAGCCACTATGCATAGTAATTTATGTTTTTATTGTCTCGGACATACACTGTTCGTATTTAACTCTAGGTACCATTAGAAGATTTAGTATGGAAGTGGAGCTGAAGTTTATAAATCGGAGGGATTGGGTCCTTTAAAAGAATTTACAATTATGAATATTATATATATATAATATGTATATATATATACATACATGTTTGTGGAATTCAGACTGTATATATCCATGTGAATATATCACAATGAATTCTCAAAGAGATTGGAGAAAACCTATGAAAAGCCTCATGAAGAATCAGTCTCTGCTACTTCCTCTCTCTTTTTCACCTAGACAAGAAAAGCAGCCCTTGCTGCCCAACCCTATACCATCTACTGCCTGCTCTCCACCTCTAAGTCCAAAGTGATAGCTTCCTTTCCTTTTGCTTTTCCAGAGCAATATACAAAATCATGCATGTGTGTGCACCCATGTACACACACACACACACACACACTTTTATCCATCCATAGAGGTAAGGAAATAGCCAGGTGTGGTAGTACAAACCTTTGATCTCAGCACTCCAGAGGCAGAGGCAGATTTCTGTGAAATTTCTACATAGTGAGAGAACATCCGAAATGAACAAAGATAAGATAATGTGTAGTTTGATACTTCCATCCTGAGTTGACCAATTTGTAAGTAGTACTGCATATGTCTTAAAATATAAACACATACACATTTGCTATATTTGCTCCTGAGCCATTTAAGCCTGACCACAGCAAGTAAGCCACCAGTTTGTAATGAGAATATAAACAGAATAATTCCTGAATTTCTATTTTTCCTTCTGGGACAACACCTGCTAGCACATACACACACAGATATCACTACAAACAAGAGTCTGACCTCCTCATCTGCCAAATAATGGTCATGGTCTCTGAAAAACAACAAAAACAAAACCAGCAGCCACGTGGAGCTTTTCAACCACTAGAGTTTTTTTGACACTGCCTTTAGGTAGCTAAGAAGCAGCCATCCAGAGCCAGCACTAGGTGCCATTTCAGTGCTAGCTTAGAAGCCTACAGACTCTGGCCTCTCCAGGAAGGAGGTGAGCCAAGGAGACAGTGTGTCTCTGCGCGACAGCACAGAGTGAACATTCCTCTCATCCTGAGGGAAAGTAGTCACCTCCTATTTCCCAGTGAGGATGAGATTGGCTGTCTTTGAGAGTCCTAGTGATTGGCAGGGATGTGAAGAGCTTGGAATAACGAGGCCAGAGATCCTGCCTTTGTTCAGGCCAAAGATTGGAAATGGGATATCAGTTTTTCACCAAAGTCTCCAACATGGTGACTCCCACTTCTTTATTATATAGAACTGAATGATTCACCTAGATACCAGGCCAGGCCAGAAATGGAAAAGACCCCCAGGCAAGACCCATTGTTATGATGTGTTTGCTGTTTGCTGTTTTTAAATTTTTCTTTTAAAGATTTATTTATTATTATAGGTAAGTACACTGAAGCTGACTTTAGACATACCAGTAGAGGGCGTCAGATCCCATTACAGATGGTTGTGAGCTACCATGTGGTTGCTGAGATTTGAACTCAGGACCTTTGGGAGAGCAGTCAGTGTGCTCTTACCCGCTGAGCCATATCACCAGCCCGTTTGTTTTTTCTTAAAGTAACTGAGGAGATTTTAGGGGTCAATAGCAAGGAAGACTGAGAGCTGTAACATAACATCCGGGCAACTTTCTCAAATGACCGATCCCTTCACTTCCTGGAAGTATGCGAGAAGTCATAACTAGTGCATGCTTTAATTTTTGTATTATATTCTAATTATCAGGTGACTTAGGAAGTGGATCCAAACAGCAACCTAACACTCTGGGGACTCCAGGGGGCACTCTAGTACAATATACAGACTGTCCAAGCACTAGTCAGCCTAAAATGATTTTGTGTCTACTTCTCACAGTTTTCACAGGGCTGGGGCGTGGGGAAAATAACTCTTCTGTTTAAACAGTATTATCTTAAGTCTAGACCTATCAGAAAAAAAACAAAACAAAACAAAAAAAAAAACAAAAAGCCAACCCTAAGCTCCTTGGAATGGTCAGGGAGGTACCAGCCAGACACCCAGGTGCCGGGAGTTCCCACCTTTGAAGTGTAGCCGGTCTTCCACTTCTACAGGCTCATCCTTCTGGCTGAGGAGTCCGTCTCTCCTCCCAGGCCCGGGCCCTTCTCTGCTCATCCCTGCTCCTGTGACAGTCCACATCCTCTGGATCACACTGACGTTCATGTGTCTACGTAGCACTGTGAGCTTAAGGAGGGCACCGCTGGCTCTCCCCTCCACTTGTGCTCCAGCGCTGGGCACATTGACAAGAATCTTCTTGAACATGAGCACGAATGTCCGTGAAGCAAAAAAGTGAGGCAGGAGGTTCTGGCCTAACTTCCAAAAGCAAGACCTTGACTGGGCCAGAGTGGGGTAAAGCATTTTCTCTAGGCTCAGGCCAAGCCTCCCCTTAGAAAGGGGTAAATCTTCCTGCAAAACAAGATGAATAATGTGAAATAAAACATTATTCCGAGAAATAGACTTGTGACTGGATCTGAAGAGAGATATTCAACTCTGATCTCAATGGCTCATTTGTCCAGGAGCTACTCCGAGTCTCCCAGAAGCCCTTCACTGAGGCTGCAGGGTCTGCTAAATCTCAACATCCTGGCTGCTCCCTTTCTATTCCATGGGGTTAGTGAGGATAGAGTAGAAACTGTACATGCCAGGAGGTCCCCACTAATGTCCGCTATCTCTCAGTGCTACTTTCCCAGGCCAGCCTATTCCTCCATTTCCCCAGGTTATTTCTGATTTAGAGCCACAACACACCACCAAAAAGGCACAGGGACTCACTCCACCTTGCCCGCAAAAGAAAAGCAATGCCTAAGTTCAAGCATCCCTTCCGGAGGGGACAGCAGAGTAAAAAACAAACAAACAAGCAAGCAAACAGCCCAGAGTATCTGGTGAGAGAGACTGGATCAGCATAGAAATGTCCCTAAACAGTCCTTAAGTGTGAGAGGCCACGAGAGATGACTGAACTCTCCCTAAGAAGGTTATATATACTCCAAATCACGCGACACAAGAGGACGCTGCCAGGAGAGCCGGGCATGTGTCTCCTTCAAGCAGGGGGGTGGGGGGGTGGGGGGTGTAGAACCTAGTGTTGAAACGAATTACAATCAGAGAGATTTTCTGTGAGTACTGGGGCAGAGAAGGGCATAGAAAACCTGACAGCGGTAGCTGTGGGTGGAAGGAAAAGGTATCAGAGATTACCTGTGGGCTGCCGGAGGGGCTGGTGTAGACTCACACAGAGGGTGCACTGGCTTGTTAAGGATGGGCAAGGGGGAACTAAATTGTGCCACTGTGGCCTACAAGGCCAGTCACTTGTGCTGGGGCCTGGGGACTCTTCCTGCTCCTGTCCTGCCCCATGGTCCAACCCAGGTCACATTTCCCCAGTTGATGGTCAGCACAGACAGAAAACAGAAGGCCAAGCTAGGATGTGGTCTTCTCAAACACAGCCCGACCGACTGTGGAGAACACAGGAATTCGTGAATAACAATGAGGGGGCGGGGCAGACACAGCAGCCCAGCATCCTAAGAGGGTGGGAGGAGAAAGAGATCACACTTCTTGTCTGTGGGGTAGCGTCATCAGATGGGTGGGAGGAGGAAGAGATGTGGCGATTGGATACTGCAGGTCTGAGGGCCAGAAACCCCAAAAGGACCACGGAGTCAAAGCAGAAGCAACAGTTCCAGAACAGAGAGGATTCAGACTGTGGGCCTCCAGGAGCAGCCGAGCCTGGCAAAGCAGCCTTGGCCGACACTCCTGTGAACTTCTGCAGAAACAAGAGTGGCAGAGATTGTAGGAGGTGGGGAGAAGGGGAAAGGTTTTTAAGAATGGGAAGTCTTAGCCAGCCATAGTAGCTGGCATGCGTGATCCCAGGACTCAGGCTCTCTGATGCTGGCTCTGTTGTGACAGGTCTGGGAGGACCTTCGATTCCACATTTGTCACAAGCTACCAATGTCAATGTTGCTGATCCAGAAGCCATACTATGAGGGGCAAGGTTTAGAGGCCAGTTGGAAAAGAATTCATTTTGAGAAACCTGATATTGATAATTTTGTGGGTAAAGGCTGGCTGTGAGAGGTATGCATGAGACTGGCAGTGTCCCTTCCTTCTCCTTCACAGGTGACAGGGGTTGAAAAACTGGGCAAAAAGAGGAAGAGTGGAGACCCAAGAGGTCAGGAGAAGAGGCAGAGGAACTCTGGGGTCCCCTCTCTGGGCCAGTGCTAGGCAGGATATTAAGGATATTAAGGATATTGAGGGCTGACTCGATCATGCTCCATCTCACCCCCAGGAAGATGAAGATCTCAGAGGGCAAACAGCAGCAAGAGCAAGGCCACCCCCCCAACCCCCTTTTGCTGTTCTGCAGGAAACTGCTGGACTCAACCCAAGGTTTGCTGATAGCCTATAGGACACACAGGCTATGCCCCAAGGTCGAAAGCCAGATGATTTCTGTGCAGAAATAAAAGATGAATGGACTCAGAAAGAAGACTGGAGAGAAAGAGGTGAGCTGGGCTTAGGGTTAAGAGCCCAGCTCACCTGGGCCTTTGAGAAACTTCTACTTGCTTTCCGAAGTCAGAGATTTCTTAAAAGCTCAGGTGGGAACTTAAGTTTAGGTAATCCAGGGACAGGAACGCAAATGGGAGGCACAGGACTCAGGTAGTTCAGTTTGCCTGGGGCCGCATCCCTACCATAAGGTGAGAGAGACCCTTAAGCACTCAGTCCTAAGTCGTGGAGGTTAAGCCGAGGTCAAGTGGCACCAAGGGTGCAGCGACTCCCAGAATCAAGCCTTGGCTATGGAGGGGGCGGTGCACACTTAAGGGAAAGAGATGGGACCACAAAGATGCTGGAGCTTCGTCTGGTGGCGACGGGGAGGCCCTGGAGATTCCCGAGCGCGATGTAACGAGCTGCCTTGCTTAGGCCGGGCTTCCTTGCCGCGCAGCCCCCAGCCCGTCCTTTCCCCGCCTTCCCCGGCCCGGGCCACCTTCCCGGCGCCCCTCCACCGAGGCCGTGGCCCCCAGTCCGGCTACCGACTCGCGAGGGTCCGCCCCGCAGCCGCGGCCCCAGCCCGGCCGCTCCTCCCCCGATGATGTCACGTCCCTGGCCGCCCCTCGGCCGGCCTCGCGCCCCGCCCCCGCCTCCCCTGGCCCGGAGTCCCCTGGGCCCACCCGCTTGCGACAGCCCTCCTCTTGCCCGTGCTCCCTCCCTGCGGCTCCCGCTCCCCAGGGAGCGGCGGCGGCGGCGGGATGGCCAGGGCCCGCGGCCAGGCCCCGGGGAGCGGCGGGCGGCGGCGGCCGCGGCGGGGAGGCGCAGGGACCGGGCCCCGGGGGGACTCGGCCGGTCTGCTGCTGCTCCTGCTGCAGGTGCTGCCGCCCGGGGCAGCGGCAGGCCCGGGGCGCCGGGGCACTCGGGGGCCTGGCGGCGGCTGCGTCTGCTGGCCCGGCGCCGGCCCTGCTTTTCCGCGGGACGCGCGTCTGCTGCTGTTGCTGCCGCCCCGGCCACCACCGTCGCCGCCGCCGACCTCCGCGGCCGCAGCCTCCCCCTCTCGGATGGTAATCAGCGCCCCGCGCGGGCGCCGCGGGCGGGCGGGGGAGAGACCGGGTGGGGGGAGGGCGGGCACCTCGCGGGGCGCTCGCCCCCCCTCCGACGACCGCGGCGCTGGGCAGCCGCCAGAGCGCGCCTCTGGGGCGCCTCCGTGCGGAGCCGGTGCGGGCTCCGCTTCTCAGTCTGTTCACTGGCGCTCAGGCCGCGGGGGAATCCCTCCATCTCTCCGCCCCGCGCCCCGGGAGGGGAGGGGACAGCGCCGGCGCTTGGGGACCCGTTTTCTCTGAGAGAGCACCCGAGAGGCAAGCGGCACTGAGGCACCGGGACTCCGTGCAGCGCTGCGCTCCTGGAGGCTCCTGGTGCCGTCGGGTCGAGCTGAGCTGAGACGCCCACGGACTCGGCGGGACGGGATCCCTGGCAGTTGGGGGCGCCCACGAACTGCGGGTCCTTATGTTCCCCGCACAGGACGCTCTGCCCCGTGGTGGGCTCCACCTGAAAGAGGAGCCGCTGCTGCCCTCCAGCCTGGGCTCGGTGCGCTCCTGGATGCAGAGCGCGGGCATCCTGGACTCCAACACCGCGGCGCAGAGGTAAGCGCTCCACCCGACCTAGCACGCTGGTTGGACCGCTTAGTGTCGCCTTCGTCCTGCACGCCTAGCTACTGGAGCGAGGGGTGGAGGGAATCCTAACTCTTGACTGTCCCGACGAAGTCTCCTGTTCACTGTGTGAGTTTGACTTCTTCCCGAGGATATGGGGCGGGTTGCTCACTAGGGTTCAGGGCTCCGGGGGTGGTGTCTCTCCTCCCGCACACACCTTGAGCCATGACCCACAGTTACTAGCCATCTAGAGATGTACAGCCCATTCTTCCTGCGCAGTCTCCACCTTTCCACTTGTACAGTTCCGCGGCTTCCCAACAAGAAAGGCAAGAAACTCTGTAGTATACAGGACCAGAGATGTGGGTGGGGCTGAAGAGAGGCTAAGCCAGTGGGCAGTTAGCCATGCTGAACTGATTGGAGCTGAAAATGGGGCTGGACTCCTCTGTCCGATGGTTTTGGATAGATCCTTAAGGAGACTGGAAGCTCTTGAGAATTAGCAGGATCTGCTCTGGTTACTTTTCATGCGAAGGCATAGGGAGACTTCTGTAAGAAATGGACTCCAGAATTTGGATGGTGACTTTGAAGGCTTGTTAAGTCAGCCACTGCAGCAGCTGGAACCTGGTCTCTGTAGCACTCCCTCTATTTATACAACATGGACTGGAGGTTATACGTCTGATCAGAAGCTCACTGTACCTAGCACTAGGTAGGGACTGTCCCTGCAGACAGCCAGGACAGGGTAGGCATTGGGTCTTTAGGAAGTTTAAATAGCTGCTGCCCAGTATCTGAAGAATGTCAAAGCAGAACAGGACTGGCACATCAGTCCCATTCACACACCCAAACTTCCTCAGGTATCACTTGTCGTGCACCCCAACCTCACCCAAGAGTAGACACAGAGTGTTTTGTGGACAAAGAGGTGCATTATTTTTGCACATCTGTCTTCACAGAGAGAGTGTGGAGCTTTCTGTTGAATGATCTGTCCTGGACAGAACAGGGTATTCCAGATGAGCCAAGTCCAGGAAGTTAGATTCTCTAGTTAGAGCAATCTAGCTAGAGACTACAGAAACACAATAATGTTTAACACAACTGCTCTCAGTGTGTTGCTGCACTTCCTTCCCATGTCCCCCCTTAAGGTTTGTCCTGTGTTATTCTTAAAACTGTGTATGCCCCCTTTTCTCTTGGCTTTGGCTTTCCTTGGCTTTGAGGTGGTCGTGTGAAGTTATAGCTGAGCATATTAGACTGTAAGTTCCTGTCTCTTTCAGACTTTGCTCTCTGCCTGCTCAAGGCTGCCAGGTTAGATGGGGTGTGTGTGTGTGCCAGAGATGATGTTCTAAAGGTGGGTAAGGGGGCAAGAAATCTGGGCATGGGACTTTCAGCCTCAGCAATCCTAGTCACCGACAGTGTTATCTACACAGAGAAAGGTTCTTGAATGGGGTCTAGTCCCAGTCCCCCAAGACCACATAACTGAAGCCCAAAGGCTTCTGAGGTTTGAACAGAACATTTTCCAGGCCTGAGCTTGCTTGGCCCCAAGTCTGGAGCCTGTCATTCTAGATTGAGAGTTTTCAAACACCTGGGTGATTCTCTTCCCACTTCCAGAGGGGAAGCTAATCCTTGCTTCTCAGCTCTTTCCACACTGCTTGTCCTTTCTCCCGCCTGTATCTCCCCCTCAGTCCTCTGCTCGGGTCTTCCCATCGCAGATCGTAACCAGAAACATCCATCTCCCAGCATCCCCCTCATCCTCCTGACCTGTCTGGTCACACAATGCTGCTGGGTGTGGGTGATCTGTGTCTTCCCTGCTGTCACTCCTGTCATTCCTTCCTCACTGTCACTCCACAGCCACTTGGTTTGCAGAGCTTATGGATGCCTAGTCTCAAGCCCAGTGTCCCCAGCTACCTTTTAACAGCTACCCTCCTGAGTCCTAGATGCCATTCCTCTCTGGCTTGAGGGATAATTCAGACCCCTGGTCCTATACTCTGACTTGTCCCCACAGGCTGCTGTCACTGGCACACCGCAGATAGCTGGCATTCAAGGCTCATCACAATCTGACCTCAGCTTTCGTTCCCAGCTTCTGTATGACAGTAGCTGATCATGTTGAAGAGGCAACAAAACTGCTAGACCTGATCTCTCTCAAAACAGTCCACAAGCCCTTAGCATCGCACACCCACTGCAGAGCTGTAGCCAGCCGGGAGCACCCCAACTCCTCCTCCTCAGCACCGGCTGTCTTTGTGTCCTTCCTCCCTGCCCAGGGGAACAGTTCTTCTTACATTTATTTATTTATTTATTTATTTATTTATTTATTTATTTATTTATTTTGGTTTTTCGAGACAGGGTTTCTCTGTGTAGTCCTGGCTGTCCTGGAACTCACTCTGTAGACCAGGCTGGCCTCTGCCTCCCAAGTGTTGGGATTAAAGGCGTGTGCAACCACTTCCCGGCTAGGGGAATAGGGGAACAGTTCTTAATGTTACTTAAACTACAGGTCAGGCTCTGCTGTCCTCTGCCTGTCTGTTTTCCTGGCTCTGACAACCGATGCTTTCCTGTAGGGCAAAGATGGCAGTCCATTCACCTTTCTTTCTGTAGCCCACAGGCTTAAGGAGTCCACCTAGATGGCTCCAAAAGGCTTCTCTGTCGGGCGCCTCTCTTCACTTCAATATGTTCCAGCAACTGCCACACCTCCCTCAGCTACTGGTCTCCAGTTTTAAAACTTCAACTTTACAAAAATGCCAAAGTTTCAGAAAAAAAAAAAGTAGATGAGGAGGAAAAGGCTTAGAAGGCTTGCTAAGATGAGTGAGGAATTCTGAGCATAGGATGTAGGAAAAGAAGAAGAAATGGACACCCATCCCATAGGAAGGAAGGAAAGGTTCCCTGCTCCCTGCTCCCTGCCAGGGTCTCCTTGACAGGGATGTCTGCTCAGAGGGCCCTGGCCACAGCTGTGACTCCTCCTGCCCTGAGTCAATAGGAATTTATCTCTGAGACCTATCTCCACACCCTTCCCCACTCTCCACAGACAAGTCTTCCTGCTGTGGGCTTAGCAGAGATGGTAGCGCTCTTCTCCTTCTGGTGTGCTTCCTACGCTGGGGAGCCTAGAGCGACCTGCCAGCCCTAGACCTGCAGTAGTTGTGGGAGACACTAGGACTGCTCGTCCTGCCAGCCAGTCACTGCTTGAGGAGCAAGGCCTTAGAGGAGGAAGGCAGCTGGGGATGTCTTTCCTGTAAGCAGCTGCAGGCTAGCCTCCCTGCTAGGAAATGCTTTTGTATGCTTTAATAATTAATAGCTGCTCCTCATCCTGGAACCTGGCTGGCAGGCAGGCCTGTGGGTAGATAGCAAGAGGGTTGGCAGAAGAGAAATGGGGTGAATAGCCGGTAGGTAGGATTGAAAGCCAGGGAGGAAAGTGGTTAGAACACACTCGTGAGAGCTTTCTTTCCCCTGCCTACCATTTAGACCTGGGTCACTAAGTTGATTTGGGGGTCAGTACTGAGCAGTAATGAGAGGGGCTTTGAAGCCTTCACTGACCCGGGCCTCCTCTTCAGAAGATTCATCTATTGAAGTGGCTGCCCTGAGCTACCAGGTCTTCCCTCTGTGGGTACCACTGAGGTAGGTGTGCCTCTGTGTGTTACTGCTTTTATCTTCTTTGATGTGCATTTTGGCTAGGTTCTGAGAATATCTTGGCTGGAGGCAGGCATAGCATAATGATCACTACTGTTCCGGGGACACAGGGAATACCTGAGGGAGAGCTTGGACACCACTGGGATGCTTACAAAGGGGGGGGGGGGTTTAGAAGAAATGAACATGGAGCTTCTGCAGCTAGGCAGGATGGAGAAGAGAAAGACTGGATTGAGCAAAAGAACTTGAGACAAATCTGAAATTGCCATCGATGAAATATGGGAGGCATTGTTTATGTTGGAGGTAGGGTAGTCAGCAGAGCCGGCTTCCAATGTTGATGATGTCAGGATATGTCCCATGAGGTCAATATCTCAGACTTGAAGATGGATCAGGTTCAAGCCAGAGTGCTGTTGTTGTGTAGAACCTTGGGCTGCCAGGTGGGCCAGATTTAACATTTGGCAGGAAAATGGAAGGCAGAAGCCCCGAGGGGTGGTTTGTCCTCTAAGGGGATGCAGAAGGTTATTGCTAAATTGCTATTTATGGTAAGTGTGTGATCAAGCATGAGCGTTGTATGAATAGAGAACAGAGACTGCAACAGGAGCTTTGTCTACCAAAGAGTTCTGGATGCTTGAAGAACCCCGGGGCATCTTGCTCAGCCTTATGAGAGAACATCTCCAGGGACCTGCTGGGTGGGCTCAGTAATAGCAACCAGATACCCTGTTGCTTTACCATGCCAACTAGCATCTGTGCCCTGGAGTGCAGCTTACCTTAGTGGTCCAGGCTATGAAGACCAAGTTGTCTTCAAAGACTCAAGTTGTTCATTTGACCTTGAAGTCTCAAATAGTGTTCAGGAGACCTAGACATCCCAAGGCTTACTACAAGGCTGGACTCTTCTGTCCAAACTGACTTTTCTTCTGGAGTTACAGAAGGTCTCCTTAAATCTTGGGCCTACGTAAGAGCAGAGAATGTGCCGTGATAGAGAGACTGCAATGGAGGCTCCAAGTCTGGGCTTCTCTAGAATAGAAACCCGTTCTTTACCCCTTCAACCCCTCCACAGCCAAGAGGAAAGTATTTAGATGTTGTGTTTGAAACAGCCTTTCTGAGAAAGTGAGGAAATGTATTGTTTGTTTTGGATTCTTGTAAAAACTGGTTGGCGTGGTTGTTTTGTCACTTGGGAGCATTTATCTGAAGAATGCCCATGCTCTATTTTCCATGATGCTAAGGGAATAAAATGTCACTGAAGTACGGGCTCCAGCAGTATACTTGCTTACCTGCATACACCATAAACCTGGGATCTGCAGAGTTGCCCTTAAGCCCCAAGAGCTAAAGCTCCGCTGGCCTCGGCCATATCCAGTACTTCTGGGTGGCCGACAATTGAAACCCACGCTTGGTTGGGAAAGGGTGTACCTTAGCCAGCAACTGCTTCCTAATGCTTGAAGACTTGCTTAGGAGGCCAGAGCTGGTTCTGCTTACAAGTACACATGGCAGCGGCGAGTACGGGAGAAAAATGGAACAGTAGGAGCTGGAAAGATGGCTCTGCAGTGACAACAGAGCCATAGTTTGAATCCCAGTCCCCACATCAGGAAGCTTGCAAATGCCTGTAATTCCAGCTGCAAGGGAGCACACACCCTCTTCTGGCCTGTTTGGGCATACACATGCATATGTACATGGGAATGCACATAAATAAAATAAATCTGGAGGAGAGGGTGTTGACTTAAAAGGTGGCAGCGCCTAACCAGAGTTGCTGGAGTACTGAGTCCCTGACCCCCAGTACTCAGGTGGGATAGGTCTGCAGTCCTTGACCTGTGTTTCTGTAGTTCTCCATAGACTCGAACTGTGACTGCCTACAGTGGTGGCTTGATGGGCTGGCTACCTTCTTGCCTTTGTCTCCTGCCACTCCTGGGGTTCCTGGAATCAATCCAATAAGCTGTTGATATTTGGGTTTTCACCCCAGGGAGTTCTCTGCTTTCAGGAGAACATAAATGAGACACCTGCCTCTCCAGGATTCAGGGGCTCCATCCCTCATCCCCCCCCCCCATCTTTCTTTCTTTTAGATAAGTAGTATGCATCAGTAGACGTACATCCCCAAGTTTCTTCCCACCTCTGGAGGTTGTCTTGGACAATTCCACTTTGGAGAGCGCATAACCAGAGATACTACTGGCTGTCATCTGTTCCTCTTTATCTAAGCAGAGAGCATGCATGCCCAGGATGTGGCCGTGGGGACTGTCAGACCCCTGGGTACTTTGTTCATGGTTACAGCATGGTTCTGTTTCTGTTCTTTAACTGTGGTTTGTTTTCTAATTACAAGAGCAGCAGCTTCTCCCAAGGGGAGAAGAGAAGAGAAACGTTTCCCTTCCTCCTCCCAGGTTTCTTGCTTTGTAGCTTGAAGTTCTCTGTAACAGGTGCTGATCACCTGCTGCAGTTCCAGGCACAGGAGCCACCGAGACTACCAGGGAAGGAAGACACGGGCCAGTCTGCTTCTGTCTCCTGATTTCCATCTTCTGTACAACATATTCCTTGTAGTATTCTGCATCGTGCACATAGAAAATACTAGATTCTTTTCAGCAAAATCTTTTCCCATTTTATCTCAGTGCTAATTAGCTAATGCATGACTGAGGTAAACTAGAGATTTCCCTGGCAAGGAGCAGAGAATGGGCCTATCAGAGGGGTCTTCCCATTTTATTGGCAAACCGTGGTCTGAAGGGGACTAAGACTGTCATTAATAATGTTCTATAGTAGTTCGTGATGATGGAAATGTTAACTAGTCAGTGCTGCCCCATGGAAGGCTGTGAGTGTGAGCAGGGGAGGAGAGTTCCGTGCTTCTCTGGGCTGCCTTAGGAAGAACAGAGCCAGGCTAAGTAAGCCGGTGTGGTGTCAGGGGGCTTGTGAGATGGTTCAGTTTCTCTATGCCTCACCCCCTAGCACTGGATACTGAGCCATACCCCTGTGAGAACCGGCTGCCTTTCCCCTTACCTCATCTCTGTGTTCTTTCGGTCTCCCAAGTAATCCCGTTCCACAGGGAAGGCAGGCCCAGTATAGGGAGTTTGGCCCAAGGGTTAGGGAAACCAGTAGGAGCAGGAGACCAGTTGGAGCAGGGGACCGGCAGGAGGAGGGGATAGACAGGATTTGGACTGAATGAAATTTGCCAAAAGGACTGGAAGAGGAGAGGAAGCTCAGGTCACTAATAGTTCCCTTTGTATCAGTTTAGAAGCCCTGAGCCAGGCAAGGGCTTTTGCATAGAAGAGGCCTCTGAGTGGGGATTCTGTGCTTTCTCAGTATCCACTTCTTCTGCTAAGGCCTTTCTGTCTCCTCTCTTCCCACTGCCTGAGAGACTATCAGACTCATGAGAATAAAGCACAGCAGCGATGGGATTGCTCTACAAGGCCACACACACACACACACACACACACACACACACACACCGCCATCCATCATTTTTTCCACTTGGTGGTTCTTGAAACCATCCCCGGCAGAGTTCAAACTAAGCTGGCCCTGGAAGCAGGAGGGTGGAGCTCAGAGTTGATGTCTCATTAGCATATTCATCCATAGTAATCAGAGACCTGCTGTGATCAAAAGCTCTCCAGGCTTCCCTGCCTCTTAGCCAGGTAGAGAAGCTGGCAGAGGGTGGTCAAGTCCCCACTCAAAAGGACTACCACCTAGCTGGAGGGAACAGGGAAGAATGGAGAGAGGACAGTGCCCTGCAGAGGGAACCTCTAGTAGGGAAGAGTGTTGGGCACCTTTTGTCACCACTTCTGCCTCCTACATCACCCACTCCCATGGCCACTCTCAGGAAAGCACCCACAGGACAGAACAGTTGGTTTTATTATTTGCTATATTCAGTATGAAAACATAGCAATCGCCTCTTTCTCTGACAGCCTAGATACTATGGCCTAGTGTGAAGCCAAAGAAAACAGTAAGTTCATTCTATTTAATTAAAAAAAAATTATTTGTTTATTTATTTGTTGGGGGGTGGTGCTTAAATGAGCCATGGTACACTTACAGAGGGGAGAGGTCAACTGGTGGGTGTTGGCCCTCTCCTACCATTCAAGTTCCTAGGTTCGAATTCAGGTGATCAGACTTGGCAGCAAGAGCCTTTTACCTGTTGAGCTATCTCAATGGCTCCTGATTTTAAATTATGTGGAAGGAAATATTAAATAGCAACGAGTCTGGTAGTCACTGTCACAGTAGTGTGGCTGGTGGGCATCTCGATGCCTCTGTGTGTGTGTGTGTGTGTGTGTATGTGTGTGTGTGCATGCTCACATGTATATTCATATATGGGCGCACATGCAGGGAGTGCATAACAAAGCCAGTCTACTGCCTCATGTCATTCCTCATACACCTTTCTCCTTCTGTTTCTGGAACTTCACCAAGAGGTCAGCAAGTCCCAGGCATCCTCCTGTCTCTGTTTCCCATCCTACAGCACCATGTCCTGCCTTTTACGTTGGTTCTAGAGGTCCAAATTCGGGTCCTCACACTCATGTAGTGCATGCTTTACCAACTGGGGCATTGGTATTTAATGGAAGTTGACTTCCCCCTGTGTAATGAGCCAGAAAAAGCACAAGGCAGAGAATACAGTGCTCTCATGACCTAACACGTAGAAGTCACGTGCTATCATTTTGCTATATTCTGTTGGCCACACAGATCAGCAGAAACACAGGAAGGGAACCTGCTAAAGCACATTGGGAACCATCATCTTGGAGTCTAGGTACTGAACGTACGGGACAACCAAGCCTGAGCCGACTGAAGCACGGTCATTTTTGCAGGATGGCCAGAGCCTTCAGTGTGAATCACATTTCTCAGCAGTGTGGTCACAGCACTCTTTTCTAGGGTGGAGATCACAGAACCTGTAAGAAACATGCTTTGGGATACCTCTAGATTAGAAAGCCTAAACTTCTCTTTCTAGTGTTCATGTTCCTACACAGTCTGGCAGGAACTTCCAATGCAAACTTTTCTCCCCTAACCTTATACCATCATGAGTATGTGTATGCAAAGTGTGTATGTGCATGTGAGTATGCGTGTGTGTGTGTGTGTGCATGTACATGCATCTTTGTATGTGTGGGGCACACGTGAGGGGGCACATGCATATGTCTGCATGAGGAGGCCCATTGTTGCTGTCTTCTTTGGAGTCTTTCTTGGTCATTCTCTAACCTACTCATTGAGGCAGGGTCTTGCAATTGAACCCAGAGCTTGTCTAGATGGCTAGGCTAGCCAGCCAGCCTGCTATGGCTCCCCCGCTCTCTGCCCTTTTAGCACTGGCATATCCCCCAGGATTTATCTATGTGGGTTCTATCTCCCTAGCCCCATCCCCTTTTATTTATGTTTTCCTCCTTTCTCTCCTTATCTCTCGAATTATTTTGAGGCAGAGTCTCCTGTATCTCATGCTCTCCTTCAACTCACTATGTACCAAGGATGAACTTCCAGTCTTCCTGTCTCCACCTCTAGAGTCCTGGGATTACAGGTGTGCACTACCAATCCTGGTATCATGCGGATTCATCATAGGGATTGAACCTAGGGCCCTCTTCCCACTGAGCTACACCCCTAACCCAGCATTTCACTTTTTGAAATCTGATCCACTGACACTTGCCCTTGCAAATATTTCTTGGGCTACTTGACCTTCTCTTTCCCCCTTCCAGTTAATTGAGTATATACTTACTCCTTGAGGGTTGGGGGAAGGCCATAGTCTCTGTAAGTTTTCACTTGGATCCCACAAAAGAGTTATTATCCTTTGTGTTTTCTTGCCAGGTGTGGTGGCTCATATCATAATCCCAGCACTTGGGAGGCTGAGGCAGGAAGATCACAGCAAGTTTGAGGCCAGCCTGAACTACATAGTGAGTTCCAGGCCAGCCTAGACTACAGAGTGAGACCCTATCTCAAAAAACAACAATAAAACAAGACAAAACCAAAACACTGAACAAATGAGCAAACAAACAAAAACCCCAACCCAAATCAATACTCTCCTCCTTTGCTTCCTTTTTCACATGGTGACATTTGGGGCCAAGGGTGCCCATACTGTGACCTTCGTTCCACTCTCTGCCTGTGATTCCGTCTTCTTCCAGGCATTTAACTGCACTATGACATGTTGCGTGTTGCAGAGTTTGAGAGCGGTCTAGCACATGAGACCTGCTTCTTCTCGTCCTCCATGCTCAGTTTCTGAAGAGCCAGGAGCAAGCCAGTTGTAAGGACAAACTAGGGACCCTCTTACCCAGAAGCCGTGCTGTCTTGTCTTAAAGCTGTAGTCATGCCCTCGCTACCAGAGAGGGTATTCCCCATCTATATCCATAGCCCAAGGTCTAGGATAGGCAGACCAATAGCCTGGAACTGTGTAGCATCCCTGGTAGTCTGGAGAACATCATCATGTGGTAGGCAGTGCTAGAATCTCAGTCAAGCCCTAGTTGTAAGCTGGGGTTCAGTGGAAAGTTTATTTCAGAACCTCCCAGGTACTTTTTGATGTCCTAATACACACTCCTAAATGCCTCTGGATAGTATAGTGAATTCGTTTATAGGTTATACACTTGATTTTGGATACAAACCTTCCTAAATATGGGAGAAGGCTGCAGTAGGGGAGAGCCTGTCAGAATGCCTTCATGTAGCACCTATGGTATTCCTTCTTCTCAAAGAAGCAAGCTGGGGTAGCCTCAGTGCTGTGGGCCTCGCTATGGAACTGATACGGTCCTTGCACAACCGTTCCGCATGTCAAAGCCTAGTCCTGGTCAGAACCGCTGGGGTCTTTCTCCCTGAAGGCCCCTTCCAGTGGTTTTCCAGTTCCTTTCCTCCCACAGTGGCGTGGGCCTGGCAAGAGCACATTTTGAAAAGCAGCCCCCCTCCAACCTCAGGAAGTCCAACTTCTTCCACTTCGTGCTGGCCATGTACGACCGGCAGGGGCAGCCCGTGGAGGTGGAGCGCACAGCCTTCATCGACTTCGTGGAAAAGGATCGAGTGAGAGGCTCAGGGGCGGCCTGGGACCAGCACTGGGAGCGGTGGGAGGGCTTCAGGGACCCTGCCGCACTCACGTGAACACGGGGGAAGATGAGTGGATACATGCTAAATGTGTGGGAAAGGATGGGTGAGTGACTGGAAGGCGAAGAAGGACCACGGGGTTAGAGTGGAGGGTGCGGGTGAAGGAGGTTGAAGGCACTGAACACTTGAACATCCTTCTGTCTTATCCTTGCAGGAGCCTGGGACAGAAAAGACAAACAACGGAATCCATTACCGCCTTCGGCTGGTGTATAATAACGGTGAGCAAAACCTGGGTCCCACAGTGTCCCCGAGACACGCTGTACCCACTTCAGGGCCTGGGAGGGCGTGGGGATAGCCATCCGACACGTCTTCGTGCTCCCCTGACAGCGAGCTCTCTCTGCCCTCCCACCCTAGGACTTCGGACAGAGCAAGACCTCTACGTGCGGCTTATTGACTCCATGTCGAAGCAGGTGAGCCAGCCTGGGGCCTGTTGGGGCCCCTTAAAGGCGTGGTTTGAGTAAACAACCTCAGCCCCTCTCCATCTCTTGTGCCTTTACTCACTGGTTTAGAGCTCCCAGTTCCCTGCCTGTGGCAAGTCGATTGCGCTTTTTCTATTCAGTCTGGAAAAGAAAGTATTTATAAAAAGACCCTGGCTTAAGCCATAGTCCTTAATAACCCAGTCTTAGATGTGGAATCAGGGGTGTGTAGTGCATTGGTGAGGAGAGAAAACACTCCTCAGGAGAAGAGGAGGGGGAACAGGACAGGAAGAGATATCCAGGAAGCATGTAGTCTCAGGTAGAGTCCAGCCCCAGCCCAATCCACAGGGATCACTGGAATAGAAACAGCACCACAGTTGGTGCTCTGAAAGCAGGGTTGGGGGGAGGGGGCAGCGTTTTGTGTCCCCTATCAGTCAGCCGTTGGCTAGGGACCATGCCTAAGGCAGGTAACTCCACTGAGAGCAATCTCAAGAGAAAGTCCTCTAACATCGTCACTAACTGCTAAGGGGGATGGGCACCCCTGGGGACTGAAAAGAGACCTGTGTGCTGTCCTAGAGCCTGTCCCACAGACACGCAGCTCCTCACTGATAGGCTGGTTCCAGGAAGGAGGCCCAGGGCCGACAAAAGCAATTCAGAGGGACAGACCTGCTGCATTCTTAGAGGTCGCCCAAGTCTCAGGGTTTCAGAAACATGCTGGGAGAAGGGGCTTGAATTGTGAAGGGGTCAGATTAGTGGGTCTAGAATGAAACATGGCAACTTGCATGTTCTTGTACAGGCAAGTACTTCTAGCAGCCTCACCTGGTCCTGGTTCCAAAGCAGAGCAGAAAGCTCTCAGTCACTGTGATAGGGGAGGCACACCCAGCAGGGGTAGTGGGACTGGGTGGCAAACGAGTGTGGGAGCCTGCAGAGAGAAGGACCTACAAACAGGAAGGCTGGAAGCTCAGGGGCTGATAGACTAGGAAGCCAGATTTACAGCTGGGTAGCCCACTTCTTGTTTAGGACAGGAAGCACTGGGAGACTGGGAAAGAGGGGATCGATAGTCCAAGGGCAACATACTTGTTTGCACTTGGGAACTGATAGGGAGGTATGAAGAGGCAGTCAGTGGCCTCTGCTCCTAGTTACCAGGAATTGCGGAGAGGTTCTCTATACATGTCCAGAAGCCCACCATAAGCATGGAACGGGCTGCAAACAGGTAGATGCTAAGAAGGGGTAAGGGGAGGAGCATGATACAGGGTGGGACCAGGAACCTGTCTGCCTCACCAGCAGAGAATCTGCAGACCTGGTGCCGTTCTTGCTACCTAGCTGATGGTCCTATTGTAGGGTAGGAGGTCCTCCTCCCCCTGAGCAGCAAGGCTTCAGGCTCCTGCTTTGCACCCTTGGACTCTTCAGATCAAGGCAGAGGACATGATCTTTCTTGGGGTGGGACCTCTCCTGATCCTCGGTTTGAGAGAAGGCAGGGCAGACCCACAGGCTCATCCATGCTTGCCATGGGGACTTGAGAGGAGCCTCCTTCCCCTCGAGCCTCCACACTTGCTCCTCCCCAGGCTATCATCTATGAGGGACAGGACAAGAACCCTGAAATGTGCCGAGTGCTGCTCACTCACGAGATCATGTGCAGGTAAGATGGATGGGCGGCGTCACCCAAGATGTGCCTTGACATCGACAAGCGATGTGCCTCTTTGTCAGATGTAGCTCAGGTCTCCTGCCAGGCCCTGCTCCTATTCCACAACACCTCCAGCTCCCTGGGGAAGCTTGGGCAGGGGAGTGGGAGCTCCCTAGGCAGGGTGTGGGCAGAAGAGAGGCTCCTTGAGGCCCCATTAGCCTGGCCTGTTTATGTGACTTCTCTAAGTGTTTTTGCAAAAGAAGCCTCCTGCTGCTAAAGGAAGCTTAACTAACAAAGCTCAGGGGAGTAGCTCTCTGGGAAGATGGGCACAGGCTGGGCTGGGATGTGCTAAGGGGCCTAGATGTGAGAATTGCCAGGCAACTCTTTGGTAGATAATTGGGGGTGGGGAGGAGGACACGCCTCTTAGTTCCCCTTCCTTAGAGCATTTCCTGAAGGGTTTCCCTGGAAATTTCCGTCCTACAGTGCCTCAGAGACAGCTCCTGATAAATGGGAAAGAAAATAATGTTTAAAAACCTGTAGTTGAGGCAAGTGGCTACCCTTGGAAGGAAATTTAAAAAAGCTAGTGAAGGCCTCTGCAGTGCGGGCCTTATCAAGGTCAGGGTGCAGCTTCCAGGCACAGGATCACTTGGGATCACCCAAGAGACACTGTAGGTGATCCACTGCTTGGTGGCACATGGCTTTCATGACAAACCTCATCCCTAGAACTAGGCTGCCAAGGGTCCTGCTAAGCCCCTCCCTAGCTTTCTCCCTCAGGTCCCTGAAGAGATTTCCCTGTACATAGGAATTCTACACCCAGAACAGGTCATCTGATTCCTCACTGGGGCACCCCGCACCCCATGCCTGCACCCCACCTCGTAGTCTCTTTCTTTCACCATTCTTTCTGTCTTTCTTCATCTTTCCTTCAGCCGGTGCTGTGACCGCAAGAGCTGTGGTAACCGGAATGAGACGCCTTCTGATCCAGTCATTATTGACAGGTAGGCTGGGGGAGGGGACCTGGATTGAGCCACTAAGCTTGCAGTGAACAGGTGGGAGCAGAGACGGTCCCTAAGGCGCTATGCGGATGGCTCCGAGTGAGACTTCATAAGGGATCAAAGACATGACAGCCATGGCCCTGAGGGAAGTCCCTATGACAAGCTTCCTGGAGCTGCAGTCCCCAACTCCTTTATCAAAGGAGCCAGAGAAGAACAAGGGGCTGATAGGGGGCCGTGGGCAAGGAGGGTGAAGAACATCTAAGGAGAGAGTCCAGAGAGTGGGGCTGCTGCAGGCCAGGTGCTGCCGATCCTCCGCTGTTGGCCAACTCCACTGCGTGCTAGGAGTGGGAATGCGCACTGCCACACCTGGCTTCGTGTCTGGATTGCATTATATAAGGAAGGAAGAGTCAAATGCAGAGGTAGAGAGATGGCATTTAAAGGTGTCTGCAGGGTCTCAGATCTGGTCATTGGGTTAGGGAGGTCATTAGCAAGGAGATTTGGAGGAGAGCAGGTTTGCAGCAGGGTCGAATATTAGAAGGTTGGTTGTAGCCACACTATGTTTAGCACCCGGATGGGAGGTTTACAAAGAAGACAAAGGATACCCTAGAGGGAGGGGAGAGCTGTGGATACAAATGTGAATGGCTGAGACTGGGGAATGAGTGTTGACAGAAGACAGGAGAGTTCTAAGGGCTGGACCTGAGGTGTCCCTTATCCAGATGTTGTGGATATAGAACCAGCCACGGACAATGAATAGCCACTGTCAGGGTGAGGTCAGAGTAATGTCAGGGCAGTGCCGTGTCCTGTTCAGAGAATGCCCCAAGGACTGCACAGTAGGCAACTGCAACAAATACTGCTCAACACCCGATCATTAGATTTTGCAGTGTGAAAGATACCGATGACCTCAACAGGAGTTTTTCAGTAGAGTTGAGGTGTGTTGCCAAGTCCTTGCACAATTCTGGGGATTGACCTAACAGGGGCAGCAAGGGAGTCACTGAAAAGCTGGGCTTGATGGTCTGTGCTCAGTCTGATAGAGGAGACTCTGAGTTCATCGTATTCAATTCAGCAGGGGGTGAGGTTATTGCACACAGATGAACAAGCAGGCCGGGTTGTTACATCTAGCTGAACAAGGAGGCGGGCTTAGCTAACTTCAGGAGGAGCAATCCCTGGAGGAGAGCAGTCTTCAGTGAACAGTAGGTGGTGGGGGTAGGGGTGGGGGCTCTGCATACACTGTCAGCATTCGAACTCAGACCCAAGAAAGGCTTTTCCAATCCCTGTGATCCTTACCTGGGAAAGGCTTTGGCACTCATTGGGACTGAGCTACTGGGGTCCTGATGTGTCCACATCCCTGTCGGCAATACACATTCAGCCAGGATTTCATTCACTCCCTAAGCGTAAAGAGAAAGCAACACTCAAGGGGTCAGAGAAGCAGGGTGGTGGCTGGAGCAGTGTAGGTAAGGACGAGAGAAAGTGTGTGATATGCTGGGAGACCTCAGTAAGCAAGGACGAGAAGAGGGGTTTCCATGGTAATGTCCTGCAGTTAGCAAAAGCTGTAGGCTAAAGTGCACAGCATAGTGCGCAGGTTGGTGTGCTGGTTTTAAGTGGGGGCTCAGACCACTGGTCCAGGGAGCAGTAGAGAAGACAGTGCAGGAGCTTGCTGGCATTCTCTGCCCATTGCTTTTTGGGTTTATTTTATGATTGCTTTGTCTTCTCTGTGAAGAAGGAAGGATAAAGCTGAGGATGGAGATAGAGAGGGAGACACTAGGGGCATGAAATGGTTGTCTAGGAGACTGAATGGTTTTGGAGGAAATCTCATATAATTGCCAAGCAATACTAGGGCCTGCCTAAGGTCTGTGGTCATAAACTTAGAACTTTCTCTAAAGTTCTCTCAGACTATGCAGGTGTGGGTGCAGGACAGGGGAGAGGCTGTGTGAGCCCAGGAAGGGGCGAGCCAACTGAGCACAGTGAAAGCTGGGATGGTAGGAAAGCTACAGGTGTGTGCAAGATGGCGTTACAGAGATGAGCTGGGACTCGCACTGACTGGCCTTGGGAGAGGAGAATGTAGGTTCGAGATGAGTGAGTAGGCAGGAGGTTAGAAGGGGGCTGGAGGGTGCAGCACCTCTAGGTGGGAGTAGTTTATGGCTGAATTTATTAACAGCATGTTGCCAGCGAAGTGAGAGTGGGGAAGCAATGTCAAGAGAGAAAGAAAATGCTCAAGAAAATGGGGTAGGGAGAGTATCAGAAGGAGAAACCTGTGTTGCCATCGCAACCATCAAGGATGGTAGAGAGGAGCAGCACCCAGGTGTAGATAGTGACTGAGGAGCGAAAGCTCCTAGGGCCGCGGCCAGTGTGAGGCTGACCGATGGCTGCTGCAAGCAATGACTACCTTACTTCACCTGTCTCTGTCAGGGACAGTGGTCTCCCAGCGACTTTGTTTCTTGTTCTCTGCGTAATACTAAGCATACCCTCGTGTTTCTCCTAACAGTCTGTTCATGTTTTGTGCTAGTTTTTCTCCAAGAGTTGGCATTTCCTAGTGATGTATCTGAAGGATATTACTCAGTCCTTTGTTATGTTTGTCCATATTGGCTCTAGTTGGCTGTTGTCTTTGAACTGTGCTTGTGGTGCGCTTTGTCCAGTCTTTGTTACGTTTAGAAAGGCTCTTATACGAACCTTATTATTATTATTTATTCTGGAGATGCTAAGGATGAACCTGGGCCCTCCTGTATACTACTGAGATACACACTACACCCTCATCCCTAAGATTACTTGGGGCAATCCTACAGGGTTGGAGAGATGTCTCAGTGGTTAAGAGCACTCAGAGGCCTGGGTTCAGTTCCCAGCACCCACATGATGGTTTACTACCATCAGTTTCAGGGGATCCAACACCTTCTGACACCGGGCACACACATGTATGTATGGTATACATACATACACACAGCCAAACACTCACATAAAGCAATATTTTTAAAAGAAAAAATATTTCCTATATGATACATACAAAAGAAAAATAAAATAAAAATTACTAAACATAATAATCAGTATATACCTGTGAATATACTGATAGATGAGTGGGACATTAAAAATCAATACCACTGAATAACAGGCATGGTGGTGCTCAGGAGACAGAGGCAAAAAGATGACTCATAGAGTTAGGGCTACATGGAGGCCCTGCCCCAAAACAGCAACAACCAAAGTCCCCCTGAGGCTGGGTGTGATAGAACATACCTACAATCCAGTAGTTGGGAAACATCCATAGGATGGTTAGAGACCACGACTAGGAGGCTCTACTAAACAAAATAAAACTAAAAACTCCCTGCACCAGGTTCTTTCCTGTTTCATACCATTGTCTAGTCTTCTCGTGAAGATAAGTGTGATTTCATTATTTCTAAACTAAATTGTCACAGATTGTGTAATCGATAAATAGTATGTTGTATAGTGAGAGTTGTGTTCATTGTTGTTGTTTGTTTGTATTGCTGTTGTTTTGAAACAAGGCCTTACTGTGTAGCTCTGGATGGCCTGGAACTAGATATGTAGACTGGGCTGGCTTTGAACTCAAAGAGATCAACCTGCCTCTGCCTCCCAAGTGCTTGGATCTAAGGTATGAGCTACCATGCCTGGCTTCCAATTTTTTCTTTTTCAATTATTTGGATCCTTATTTATATGTTTATTAATTATTTTTGAGACATTGAGTAGCCCAGGCTGCTGTTGAACTTGCGAACCTCTTGCCTTCTCCCTAGTACAGTGCTGGGACAGTAGGTACTTGCCACACACAGTTCCCATTTTATTTCATTGACCTCTTAGTGTTTTGATCACTATAGACTGATGATGGTGAAGCTGTAGCAAAAGTATGTAAGACCAGTCCCTCACTTTCCCTAATTTTTTTTCAAGAGAATATTTGGCATTTGGGCCTTTTGTGTTTTCATACAAATTTTAGAATCCGCTGGAATAAATCCTCACACCAATACACACACACACACACTACTTAGTGTATAATATCTTTTGAGTAATATTACAATGAATACAGTCTATTTGCCCATTTTACAGCCACTTTTAATGTCTTTCAGTAAGGGTGTATAACTCTTAAAAGCCACATATAGTTACTGGTTTCATTCATGTATTCAACAGTTGTGCAACAGCACTGTATACCAGACCCTGGTATACAGATAGTGTATGTACCAATGTACCAGGTAGACAAGGAACTCAAGATGAGGTATCCAAGGGAAACTGTAGCTGTTCGGTGGCTACTGTGTCTCCTGCCCATCAGAATGCCTTTGTGGTTAAACATCCTTGAAAATACAGTTAAATTATTCAAGCTATGTCAGAAATTCAGGCAAGAGAGGGCATTCTCCCACACATGTGCATTCCCAGAGGGTCTGTGTTCTCAAAAGACCTGACATCATTATAATACTACTTGCATTGTGGCCTTTTAAAACGTGTGTGGGTGTTTTGCCTGGGTGTATGTGTGTGTACTAGGTGCATGCCTGGTACCAGAGGAGGTCAGAAGAGGGCATTTGATCCTCTGGAACTGGGGTCACAGATGCTTGTGAGCTACCATGTGGTGCTTGGAACCAAACCTGGGTCTTCTGTAAGAGCAACAAGAGCTTGTCACCTCTAAGCCATCTCACCAGCCCTGTATTGTGCTTTTAATACTCCCATTTGTCTAGAGGAATTTTCTAGAGGAGTATGGGAACAAACACTCTAAAACGGATATCTGGTCTACCCTGATGTGGGAGGAAAAGGGCTAACTTATGAATCTGCTACCTAACCTCGTAAATACTTACAAAAACCCTTTTAAGGTCCAAATGCAGAACTTTGTGGACTGCTCCCTGCCTGGAGGTGGTCCACTGAAATATCTTTTTGGAGTGTTTATTTTGCTTACTATGTTAAATAAACTTCTGCTTCAATTGTCTATGTCTCTTGGCTGAATTCTTTCCTTCAAGAAGACAAGAACCAAGAGACCCCCCCCCAGAAGAGTTTTAGGCCTTATATATATAAAAGAATAAATAAAGCAGACAAGAATACTTGTCCTTGTGGAAGGAGAAAGCACAAGGAGTTACATAGTAATAAGTTAAAAAAAAAAGTTGGCTATTTTGGCCTGTTGTGTTCTTGTGTAAATTTTAGACTCTACTTATATAAAGTTAAGGTCTTTTTGGAGGAAATGGAGAAATGGGGACAAGTAAAAAAATTATGATGGAGACATGAAATTTAAATGGAGTGGTCTCAGGAGACTGAACTGGGAGGTGGCATTTGAGGAAGGACTTGAAGAGATAAAGGAATGAACCATTCAGACAAACATACCTTCTCATGATCTATATATTTTATATCCATTGTAAATGATACCTTTAATTTTTTCTTTATTTTTTGAGAAACCATACACATCTGCAATGAAATAAGATCATATCTACCCCGATTTCCCCATCCCAACTCATCACACCTGCCCCAAGTCCCCCTCAACTCTCCCCCAACTCCATGTCTTTCTTTTTTTAACATCTCACTGACAACACATGTACAGGGGTGTGGGTCATGTGCTGGGACATGGATAGGAATCAGAACAGTGACTACATCATCAAAAAAAAAAAAGGGTGATTCCCCTTTTCCCAATGATGGTCAACTTCAGAAAGGAGTGGAGCCTGGAGATCTTTTACTTTATCTGTTAGGATTTGGGGTGGCTTGATCTTGTGTGTGCAACTGTAGCTGCCGTGAGTTTACGATTGCAATGGCTGTATCCTGTCCAAAAGACAGCATTAGCCCCCTCCGCTGGCTCTTACATTCTTTCTGCCTTCTACAGAGCATCCAGTCTCTTATTCTCAGGACGCTGACCAGTTGTGCTGCACTGACTGGTGCCCACTACAAAAAAAATGTAGCTTCTGACCAAAGCTGAGAGCAGACCAGGTCTACGGGGATAAACATACATATGTGGCAGTCATTTTGAAAGTCTGACCACTTAGCAAAACAGTAACAAGTTCTGACCTAGGGCCTGTGAGCTACCCAGACACAGACTTTTACAATTTTTGTTTTGAAATTTTATGTGCATAGATGCTTTGTGCATGAGCACATGCACACACACACACACACACACATTCAACTGTTTGATGTGTGAGGAGGTCAGTAGAGGACAGTAGATCTCTTGGAACTGGAGTTACAAATGATTGTGAGCCACCATGTGGGTGCTAGGAACCAGAGCTGGGTCCTCTGGAAGAGCAGCCAATGCTCTTAACTGATGAGCCATCTCTTGATGAAGAATGAAATCCCCACCACGCCTCCATATGACTTGCTGATAATCATCCAGTTTTCCCATGTGATCTTTGCTTTGCCTTGCTCTGCTGTGCGTGTGCTGGTTTATTCAGATGGCCATTTTAACTATCCAAGCCTTTTCTATGTGACTTTTCCTGGTTTGCTGCACTATGTAGAACTACAAGCATAGCCTTGAGTGTCGTAAGCATTGTAAACTGGATGTGGTGAAGCACGTCTTTAATCTCACACTCGGGAAGCAGAGGTAGGCAGAGTTCTACAAGTTTGAGGTCAGCCTGGTCTATGTAACAGTTCCAAGCCAACTTGTCAAAAAATAAGCAACCAAACACTATAAAGATAATTGTTGTTTGCTTATTTATTTTATTGTTTGTTTTTCAAAACTGGGGTTTCTGTGTAGCCCTAGCTGGCTGTCCTTGAATTACTTTGTAGACCAGGCTGTCCTTGAATCCACAGAGATCCTTGTGTCTTTGCCTCCTGAGTGCTGGGATTAAAGGTGTGTACCACCACTATCTGGCTGCTTTGTTGGTTTTTTTTTTTTTTTTTTTTTTTTTTTTTTTTTTTTTTAGACCAGGCCTTCCTATATAACCCAGGCTAGTTTCAAAGTTGTGATTTTTCCAGTCTCAGCCTCCCAAGTGCTGAGAGTATAAGAGTAAATTGCAGTGCATTGTTTGTTTTGAAAATTTATGTGCATAGGTGTTTTGTGTGTGCACGAGTTCTTATGCGCAAAGGATTAATGGGCATTCTTGTTTTGTTTTGAAATAGTGTCTCACCGTGTAGCCTGGGCTACTTGGCATGGAGACATATATTTATTCATCTGCTTGGTTCTTCCTTTTCCCAGGACTCACTCCCCATTCCTCTTTTTACTTTTTGTTTGAAACAAGATCTCACTAAATTCCTCACTCTGGCCTTCGTCTCATCTGTATCTCAGGCGGGCCTTGAACTTGTGATCCTCCTGCCTCCACCTCCCAAGTACTTGGGATTAAAGGCCTGTACAACTAGGCCGAGCTTTTGTTCTTGATTTGAAAGAAAACATTTCCAAGGTCTCACCACTACAGTGCAGTAGCACATATCTGCAATTCTGGCAATTGGGAGGAGGATCAGCAGTTCAGGCCTATCTTTGGCTACATTGCAAGTTCAAGGTTACCCTATACCACACAAGACCCCTTTTCTCAAAATACCAATATCAAAGAATGTTAACTCTCACTACCTATCTGAAGTTACCATGTTTCATCAAGTTAAGAAAGGTGGTTTTTCCATTTTAATCATGAAAGGATGCTGAATTTAAAACGTTGCTTTTCTCTGTACGTGTTGAGTTCATCATAAAGCTTTTCCCCTTTAATCTGCTTATCTATTAATGCGCTGACTTTTATTAACAGGCTTTGTGGGCTTTTTTTAATCATGTGCACGTATATGGAAGTTGGAGGTCAAGGTTGATGTCTTTCTCCATCTCTTCCACCTTACCTTTTGAGATAGTCTCTCACCGAGTTCCAGGGATCTGCCTGCCCCCCACCCAGGGATCTGCCTGCTCCCCACCCAGGGTTACAGACGCTGTTCCGACTTTTGTAGATGATGCTGGGGATCAAATTCAGGCCTCAGGCTTGTGCTCCATGCACTTTAACAACTGAGTGGCTCCCTAGCTCCATCAATGAAGTTTGATACCGAGCGGCCCACGCTGCAGGGAGCCTATGAGGATTTGCTGTCTTCCTCTACTCTGCTACCTCCTCTGCCAATCATGTGTTCGCCAGGCTTGCTTTTATGTTCCTCTGTATTCAATAAAGCTCAGCTGGGCGGTGGTGGTGCACACCTTTAATCCCAACACTTGGGAGGCAGAGACAGGCGGATTTCAGAGTTCGAGGCCAGCCTGATTTACAGAGTGAGTTCCAGGATAGCTAGGGCTACACAGAGAGAAATCCTGTCTCCAAAAAAAAAAAAAAAAAAAGTTCTCATAATTTGCTTTTTATACTGTGTGATTTGGATCCATGATTTGCCAGCCTTTAATAATTTAAATTGCTCCAGTCTCTTTCTTGTTGTTTGTTTAAAGAGTTTGGATTTATTTATTCTGTGAAGTTATGTTAGAATTTGTCTTGAGTTTGATTCTCTATTTTCACTGCTCAGAAAGTTACCTAGGCTTTCTGTTTCCTTTCCCCTGACCCCCAGCCCTCATGCACAGCAGGCAAGTCCTCTGTCACAAGCTGGCCCCAAACCTCTTTCTCCGCTTTAATAAGCTTCCGTTTAAAGGAACCTGTGCATTGTGCCTACGTTTTCAAATTTATTTCCATGAAATTGTTCATAATATTCTTTTAAAAAATTTGTTGGCTGGGTATGGAGGTGCATGTCTTTTATCCCAGCACTGGAGACAGGCAGGTGGATCTCTGTGAGTTTAAGGCCAGCCTAGTCTACATAAGGATTTCCAAAACAGCCAGAGCTATATAATAGAGAGACCCTCAAAAACAAAACAAAACCATAAACAAACAAACGAATGAATAAATAAATCTCTGCTGCTTTTGGCTATGAACATTCTTTCTAATATGTTCATGTCATGTCTTTGTCCTTAAGTTTTGCGGAAAAATCAACATTTTATTATGTGCTTATTACTATTATGTGTTTATTATTATGGATTTATTTGTTTGAGACAGGGTTTTGGTATGCAGCCAAGACTTTTCTGATCCTCACTCTGTAGCCCAGGCTGGCCTTAAACTTGTAACCATACCCCTGCCTCAGCTTCATGAGTGCTGTGATTATAGAAGTATATTGCATCCCCCCACCCCCACCAATACATCTGCTTATTTTTTTCTTTCTTACATTATTTTTATTGATCCTGTGGGCCATGTTCTCCCGGTGTTCTCAACCCCACTAGCTTCTACAATCCTTCCTTGGCTGTGGGGCTCAGGCTGTGTTGGGCTCACAGAGACTGAAGTGGTGACCACAGAGCCAGCATGGGTCTGCGCTGGATGCTCCGCGTGCACGCTGTGGTTATTAACCTTGGTGTTCTTGTGGAGTGGGAGTGGGGTGTCTCTGACTCTTGTCTGCTCATGGGGTCTTTTCCCTCCTACTGGGCTGCCTTGTCCAGCCTTCAGATGAGGGTTTATACTTAATTTTATTGCATCTTGTTTTACTGTGCTCAATTGATATCCCTGGGAGGCCTGTTCTTTTCTGAAGCTAACAGGGAGGATCAGTGGATCTTGGGGAGAGACTGAGAGGAGGGAAAAAGGGGAGGCTACAGTTGGGATGTATTGTATGAAAGAAGAATGAAGAAAAAGTATTTTAACATTATTTCTATTTTGCTTTATTTTTGCTTTTGTTTTTTGGGGTTTTTGTTTTGTTTTTGGTGTGTGTGTGTGTGTGTGTGTGTGTTATGCCTCCACGTGTGTCTATGCATCATGCCTGTGCCTGCTGCCTGTGGAGGCAGAAGAGAGCCCCAGATCCCCTGAAACTGGAGTTACAGGCAGATGTTAGCTGTCATGTTGGTACTGGGAATTGAACCTGGGTCCTCTGGAAGAACAGCCAGTGCTCCTAACTAATATGCCTTTTCTCTAGCCCTTTATTATTTCTACAAAGCTGTTAGCCTTGTGAGTCTTCTTCTTCTAATGTATATTGTTTTGTAGTGCATTGATTTCTGCTTTATTGGACTTATTTTTTTTTTATTCTTTTCCAGCTTCTTAATTTGGATGCTTGTTAATTTTTTACCTTTTTCTTTTTTAATACAACCATTTAAAACTATGCCTTTTTACTAAAATACTTTTCCAGGGGCTGGGGAAATAGAGCCACTACCTGGCCCAGTGCTAAGTATTGTTAAATTTTTGTTATGATTCCCCTTTTATTACAGGAAAATTAGAAATAGGTTTTCTTATTCTTTATTTTAAAAACAGTTTTCCTTAGAAATAATGATAAACAATAAAATGTGCATGTAGTATTCAACTCAACAAGTACAACACAAGTCTGTAATCCCAGCACTCAGGAGGCTGAGGCAGGAGGATTGCCTCAAGTTCAAAGCCAGTCTAGAACAGTAGGTGCTTTTTTTCTGTCTACTTTACTGGCCTTGGGGTTTTGAGATTTACCCACAGTATGGCATGAGCCAGCCATTCAATTTCTTTATATTGTTGAGTCATATTCCGTCGTATGAATTTGACAAAATAGTTGTCAAATCTTCATTTGGTAGACTTTTGAGTTGTCTCCAGTTTGGAGATATTATTGCAGGTAAAATTTCATAAACGTGCTGGGCAGTGGTGACGCACGCCTTTAATCCCAGCACTTGAGAGGTAAAGGCAGGCGGATTTCTGAGTTCGAGGCCATCCTGGTCTACAGAGTGAGTTCCAGGACAGCCAGGGCTACACAGAGAAACCCTGTCTCGAAAAACCAAAAAAAAAAAAAAAAAAAAAATTTCATAAACGTTCACATGCCACTCTTTATATGGATAGACGTTTTTGTTCCTCTGGGGTAAAATGCCTAAAAGTGGGATGGGTGTCCCCTGGCACGTGTGTGTTAGTGTTGTAAGCTGTCTGTCCCTGTGGTGTGGAATCATTTCGCATTCCTAGCGACGCGTGTGAACATCACTGTTCCTCTGCATTCCTGTTAACGCTTAGAAGACCTAGTTTAATTTCATCTGTTCTAATAGGTATGTGGTAGAATCCCATTGTGTTTGTAATTCGTGTGCCCCTAAGTGCCAGTGACGCCCATCTCTTCATGGGCTTCTCTGACATCCCACGGTGTCTGGTGAGCTGCTGCTCACATCCTCGCCACAGCGCTTCTCTTTAACTGGGTAGATTCGCTTCTCAGGATTGAGTCGGGCAGTTCTCCATCCACTAGATGCAGGTGCTTCATCAGATAGCTGCTCTGCAGAAGCTTCCTCCCAGACAGAGTTTATGTCTCTAATCTCATAGCAATGCCTTTTGAGGAACAGACGTTGTATTTACTTGGCAGACGTCCAATACATGCTTGCTTTTTTTTCTTCTGTGGCTTGTGTGTCTGCTCCTAGCTGAGATCCTCTGTATTCTATGGGTTTGTGTTTTGTGTTTAAGCTCATGATTCACTTAAGTTAGTTTTTAAAGATGCATTTATTTAGTGTGTAGGATGTGTATAAGTGTCCTGACTTCACATATAAGTGTACCACATGTGTACCTGCTACCCAAGGATGCCACAAAAGGGCATCAGATCTCCTGAACCTGAAGTTACAGATGGTTGTGAGCTGCCACACAGGTGCTGGGACACAGACCTGGGTCCACAGGAGTGGCAGCCATTGCTCTCACTACTGAGCCATCTCTCTGGCCCCAGTCTAATCTTTATATGCTGGAGATAGAACCCAGGGTCCTGGGCATGCTAGGCACGTGCTCTACCCCTGAGCTACAGCCCCAGCCCCTGAGGAAACCTCTGTAGAGGATAGAAGGTCTTGGTTCAAAGTGCTTTTGTTTGGTGTCAGGATGGGTTTAAGGTTTTTTTTCCTTTGTTTTTCTTTTTGTTGTTGTATTCTCACCTAGGAGACACTCGGTTATTACAACACCACTTACCTAAAAGACTGCTTGCTCTGTTACATTGCCTTTGCGCTCTGTTTTGTCTCATTCCTGGACTCCTGTGTGCCCCAGTGACCCATTAACATTCATTTTTACATCAGTATCACACTGTTTTGATTACTGCTGCTTTATTATAATTCTTGTTATTAGTTTTGCCCTTTGAGACAAGGTCTCACTACGTAGCCCTGGCTGACCTGAAATGTACACATGTCCACAAATGTACACATGTTCACATATACACAAATGTTCACATGTACACAAGGCTGGCCTGAAACTTGAGTTTATCTTCCTGCCTTTACTTCACAAGTGTGAGCCACCATGCCTGCCATATAACATGCACACACACCCATGTACACACACACACATGTACATACACATACACACACAAAGAAACACGTTTAGTTAATCATCATCTATATTTTTTTGAGATGGAGTCTCATGGATTTCAGGCTAGCCTCCGACTCCCTGTGGACCTAAAGATGACTCTGAACTTCTTCCTCTGCCTCCCAAGTGCTGGGATCACAGGTGTACTACCTCACCTGCGTGTTTTATACAGTGTTGAGGATTAAATCCAGGGTGTCCTGCATGCCGGGCAAGGGCTGTGACAACTGAGCTCCGTCCCAAGCTCATAATCCTTGCAACTGGGGCGTGTCCTCCAACTCTGTCCTTCATGTATTTTAAAGTAATTTTTGTTACTTTAGTTAGGTATGTGCACATACACTCACAAGCCGTGGTGTACTCGTGGAAGTCAAACACCTTGTGGGAATCAGTTCTCTCCTTCCACCATGTGGGTCCCAGGGACCTAAATCAAGTCATTAGCCATGATAGCAAGCCCCTTTACCCACCAAACCATCTTACCAGCCTTGGTTCCTCATGGTCCCGCTTGCTTGACTGTTCTTCATTCTTTGCATTTCCATATGAACTTGTGAATCTGTTTACCAATTAAATCTATTATTAGTAGTATTATTATTAGTGTTATTATTATTAGCGTATGTGAGTCTTTAGTGGGTTCTCAGGGCTGAATGTAAGCCTTGGGCTTACACAGCAAGCGCTTTTACCCACAAAGTCAACCTCACAGTCCTGCTCTCTCTCTCTCTCTCTCTCTCTCTCTCTCTCTCTCTCTCTCTCTCTCTCTCTCTCCTTTCATTCCTTCCTCCCTAAGAGAAAAAGTCCCAGTGGTTTGATTGGAATTACATTGGCTTTCTGGATCAGTTTGGGGAAAATTAAAATATCTTGACAATAAAGAGTTTGCTAGTGTGCCCACAGCTGTGCTTCCTTATTCATTTGTATCTTCTTTACTCTCAGCAATATTTGCAGTTTTCAGTATAGAGATTTTACATCTGTTGTCTAGATTTGTTTCTACTTTGTTATTTTTATGTAGTATGAATATACTTTAAGTTTCAGTTTCCAGTTGCTCTAAACACAAATTACTTTTCTCTATTGATTTAATAATCTACAGCCTTACCAAACTTGCACATTTAGCTCTAGTAGCTTTTGGAAGAAGAAGTCCATCTGATTTCTACATAGACAGTACTCCCATTTGAAAATAAAGTCAATTTATTACTTACTAATTTAGATATCTTTGGCTTATCTTTCTTATCAGAATATTCTGGCTCTATTTCCCAAAATAGTCGTGCTGAGTATGAGTATGTATTGATCTTCGGTGGATAACATTTAGAATTTTACCCATGTATAGTACATTAGTTGTAATTCCTCACAAATGCCCTTTATCAAGTTGAAGGGGTCCCTGCTATTCTTAGTGACTGAGCATTTTTTGAAGAACGGATGCTGGGTTAACAAGATGACTCAGCAGGTAAGAGTGTCTCCCACTGAGTTCAACAACCTGAGTTCGATCTCTGGAACCTGTATAGTGAAAGGAGAGAGCCAAATGACTTCTACAAGTTGTCCTCTGACCTCCATATGTGCCCTGTGACACGCACACACACCCATCTATAATAAAAAATGAGAAGAAAAGAGGTGTGATAGAATCAAGCAAGGTGCTACACACCGGGGTGTGGATATTAGATTTTGCCCAATACCTTTTCTGCATCTATTAAAATGAGCATACTAAAAAGTATAAAAAGATAAAAAAGTTATATATATGTATATGTGCCTGCTTGAATTTATATATAACACATTTGTTCAGGTGCCCAAGGAGGCCAGAGGGCATTAGATCCTCTGGAACTGGAGTTAGAGGTATTTGTTAACCACCTGATATGGATTATGAATGCTAGGATCTGAACATGGGTCCTCTGCAAGAGTAATAAATGCTTTTAACTCTGAGCCATCTCTTTAGCCCCAATCATAGATTTACATTTTCTCTTTATTACACTAAACTACATTAGACAGTTTTCTAATATTAGACTAATCCCACATTTTGTCCAATAAACTCTACTTGTACTATGAAAATATGTATCCTATTTTAATATGCTGTTGGATTCAATTTAATAAAAATTTGTTTAGAATATTTAACTTAATTTAACACTTTTTAGCATTTATTTTTATTTATGTGTGTGTGTGTCTGAGAATGCCCCATGTGTGTGAGTGCCCATGGAGACCAGAAGAGGGTGCTAGATTCCCCAGACTGGAAGGTACAGGTAGTTCTGAGAATCAGACTTGGGTTCTAGGAATTAACTCAAATCCTATGAAAGAGCAGCAAGTATTTTTAACAGTGGAAGTATCTTTAAAGTCCCCTCAAGTTATTAGATTCTTTATTTTGAGATGGTCTCATGTAGCCCAGGCTGGCCTTGAACACTTTATGTAATCAAGGATGAACTTTAACTCCCCATCATCCTGCCTTCTCCTCCCCTGTGCTGGTGTCTGCCACCAAGTCCAGATGATGTGGTGTTTGCATGAGTGTGTGTGTGAATCACGTGTGCATGCACCTGTGCACAAATGAAGCCAGAGAATGACTTGTGGGAGCCAGTTCTTTCCATTTACCATGTGGGTGCCAGGGATCAAATTCTGGGTGATCGATTTGGCAGCAAGTATCTTTACCTGCTGAGCTATCTTGCAAGCCCATCCTCTTTGATTTTTGAAAGAATCTGTGTAGAGTTGATATTACTTATTCTTTAAGTATTTGGCAAAACTCACCAGTGTACTACCTAGCCTGAAGTTGTCTTTATTCTACTTGGAACAAGGGCTTATCTTTTTGTTGGAGTTGAGGAGATGTATCAGTTGGTGACATGCTTGTTGCCAAAGCCTGGGGACCTGAGTTTGATCTGCAGCACCCATGTAAAACAAACGAGTGACAATAACCACCAGGTCATGATGGCACAGGCTTGCAACCCCATCACTAGAGAAACAAAGACAGAGGATTCTGGGGCTCTGCAGCCATCCCAGCTAGCAGAGCCAGTGAGCTCTAAGTTCCAGGAAGAGATCCTCAAAAAATAATGGTGAGTGGTTAAGGCACACATCTGAGCAGCTGTTAGCCTGATGTCTTAGTTACTGTTCTATCACTGTGTCAGAGCACCGTGACCAAGGCAACTTATAAACCACAGTGTTCTGTTGGGCTTATGGTTTCAGAGGTTTAGAGTCCATGATGGTGACAGGAACGGCTGAGAGTTCTTCACAAGGCCACACCTTCTATTCCTTCCCAAACGTTTCTATGAAACGTAGGAGCCTTGGGGGGGGGGGTTCCTCAGTCAAACCTCCACATTCCATTCCCTGGCCCCCACAGGCTGTACCATAATCCAAAATGCATTTAGTTCAACTTCCAAAGTCTCCATTATACTTAAGTCTCAACACTGCTTTAACATTCAAATCTCTTCTGAGACTGAAGGCAATCTTTTAATTGTGACCCTCTGTAAAATTGAAAAGCATTTTTAAACTTCCAGCAGAAACAGCACAGAATATACATTACTATTATAAAAGGGAGCAATCACAAGAGTGAGGAAGTACTAGGCCAAAGGAAGACCAAGACCCAAGAGTAAACTCCAAATCCTGCATCTCTCTGCCTGATGTCAGGGTGTAGGGGGTTCTACCCTTCCAGCTTTGCTGACTGTAAACACTTCTCTCTCTGCCTCTCTCGGGCTGGTTCCATGTCCTGCCTCCAGCTCCCATGTGTTGGGGTCTCCAGTGTGACACGGGCTTTACTTTCACAGCTTCCCACAATCACTACTCAGGGATTCCTGCAGGGACTGCCCTGCCACCCATTGCCTGGCCTCAGCAGCTGTCCTTAACCTCAGAGGAAGATCCCACAACCCCCTTTCTAGTGTATCATCCTGATTCTAAGGCCACGTGAATGACACGGTCATGTTCAGCTGCCAGCTTGAGAGAGAACTTTGAATCACATTTGCAACAGCTTTCAATAGTTTTTGTTGTTGTTGTTGTTTTAAAGGAGTAGAAAATTCCCTAGGCCGCCTTCTTTGACAAATAGGAAGCTTAGTCCTGTCCTGGGTAGGTCCTGCCCTAAGGGCACCCCTCCTTTTATCCCATTTTGGATTAGGCCACACTTTAGTCACCTCATCCTTTTCAGCACAAGCTTTAGCTCCAATATTAAATCTCCTGGTTCTCATTTTCTTTTCAAACTATAATTTTGTGTCAGGCATGGTAGCACATATCTTTAATCTCAGCACTCAGGAGGCAAAGGCATGGCAGAAGGAACAATTGAGAGCTCTCATCTAGATCTGCAATCAGTAGGCAAAGAGCACACTGGAAAGGGTATGCATCTTCTGAAACCTCAAAGCCCGCCCCCAGAGACACGCCTCCTTCAACAAGACCACACCTCTTAATCCTTCCCAAACAGTTCTACCAACTGAGAACCAGTATTCAAACATAAGAGCCTATGGGGGTGCACTTTCATTCGAACCACCACACTGGCATACAGACCTGCAAATACATGCATACGTACTTGCAAACAAAACAACTTTTTTTTTTCAAGACAGGGTTTCTCTGTGTAGCCCTGGCTGACCTGGAACTCACTTTGTAGACCAGGCTGGCCTTGAACTCAGAAATCCACCTGCCTATGCCTCCCAAGACAAAATAACTTTTTTTTTTTTTGCAGTGGTTGTGATTTATTTATTTTTATTTTTTTATTTTTTTTATTCGATATAATTTATTTACATTTCAAATGATTTCCCCTTTTCTAGCCCCCCCCACTCCCCGAAAGTCCCGTAAGCCCCCTTCTCTTCCCCTGTCCTCCCTCCCACCTCTTCCCACTTCCCCGTTCTGGTTTTTCCGAATACTATTTCACTGAGTCTTTCCAGAACCAGGGGCCACTCCTCCTTTCTTCTTGTATCTCATTTGATGTGACAAAACAACTTTTTAAAAAAGAATTTATCCATTTCTTCAGGAATGACCTTTGAAAATTGGTATCTTTTAACAAATTTGTTATTTCTTAAAACTTGCTTAACTTGTCAAAGTAAAGCCATCCATAATGTTCTCCTATAGCTCATAGTGACATCACTGTTCTCATTTCTGAGGCTGGCAACTTGTGGCTTCTCTCTGTTTCCATTAATCAGTTTGGCATTTGCCTATTACTGCTTAAGAGAACCAGCTGTGGGTGGTGTGAGCTGTATCCCCAGCTCACATCTCATTGATTTCTATTTGATACGTATTTTCTTCCATTTGCTTTCTTTTGTTTAACTTCATGTGCCTTTTCTGGTTTTTTTCTTCGTTATTTTATGAGCGGCTGTTTTGATTACATGTGTGACTGTATACCACATGTGTGCAGTGCCCACAGAGGCCAGAAGAGGGTGTAGTATCACCTGGGACTATGGTTGTGAGCCACCGTGTGGATGCTGGAGTCCAGCTGGGTCTTCTGGAGGGATCGCCAGTGCTCTTAACCACAGAGCCATCTCTCCAGCCCGGATTGTTGTTGTTTTGTTTCTTTATTTTATTTTTTATTTTTTTTAAAGTCCCCCCCCCCCAAGACAGGGTTTCTCTCCTACCTGACCAGGTAGTCCTGGCTGTCCTGGAACTCACTCTGTAGTCCAGGCTGGCCTCGAACTCAGAATCTGTCTGCCTCTGCCTCCCGAGTGCTGGGATTAAAGGTGTGCGCCACCACCGCCCAGCATTGTTTTGTTTCTTAAGGTAGAAGCTAAGCCATTGATTTAAAGCCTTTCATTGTATCTATAATAGATTCTCAAAATTGTGCATTTCTTCTTAAATATTCCTTCAGTAACAGACTACATATCCTGGGAAGTCATGTTTTCATTTTCCATTCACTTTTAAATTTTAATTTCATGGAGCTGGAGAGATGGCTCTGTGGTTAAGAGTACTGGCTACTTTTCCAGAGGAGCCTGGTGTGGTTCCCAGCACCCACGTGGCAGCTCACCACTGTCTGGGAAACAAGTGCACACATACATGTAGGAAGAACAACCATACACATAATATACAAATAAATCTTTTATAAATGTTTCTCGCCTGTCTTCAGCGATCGCTCTGTCTGACCCATGTGTTACCCATTATCTAAAAACACGGGAGCTGGCCACTTGGCTCGCGGAGAGTAAAGAACCTGCTGCTAAGCCCGACAACCTGAGTTCAGTCCCTAACACACACGAGTGGTCCTCTGGCCTCCACACATTCACTTTGGCATGTATGTATTAGTGTATGTGTGCGTGTCCATATATGTGATTGTGTGTGTGAGATGCTCCTGTATCCTTCCATTACTAGTTTCGAGTTATATTCTGTCGTCAGAGAACACACTTTGTATGACTTGAATCCTTTTGAACTTCTTAAGCATTATTTTATGAGCCAGGGTATCGCATACCTTTAAAAATGTTTCACTTGTGTGTGCAAATAGTATGTATTATGTTATCGATGGATAAAGTTGAATGAACAGTGAACAAGTCCGAGTAGATGACTTAAGTTGCACAAGGCTTGGATATCCTCAGTGATGTTCTGCCTGTTCTAGTGTTAAAAAGGGTGATGAAATCCCAGGCTAGGGGCCATCAGAGACGGCTCAGTGCTTAAAAGCATGGCGGCTCATTCGGAGCACTCTAGTTCCAGGGAGATCTGATGCCCTCTTGTAATCTCCTGCATAACATAGGCACCAGCTATTTGTGTTATGCATAGCCAGACATGCAAACAAAACACCAATACATATAAAATAATAAATAATTTTTTAAATATCCCTGGCTAATGATGCATCACTGCCTAGTTCTAATTGCAGGAACAGCCTAGTTGACACAGCTTTGCCTGGCGTGCATGGACCTTTGGCCTCCTTCCCCCACACTGTGCCGAAACCAGGAGTGCTGGTGCACACCTGCATCCTCTCAGCTCTCACTGAGAGGTGGAGGCAGGAGGATCAGAAGTTGGAGGTCCAAGCAGTGGTGGCGCACGCCTTTGATCCCAGCACTTGGGAGGCAGAAGCAGGCAGATTTCTGAATTTGAGGCCAGCCTGGTTTATAGAGTGAGTTCCAGGACAGCCAGGGCTACACAGAGAAACCCTATCTTGAAAAACAAAACAAAACAAAACAAACAAACAAAATAGGAAGTTTGAGGTCATGTTCAGTGAGTTGCAAGCCTGGGCTACCCGCAGCCCTAACTCAATTAAATAAATAAATAAAACAGAGTCAGCCGGGCAGTGGTGGCACATGCCTTTAATCCCAGCACTTGGGAGGCAGAGGCAGGTGGATTTCTGACTTCGAGGCCAAACCTGGTCTACAGAGTGAGTTCCAGGTCAGCCAGGGCTACACAGAGAGACCCTGTCTTGAAAAACCAAACCAAACCAAAATAAATAAATAAATAAATAAATAAATAAATAAATAAATAAAACAGAGTCACTGATCATTCCTGTGTGTTCTCTTCCTCTTGAATTTCTGCCAGTTTTGCTTCATGCACATTGACAATTTATTATTACATACATAATTTGAGATTATTATGTCCTCCTGTTTCATTGGCTCATGTCACCAAATACGCTTTGATACTCGTCATACTAGTGTTCTATATTACATTTCATTTATGTTGTGTGTGTGCCAGGCATGCCTGTGGCCGCCAGAGAAAACGGATTGGAAGTTGGTTCTCTCCAGCCGCCTTGTACCGTCCAGGCGTTGAGCTCAGATGGGACTCAGAACTACCCATAAGAGCCTCTCCCCACAAGATAGCTTTGTCAGCCCTACAGTGCATTGCTTATAAAGAAAACTGGTTGTTTTTAAAGCTCTATCATAGTAAGACTTGTCTCTTGTGTGTTCATTTAATTTGCTTTGGTTTGCTTTGGGATTTTTTAAAAGACGGGGGTCTCACTGTGTAGTCCAGACTATCCTTGAGCTCAGGGCATCCTCCTGCCTCTACCTTCTAGGCTAGGATTGTAGGCGTGACACCATGCCGGTAGTATCTGCCTTTTAGTTGGGGGTATTTGAACTGGTTCCATTTCCGGCGGTTACTGGCACGGCTAGGTTTCGGTATGTCCTGGTATTTACTTCCCCTTTGTCACTGGTTCTTCTGCTCCCCTCTGTATTTAGTTACTTTTTTGTTGCTGTGGTAAAATATCTGACAAAAGCAACTTAGGGAAGGAAGGGTTTATTTTGGGTCCACAGTTCACAGATACAGTCCATCCAGGCAGAAGCTGGAGGCGGAGGCTCACAGCGCATGTGCAGCCCGGAAGCAGAGCTAGGAGGGTCACGCCCTCCCCAAGGCCTCTTTTTCCGTTATCTGCAGCCTCGCTGTTCAGCCTGCATTCAGCGAGAACTTTCCACCTAAGTAGCCTAATCTAAAGCCCTCTTCACAGAAACTCCTGCAGTTTATCTCCTGGTGATCCTAGATACTGGTCAAGTTGGAAGTCAAGATTAACTTCCACCTCTGCCTCCTCTTTTTCTTTCTTTTAAGATGTTACTCCGGGCTTTCATTTTCCCTTTGCTTGTTTTTATGAGACTCCTTGTGTTCTGTGGCTTTTCCCCCGGGGCAAAATCAACAGCCGTATCTCCGAGATAGACACTGAGCACAGACCAAAGAAACAGTTCTACTCAAGTCTAGCGTGGTGGGCCGGGGGTTCACCTGGGTTATCTCTGGAGGGATGGGTGACCCAAAGGCAGCCTTGTCACCAAGATGTCCATCCAGCGTGGGTGACAACTCATAAAGCTGCATGCCTGGAGCTGCCTGCGGGATGCAGGGTTGGCAGTCTGGTGGACAGTGGAGACTTCTCAGCAGTGGTTTCTTCTTGTGTAACTTTGAGGAGAGACCTTATGACTCTCCGAGGCTTCTGACATCATAGACTCACTAGGTAGCCTAGGCTAGCCTTCATATCTTAATCTCCCTACCTTAGCCCTCTAATACTGGGATGACCAGTGTGAGCCATCTTGCCTGGTTTACTGAGTTGTTTTTTTTTTTTTTTAATCTGTTCATCTTTGTCTTCATTGGGTTTTTAACAAAACTCAATTTTGTTATTTCAGTTGTTTATTTAAAGCTTTTAGAATATACCTTTAGTTTACTGTGATTGTTCAGTTTTGGGGATAGGGTATCGTATCGATGGATTCTTTCTCCCTTCAGTTATCTTCCTCTATTCTCAGGGTTCCCATTCTATCCTCAAGATCTACATACACATTTGCACATACACACACTCTCTCTCTCTCTCTCACACACACACACACACACACACACGTGCATGCTTAAATCTAGATTCCACATGTAAAAGACCTATTATTTTAAGAAGAATAAAGTCATATAAACTAATACATTTATCCATTTACTTACTATTCCCAGGAATTCTTCATGTTGCTTTGGGCTCCAGCAGTCCATCTGTTACCATTTTTCTCCTGTCCCTCTTGTACTGATAAGCTTTCTTTTGTAGTTTTGCTGGGTATAGAATTTTATACTGACAGGTGGACTTTCGTGGTTGCTTTGTTTTTGTTTGGTGATCATAACTAAACCCAGGCCTTCTGCACACACTAAGACTCTTCTGAAACACCCCACTGTCCTCTCACATTTCTGATGAAAGATCTGATATAACTTATCAGATTATCTTATCTCCATTCCAGTATATATGGCGTGCCTTTTATTTCCGGCTGCTTTAGGATTTTTACCACTCATTTGGAGCAGCCTGGTTACGGCGTACATAGATGGAGCTTTTCGTGTTCCGTGTGCTTGGACTGTGAGGATCTATCTACATCTCAGTTTAAAGTTTTACATATTTTTAGAAAGATTTTTTTGTTTTTGTTTTTGTTTGTTTGTTTGTTTTTTAAGACAAGGCCTCACGGTGCACTCTTAATATCCTGTAACTCACAATGTAGATCTGCTGGTCTGGAACTCACAGAGCTCTGCCTGTCTCTGTCTCCTAAGTGCTGGGGTTAAAGGCATGTACTGTCATGTCTGGTTTTAGAAAGTGGTTTTGTTTTTGTCTTGTTCTACCATTATTTGTTCAAGTGGGTTTTTTTTTTTTTTGACCTTTCACCTTCTTCAGGGATTCTAATTGCTATATGTAGGCAGATGTAGGGGTTTGTGGCCCGTTTGTCTTTTTTTATTTTTGAGATAAGGTCTTACTATGTTGCACAGGCCAGCCTTGAACTCATGATCTTCCTGCTTCAGCCTCCCAAGTACTGGCATATTTGTGCCTGCCTCCTCTGCTCCCCTTTATATTCATACATATATGAGAGTCCTGTACCCCAGTGGCTGTTTATTGCTTATACAACTGAGTGGCCTTGTGATTTTTGTTACTTTCTGAGCTTCCCTAGCCATCTGAGGTCTACATCTGGGGGAGAGAGAATGTTTCAAGGAAGCAGCTATAAAACAGAGGCTCTCATTTCTTACACCCACTTCCACTCTTACTTAATACCTGTAGTTCAGAGTTAGCACCATGGTAGAGGTGGTGGACATCTGAAGATGTTTAGGACAAAAAGACAGTCCAATGGTGACAGAGGTAAGCTGTCATTCTTCGTTCTGGGTGTGGTACACAATTCTATCTTTTGCCGTGGTAAACTTTTGTGGCTTTCTGAAATCCTCACCCTCCCACCCCAGAGACCCTTCCTTTCCTGCCATTGATCGACTGGAGGAATCCTTAGCCCAAATTCTACAGGATCCTCTGTGGGTCTAGGGATAGAATTCTGGGTAAGTTTGGATGAGAACATTCTCTCTGTATTTTACACAACCTCTAGGTTGGTAAGCCAGTAGCAAAACATTAATATTTCCTTCAGAGAAGGGAATAAGTGACAGACATGGGAGGGTTTCTGTGGGCAACTGTCTCTGTAATAGTCACTTCTTTCTTCTTTCCTATTATAATTGTGCACATGTGTGTACACACTGTGTGTGTGCACTCATGCATGTGTGTGTGCACGATTCTCTCTCTCTCTCTCTCTCTCTCTCTCTCTCTCTCTCTCTCTGTGTATGTGTGTGTGTGTGTGTGTGTGCATGACCTTCAGCAGTTGGCATTCTCTTTTTTACTGTGGGCTCTGGGGGCCACACTCAGGTTTTCAGGCTTGTACAGAACCTCTATAAACTTTTACCCACTGAGCTGCCTTGCTGGCCTCAAAAGGAGTTAGCTTTCGTATCATAGTATAGGGATATTGTGAAAATTTTAATTATAATTGTGTTAGGTCTTCAATTAGCAAAGTATACAGCCACATTACCGTTCCATTTATCATCTTGAGCATTTTGTCTTATACCAATGGAAACTTTACTCTGAGAATAGACGTAAAAATCTTGAAAAGCTAAAGAATTTAGAACTAGTCCCCCATTCCTCTAAAAACAACATTTTATTTCCTCGTGCGTGCGTGCATTTCCATGACTGACGTCTTACAGCTAGTCATCCTCAAGGAGGCCACATCTGGCTGATGGGAAGGCATCAGCTTCTTTGCTGAGCTCTGGAAGCGCATCTGGTCCCCAGGTGTCTCCATTAGTACTCAGCTCTGCCTGGGTACCTGAGATGTGCTAGCCATTCCCCAACCTTTGGTAAACCCGACAGGTCCTGGCTCGGTTTCCTGCTCCTTACCTTTGGAGGACACTTTCCAGCTGCTCCACAGTTATTTTGCAGCTCAGCTGAACTGAGCTGTGACGGGGAGCTATGACACCCTGGATCTTCCCACTTTCCACTATAAAACCAATAATGAGCTCAGGGTCGTGAGCCTTCCGCAGCTTGTTGCCAGGTAACCGGTTGGGGAACTACTCTGATGTGCCTAAATTTCAGTCCTCGGTGGAAACTAAGACCCCTCCAAAGAAAAATCCTTTTCACTTCTTATGTTAGCAGCAGCTGCTCCTGGGTCCGGACCAGCCAGCAGCAGTCTCCACGGGGGTCAAACCCAAGACTGATTCCTAAGCTAGTGGACTGAAGCAGGGAGGCAGAGAGAGAGAGAGAGTCCGGATGTGAGTTGAGCTAGAGTCTGTCCTCAGCCTCTGTCATCTGAGCGCTCTGGAGTGAAGGCACTGGGCTAGCATTTGACAGATGATTGTGAGAGCAGGGAGTCAGAGGCTGAAAGTGGTAAGGGAATTACCACCAGGCATTTCTAGATGGGGTGACTATCTCTGGGGATTTGTAGCTGGTTTTGAGCACACTGACCCAGTATATTGATCTCCGGGGGCCTTATGACACCTCCTCACAGGCTTTGTGACTGGGAGAAAATTCACTGAGTTCTGGGAGCCAGGTTAGAGGGAAAGCCTTGGCAGAGCCAGGCTGCCTTGCTGTCTGTTGACAGTCTAGGTGTCTGCCAGCACTGCTGTGGCTTTGCTGCTGCCAGTGTGGTCACAGGACCCTTCTCTCCCGTGTCACTTCTGCCTTAGTGTTACAAGGATCCTTGCCATTGAATGGAGGACCCAGTCAGATAATTCAGGGTGATTTCCTCTCAAGATCCCTAATTTAATGACATCTATAGAATTGGAGAGATGGCCCAGCTGTTAAAAGCTAGACTCACAACAAGAAAAAATATCTCTAAAGATCCTTTTTCAAAGTAGGGTCATATTTACATTTGCAGGTTGTAGACTATGGATATATATTTTGGGGATGGTGGTGAGACATTCACTGCATTGCACCCAGAGAAAGGGATTGGATCAAGCGCTGATGACACCCATACAGGAAATCCTTAACCCAGTAAGTTAGCTGAGAACCCTTTAGCTTCCAGTGAGACTCACAAACACAGGGCATGACGAACCCAGCTGGTTTACTGTGTGGAACAGGACACAGACCTATACAGCTCTGCTGGGGAGAGGGTTGCTCTGTGTCCACACTGTGTCAGCATCCCCTCCTAGCCACCCCTCACCCCTTTGTCACCACGGCTTGAATTTGGGTCATCTACTATAATAGAATTCCTGAATATAGAGCCATATATGCACTTATTTCTCCCACATGAAACTGTCCAGAAGTAGCCAGTGTAGGTGGCTCCGCCCCACCAAGTCATCCAGGACAAGGTGCTTGTCCTCAGCTCTCCATAAACTAGCACCCTATCTGCACAGTGTAAACAGAGCTAAAGACAAACCATCATTCTGTTCCCGCCATTGGCCAGAACATAATCACATGGTCACACTTTGATGCAAGGGAAGCTGGAAAACGGAGATTTGTGGTAGATTTTCTGAACCTGGATGAAAGTCGAAGAGCCCTGTCCTGAAAACAAAGGAAGTGTGTTATTTACTTCTGGGTCACAGCCACTGGTATGTCTGAGAGAGCAACTTAAAGGTGAGAGATTTATTTGAGTTTCCGGTTTCAGAGTGTTCGTTCTGTGGTCCCTTGCCTCCATGCTTCTGAGCCTGTGATGCAGGAGAACATTGTAGAAGGAGGGGCAAAAGGAGGGAGGTGCTGTATACATGATGTCGGGCAGGAAGGAGAGATAAGAAAGAGAGTGAGGGGGAAAAGGCAGAGATGGGGAGGGGAAGGTGCACAGGACAAGATACAACCAGCAAGGACACGCTGCCTGGGACCTGCCTTCTCCAGCTAAGCTCTACCTCCTAATGTTTCTAGATTCTCTCACAAGCTGCAGACTGAGCCTCCAAGAGCCTGTGAGAAAAGGAATATAGACAGCAGAGACAGTGAGTGCTCCCTGTCTGGTGTCATCTGTGAATAAATGTTCCCTTTGTCTAATTCTACCAAATACTCGTCCCGTTGGAGCAAGTCCTTGCAATCTCTTTTACAGTAGGGAGCTGGTGCAGAACCCAGGTGTCCATCTGCTTGTGGTTTGATGGGCCTTGTGTTCTAGAGATATGAAGGTGAGTTCTTAGGAGCAGGGCTAACACTGGGAGTGTCACTTCCCACCTGTCTCCTTGTCACTGGCCAGCTTTTAACATGGAAAAGTTCTTAACATGGTGGTTCTTGCCCCTATCACCTTAGGTCTGCTAAGATATCTATCTATTGGGGTTTTTTGTTTGTCTTGCTGTTGTAAGCCCAAGCTATGCTGTTGCAAATGAATTTTTAATGATATATTTCAAGCTTGTTTCAAGGTGACAGAAACTAACCAGCATAACTCCTAAAGCAAATCTTACACAGTCCCATAACAGTCAGTTCTCATTCGCCCTCCCCCCAGCTCCTAGCAAGCACTAACCTGTGTTCAGTGTCTGTGGGTTCTGATCCTGGATACCTCCTAGAAGTGGCATCACACAGTACACCGTGTTGCTGTGCATAGTGTGTGTGTGTGTGTGTGTGTGTGTGTACATGTATGCCACAGTGCCTGTGCAGAGGTCAGAGGACAACTTTGTGTAGTTGCTTCTCTCCTTCCAACCTTTATGTGGGTTCTCTTGGGATCAAACTCAAGTCAGCCCCAATGCAAGGTGTTTTATGGCCAGCTTCTTGTATTTGGCCTAGTGTTTTCAAGGTTCATGCAGATTATAACTTATAATAGCATCCACTCCATTCATCTTTCTGCCAAATACCATCTCACTACTTCTGATTTGTCCATTCATCAGTTCAAAGATAACCAGGCTGTTTCTACTTTGAGCCATTGTGAATTATGTGACTACGAAGCTTTGTGAACTAGGTTCTGTGGATGACTCAGTGGCTCAGGTCTACAATTCCAGCTCCTTGTGAGGCCAAGGCAGGAGACCCTCAAGTCCCAGGTTAAAGTGGAGAGACCTTAGCTCCAAATTACAAACAAAATTAAGAGCAAATATTTCTATACAGCAAATATTTTTAACTCAAATGTAATTGCTGAGTTATAGGTTAACTCTGTCTCACTGTTCGCAACATTCATTTTTTACCCCATCATTAACATATGAGGGGTCTATTTTCTTAAACCCTAATCAATACTTTTAAATTTTTTTATTTTTTGTATTTATTTATTTATTTATTTATTTATTTATTTATTTGGTTTTTCCGAGACAAGGTTTCTCTGTGTAGCCCTGGCTGTCCTGGAACTCACTCTGTAGACCAAGCTGGCCGCGAACTCAGAAATCCGCTTGCCTCTGCCTCCCAAGTGCTGGGATTTGAGGCCAGCCTGGTCTACAGAGTGAGTTCCAGGACAGCCAGGGCTACACAGAGAAACCATGTCTCGGGAAAAAAAAATCCAAGAAACCAAAAAAAAAAAAAAATAGAGAGAAAGAAAATTTTAATCCCGACCTGGGGTTTCTACTCTGCCTTTGATCCTTTAGTTCCTGGATAAAAGGCACACACAGCCTTTATAGACAATAAAGCCTTAACACTAGAGCGGGGCAGATGCTACCCTCTGTGTTCTTAGAATCTACTTTCCTATCGATAACCCGGAGTTATTACTCTCTGTGTTTCATCTGGGCTGCTCTTAACTCCAATTGGCCAGCCCTGAGGGCCACATTTTCTTTTCTTGTAACCCATGTGGCTTCTCCTTCCTCCCCCTGCACTCTTCTTCCCTTCCTGGTTCTCCTCAGACCCCAAGCCTGTGAAGCTTAAACCCCACCCATGTCTTTTCTGCCCAGCTATTGGCTGTTGGTGTTTTTATTTACCAGTCAGAAATAACTTGGGGCCAAGGTCTACTTGGGGACTCTCTAGTCTATGGACAACTGTGCTGTCTTAGCATTACAATAGATACTTAGCACTTAGCATTACAAGAGATAACAAAAGGCCAAACCTCAACAGGACACAAAAAAATCTAGTTTTGTGGAGTTATAAAAGAATGATATATTTCTTTGAATATTTGGTGGGATTTAACACTAAAGTCATTTGGACCCGAGATTTTGTGAAAGGTTTTTAAAAGGCTAATTCAGTCTGTCATCCTAATTTTATTATCCTGCTGAGTCATTTTGAAGTTTTGCCATTTCATCTATGTTGTCTGGTGCGCAGTTACCCATAATTCCTGTGTGCAGTCTCCCACAATTCCTGCTGCTGCCGGGTTATTGCCTCTCTTAATCATGATTTTGGCAGTTTGGATCTTTCTTTTTTTTCCTTGTCAGTCTATGCATTTGCCACTGTTGTCACTCTTTCTTTATTTTTATTTCTTTTAATTTACTGTTAGTGGTAAGGGCACACATGCCACCGTGCAAGAGCAGAGGCCACACGACAACTTCGTGCTTCGTATAGTCTGGTCTCTCCCACTTTTGTTGGTTTTATTGTTAGCATGAGACTGTATATTTCACTTTGTGTGATTTTAACGCCCAGTAACCACAGTACACAGGGAATAAATAACATGCTATTAGAAAGTGACCAAATAAAGCATGAGCATTAGTCCTACACCTTGCTAACCACCAGAATTAGACTTTGATCGAAATTGCTTGATAAACATTAACTTAAATATTTCTCTGAGTTACCAAATGAGACCTTACCTTTAAAACAAACAAACAAACAAACAAACAAACAAACAAAAGATCCACTAATCCTTTAACTGCACCACAGCTCCTGTTGAGACCCTGTCTTCTTGGCAGCCCAAGTAGCGCCAAGCCCTCCCTCAGGAGAGGGTAGCAGTTAGCCAGCCCCAGTCCCTGCTTATGGTGACCACGTTCTAATGTGTACATTAGGAAGGCAGTAATTGAAACTGGAAACTGCAGCCACGTCAGAAGATGTCAACAGGACCCATGGAGCACAGGATTCAGGCACTGGAGAACCTAACACAGAAAAGGAGGTGGAGGCCCATGCCAACAAGGAGTTTGACAAGAAGCACAACACTGCTGCATGCCCCTTGGCTCCTGCAATAGTTGTGTGACATAAGAAAGCAAACACTTCTGCCTCTCGGTGCTTGAGCAGTCGCTCTTCTGTTCAAATCTGGTTAAAAGTTCTCCTCAGGCTCATCTGCAAAGCGCCGTTTCCTGATGAGCCATGTGGATCTTTGTTTATTTGTTTGTTTGTTTGGATTTTGGTTTTTTGGGGGACAGGGTTTCTCTGTATAGCCCTGGCTGTCCTGGAACTAACTCAATGTAGTTCACTGTAGACCAGGCTGGCTTCGAACTCAGAAATCCGCCTGCCTCTGCCTCCCAGAGTGCTGGGATTACAGGTGTGCACCACCACCGCCCAGCTGAGCCTTGTGGATCTTAAAACAAAACAAAAAACAACTTAACCAACTTTGACTTAATCATCTCTATTTTCTATTCTTTATTTTGTTCATTTTGGCTCTAATCTGTTTCCTTTCTATTGTTTACATTGGGGGTAGTTTCCATTTTCCCAGTTTTTAAAGGTTATGTTGGAGATTTGAGATCTGTCTTTTTTTTTTTTAAACTGTAGCTCATGTAGATTTCATAAGTTACATAAAATTTCACCCAAGCATTACTCTGGCAACATCATATAAGTTTTAGTTGTTCTGTTTTCATTTTGTTACCTAAAAGATTTTATAATTCTCTTGGGATCTCTTCCTTGCCTCTCTGATTATTTACAAGGGGCCTTATTTCACTTCAACATTTGTGAGTTTCCAAACTTGCTTCTGTTGTTGATATCTATGTTTAATTCCACCGTTGACAAAAAACAAAAAACAAAAAACAAAAACAAAAACAAAAACCTACTTTGTAAACTTTGTAGGGTGCTGGTCCCTTGAGGTTTATGGGTGATGTTTAAATGGCCTTGTGGTGGTTATAATAGGAATGGCCCCCATAGATTCATATGTTTGAATGCTTGGCCATAGAGAACAGCACTGTTAGGAGGCATGGCCTTATTGGAGGAGGCGTGGCCTTATTAGAGGACGTATATCACTGTGGAGGCAGAGCTTTGAGGTCTCAAATGCTCAAGCTGTGCCCAGTGTGAAGCACATCCTGTCATCTTCTTAACTGCCTTTGGACCAAGCTGTAGAACTCTTGAGCTCCTTCTCCAACACCACATCTGCCTGCATGCTACCGTGCTCCCCCTCATGATGATAATGAATTAAACGGCTGAAGCTGTAAGCCAGCCCCAATTAAATGTTTTCTTTTATAAGAGTTGCCATGGCCATAGTGTCTCTTCACAGCAACAGAAACCCTAAGACAGGCCTAACATGAGCTATGTTTTTGTTTTTTGTTTTTTTGTTTTTAAAAAATGCCATGTGCACTCAAGAAGGTGCTTCTGTCTGTCACTGAGACAGGGACTGGAAGTCACCAACTATTATTGCCGGAGTGTTTCTCTCTTCTGTACTTATTTTTTGTCTGGTTGGTTTGTTTTGCTTTTTGCTATGTGTGTTTTGGAGCACAGATACTGGCTGTGTGTGTTTGTAATTGTTATTTCTACTCCCAATTACACAGTTAATATATTTTTATTTACTTTACATCTCAATCTTAGCCCCCCCTCCTTCAAGTCCCAATTGTCCCTTCTGCTGCTTCTCCTCAGAGAAGAGGAGTCCTTCTTGGGTACCATCCCACACTGGGACATCTAGTCCCAGGCAGACTAGGCACATCCTCTCCCACTGAGGCCCGACCATGCAGTCCAGGCAGGGAAAGGGAATCCAGTGGTAGGGAACAGAGATCAAGGAAGCCCCTTGGTTAGGGGACCCACAGGAAGACCAAGGGCACATTAGCTACAAATGTGGAGGGGGGGCATCTAGGTCCAGCCCCTGCATGCTTCCTGGTTGGTGGTCCAAGCTCTGTGCCCCCATGGTCCCGAGTTAGTTGACTCTGTGGGTGTCCCTGTGGTGCCCTTGACCCCTCCACTTTGCTCACTCCTATCCCCCACTCTTCCACAAGACACCCCGGGTTCCAACTGATGTTTGGGTGTGGTCCTCTGCATCTGCCTCTGGATGAAGCCTCTTAGTAGAGATGTAATTCCCATCAAAACTCTAACACAATTCTTTACAGACCTTGAAAGAGCAATTCTCAGCTTCATATGGGAAAACAAAAAACCCAGGATAGCTAAAACACAATTATTATGAAATATTCTTCTTTGTGTCTCATAAGCTTTGCCTTGAAATCTGTCTGGTATTAGGACAGCCACCCCGGCACCCTTTTGGCTGGAATTCGTATGACATACCTTTCCTGTCCTTTTGTTTTCTGAAGTGTGTATTACATGGACAGCAGCTGGTTGAACCACCTGTCTTTTAATCCTCTCTACCAATCTCTGCCTTTAAACTGGGACAATTAATTAATATTAAATGTAATTACTGATAAGGCAGGGGATTTTTTGTACTTAATTTGTATTTGATATTGAAGATTCGATCTAGGATCTTATGGTATGAGGCAAGGGGCCACCACTGAACTAAATCAATAGCCCTCTTTTTACTTTTAGTTTTAAGAGCAGCTTGGACTCACTTGCCCCGGCTCACAGACTCACTCTAGAGCCTCGGTGGGCCTTCAGCCCGTGGCTTTCCTGCTTCAGCGCTACAGTGGCTGAGAGCAAAGACTGGCGGAACCAGGCCTGGGTGTGTGCTTTCTGTCTTTTTGTTCCTCTGTTATTGTTTTTTTTTTTTTTTAATTAAGTGTATATTTTCCAGGGAACTGTTTTAATTCTGTTGTACTTGTTATTACTGTTATTTTCTTAGCAGGTACTCTAAGAATTATAATTAAATATCTTAAATTTAGAATAATCTAATTTAGCCAAAGTCAACTTAATTTATACACTATACAAAAATAATGTCCCAAGACCAGAAAAAACATAGCTTTTGCACATGCACTCTTACAAAATAAACATAGCCAGTTTGCAATACTAATAACAGTGTCTTAGTAGAGTCACCTCATGCTTTCTCTCTCTCTCTCTCTCTCTCTCTCTCACTCTCTCTCTCTCTTCATTTTGTTTCTCATTGTCAGTAAGGTTGAAATCTTTTTTCTTTAAACAAAAAATGTGTTTTTAAAAATTCTCTCATATATTTACACCCTGACTGCAGTTGTCCCTCCTGTCAGGAAAGAGCAGACCTCCAGGGACATCAACCAAACGTGGCATAACAAGCTACAGTAAGACCAGACATGTACTATCACATCAAGGCTGGTCGAGGCCACCCAGTAGGAAAAAAATGGTCCCACAAGTAGACAAAAGAGTCAGAGCCAGCCTCTGCTCCCACTGTTAGGAGTCTCACAAGAACGCCAAGCTACACGGCCATAGCATATGCAGAGGACCGAGGTCAGACTGCTACAGGTTCCCTGACTTCTGCAAGCCCCCGTGAGTACCAGTCAGTTATCTTCTTGAGTCCCTGGCCCCTCTGGTTCCTCCAATCCCTCCTCCCCCTCCTCCTCAGGACTCCCCGAGCTCCTCCTAATGTTTGGCTGTGGAACTCTGCATCTGCTCCCATCAGTTGCTGGGTAAAGTCTCTCTGGCCCCTTTGAGGACAGTTCTGCTAGGCTCTGGACCGAGAACACTCTGCAGGCAGGACAGACTATAGGACAAAGGTTTTGTGACTGGGTTTGTGTCCCAATCCCTCCACTTGTGGCCTTGCCTGGTTACAGAGGATGGCTGGTTCAGGTTCTGTGTCCCCATAACTAGGAGTCTGCTAGTGTTACTCTTACAGATTCCATGGAGTTTCCATTGCAGTAAGTTTCCACCTTGTCCCCCAAATGCCTCCCCCCCCCCCAGTTCTAGTCATTTCTCTCAGTATTCTCCACCCCACAAGCCCCCTGTTCTCAACCCAGTCCACTGGCTAAATCTGTTCTGTTTCCCCTTTGCAGAGAGAGCCTTCTGTCCTCCCTTAAGCCCGCCTTGTTTTTTGGGTTCTGTGCATTGAAGCATGATTAAGTAAGATAAAAGCTTAAGCAGGCCTATAATAAAGTCATTTAAAAATAGTCCTTATTTTAAGAATAGTTGTAGTAAAATATTACTGGAGGACTGATGATGTAGTTCAGTAGCATGCCTGAAGCCCTGGGTTTGATCCTCAGTATCACATAAAACAGCTGTGGTGGAGCATATCTGTAACCTCAGCACTCAGGAGGCACAGGCAGGGAGGCAACCTGGACCTGAGAGCGCCTGTATTAAGAAGAAGAGGAGGAGGAGGAGGGGGGCTATGATGACACACACCTTTAATCATAGTATTGGGGAGGCAGACGCCAGTGGATCTCTGTAAGTTCAAAGCCAGCCTGGTCTGCAGAGCAAATTCCAGGACAACCAGGATTACACAGAGAAAACCTGTCTCAAAAGGAGGAGGAGGAGGAGGAAGAGGAGGAGACAGAGGAGGAGGGAAGAAGAAGAAGGAGGAGGAGGAGGAGGAGAAGAAGAAGAAGGAAGAAGAAGGAAAAGAAGAAGGAGAAGGAAGAAGAAGAGGAGGAAGGAGGAGGAGAGGGAGGAGGAGGAGGAGGAGGAGAAGGAGAAGGAGAAGAAGAAGAAGAAGAAGGAAGAAGAAGAAGGAAAAGAAGGAGGAGGAGGAAGGAGGAGGAAGAAGAGAAGAAGAAGAAGAAGAAGAAGAAGAAGAAGAAGAAGAAGAAGAAGAAGAAGAAGAAGAAGAAGAAGAAGAAGAAGAAAGGAAGGAAGGAAGGAAGGAAGGAAGGAAGGAAGGAAGGAAGGAAGGAAGGAAGGAAGGAAGGAAGAAAGAAAGAAAGAAAGAAAGAAAGAAAGAAAGAAAGAAAGAAAGAAAGAAAGAAAGAAAGAAGAAGAATGACATTACTAGGCTGTTCCTATAACCCTGGTCTCATGTGTGTGCAGTTTAGTGCATTCCTGTAACTCCTGCTTCTACATAAATACACACCAGGACAGGACGTTCCTATAACCCTGCCCCCCCCATGTGTGCACACCAGGGCGGTCCTATAACCCCTAGTCCCACACCAGTCTTTTAAATTAGGTAGAAAACAAAATAGTTACATGTGTGCTCCCTTTTATATTTACTTGTTATTATTTTTCTTCGTGTGAATTTGAATTACTACTGTCTCGTGTCTCCATTTCAAACAGAAGGATTCCCATTACGATTTCCTGCATGGCAAATTTGTTGATGATGAATCTTCAGTTCTTATTTACCTGAAAATGTCTCAATTTCCCCTTCATATTTGAAGTAGAAATTTTGTCAGTATTTTTGGCTAACAGTTTCCCTCCATCATAACATGTCCTCTCTGATTGTGGGCTGCTAACATGTCTGATGAGGAGTCAGGCGTGAGTCTTGCTGAGGAGTCTTTGCCTATGGGAAGTTAAGTTTTCTACTTGCTTCTCAAACTCTGCCTCCATCTCTGTCTTGGACTAGTTTAAGTCTGGCACATCTGTGGGGTCTCCAAGTATTGCCTGGGATTCACTGAGCTTCGTGGATATCCTCCATAAAGTTTTTCATCAGATTTGGGGGGTCGGGGCTATTATTCAAACATTCTTTCTAATCCTCTCCCTCTCTTTTCTCCTTCCAGAGAGGATGCACTGCCTGCCTGTATTACACACGCGGGCTGATGTCCCATAAACCTCCTGGGCTTTGGCTCTCTTCTCCATTCTTCTGAACTAGACAGTCCCAACTGGCTCCGCCTAGTTCACTGCTAGCTTTTCTTCCCCATGAGCTATTTCTTTCATTTCAATCATGTCTTTCTCAACTCCACAATTAACATTTTAAAAACTATTTGTTTATCTTCATTGATATATTTTTGGAATGAAACCATCTTAAATTATTATTCATTTATTTACATCCCAAGTGTTGTCCCTCCCTCCCAGGCATCTTGAATTCTTTATACATACTTTCCTTTAGTTCTATAAACATTAAAAATAATGTTTTAGATTATTTGTCTAGAAAGTCTAACATGGACTTCTTCAGGGACCTTCATATTGATTGCTTTATTTGTTTATATATGAGTCTTGCTTTCTTATTATTTTACAAATAACACAATTCTTTGTTTAAAACTAAGCATTTTAGTAATAGAATGAAGAACCTCTGGCAATCATATCCCCAATGGTTGTTTTTGTTGCTGTTGCCTATTTTTTGTAGGGTTTTTGTTTTGTTTTGTAACTTTTCTGGATCAGTTCTCTGGCTTGTATTTTTTATGATGTGCAGTTAACAAAGTTTCTGGTATTACTTTAATGATCAACCTAATTAAATAGGCTTTTCTGCTCCTCATTGGAAGGCCCTGTGTGTGTCAGTGCACACTGTCCTCGCACTGGTGATTAACAGCTCTGCCTTAGATGTTTCCTCTTGCTTGGACACGGAGCCAGAGATGAGACTAGATCCCACACCATCCCTGGGCATGTGCCCTTCCTCAAGACAGGCATGGCTTCCTAAGGCTTTCAGAATGTGCTAGAACTTCTTAGAGGCCTCTGTAGAAATCTTATTTCCAATTCCTTTCCTTTAAAGAACTGTTTGACCAGATTTACTTTCCCAGAGAGTGTTGCTGTCTTGAGCAGCTGACCGTGAAAATATAATGTGTGTAGCTGGGCTCTTCTCATAGAGCAAGCTTTGAGTCGGGTAATAAGGTCTGTGGGTAGGGCTTTTAGGGGCCACCAGACTGGCCAGAGAGTGACAACTGCTAGTGAACAGAGCTTGTCAAAGGCTCCTATCCCATCTCCGTCCTCCCTGGCTGCTGCCAGGCTGCTGATTTTGCAGGTACTATAGATAGCTATGAGGCTTCTGCTTTCCAGCTAAGCTGGGGAGTGGAAGAGGACTATTTAAACACCACTAAGTTCTTAAAAATTCAGACACCTTTCTTGAAATGTCCCAAAACGTATTAATTTTAAGAGTTGTGGAAATAGTAGCTGTACATGATGTTACACAGCTTATAATTTTAGCACTTAGGAGGCAGAGATAGGAGAATCAGGGGTTCAAGGTCATCCTTTGCTATATAGTAAGTTCAAGGTTAGTCTGGCCTACATAAGACTCCGGTCAAAAAAGAAAAATAACAATATATAAACAAAAAACAGAGTTTTTTAAAAGTTGATCGTGCCAGGCGGTGGTGGCACACGCCTGTATTCCCAGCACTCTGGGAGGCAGAGGCAGGCGGATTTCTGAGTTCGAGGCCAGCCTGGTCTACAAAGTGAGTTCCAGGACAGCCAGGGCTATACAGAGAAACCCTGTTTGGAAAAAACCAAATCCCAAAAACAAAAAACAAAACAAACAAACAAACAAAAAAAGTTGATCGTGGTTATTTTTGCCATTGTTTTTATCGCTTTGTGGGAACACTCTGTGGTTCTCAGTCCTCTCCCTGTAGTGGGCATCTTTAACCTGAGGATACAACTTTACATGTTTCCTATTAAAAGTTATTAAGAACTTTGAGCCAAAATTCATCCCGCCAAAATGGTGTGTGTGTGTGTTGTACATGGAGAGGCCAAAGGATAAGCCCAAGTGTCATTCCTCAAGAGAAATCCTCACTACTTTTTATATGTTTATTTATTTTGTGTATGGCCCTTTTCCATGTATGTATGTTTGTATGTATGTATGTCCACCACATGTGTACCTGGTGCCTGCAGAGATCAGAGTCCCTTGAACTAGAGTAACAGCTGGTTGTGAGCCACCATGTAGGTTCTAGGAATTGAAATTGGGTCCTCTGCAGGAGCAACAAGTGTTCCCCCTTGTTATTTTGAGACCAAAGTTTTGCTTTGTTTTTTAAAATATGGGTGCTAGGCATTGAACCCAGGTACTCATGCTTGCACAAGGATTTTACCAACTGACCCACATCCCCAGGCCCCAGTACAGTAATTTTTGGTCCTTTAATTCCATCCTGAAGCAGGCCCTATGGTAAGTGTTCAGAAGAGAGAGATCTAAACAAATGATTTGTGCTCCCAGAGAACCCCAAGGGAGTGTTGAGAAGACAAAATATAATTAAACATTTCATAATAATGAAAAATAATCAGAGAACTTGAAGGCGAGTTAGTTGTGTACACTACATAATGATAGGAAGTCGAGAGGAGCTGGAGAGATGGCTCAGTGGCTAAGAGCACTGGTTGCTCTTTCAGAGGACCCAGGTTCGATTCCCGTCACCCACAGCTAATAACTGGACTCTAGTTGGAGATGCCCTAGTTCTAGGTCCAATGGCCTCTTCTGGCCTCCATAGACATAATACACAGACATACATGTAGAGCATGCACATTGAACAGACAGACAGACAAAATATAAAGGGGAACTAGAGAGCTATATAGGAGTTTAAGACTACACTATCCATCATGGTAGCCAGCACCACACAGACATTAAAATTGTTTGCTATGACTGGGCAATTAGTTGTATTTAGTCATAACTAAGATAGACTTAACTTCTTTAAAGGTTATTTTATGTGTATGTGTGTATTCCTGAGTGTACACACATGTGCCACAAGTGTGTAGGACTCTGTGGAGGTCAGAGGAGGACATCAGATCCCCGGAATTGTAATTACAGGTTCATTGTGAGCCACTGTGTGGGTATTGGAAACTGAGCCAGAGTCTTCCAGCAAAAGAAGAAAGTACTTTTAACTGCTGAGCCATCTCTCCAACCCTCCTCAAGTCAGATGTAAACAACCACACTCCAGATGCTTTATCAGACATCATAGCTCTAAGACTTTAAATAATTACTTGATTGGCCAGGATAATCTTGCATTTGAGCTAGAGATAGAATATTCCTTCTGGTTGGGGCCTTAGCTCTTTTCTGGCTGTTAGTCAGGATCACTGCCATGGGGTATGCTTGCCGCACAATGAGTGTTGTTACAGTCACACTGTTGAAGTAGGTCATGTCACAGCCACCTGGCAGAGGTCAGCTCTAGTCTCCTTACAACCTACCCCCAAGTCAAGTTCAACCTAACAAGTGAGTCAGTGAGAAAGGCTTCAGAAGCCCAGGGAAGAATCAAGCATATTCCTAATAGAGACTTCTTTAAAGTTTATTTTATGTGTATGTGTGTATTCCTGAGTGTACATACATGTAAATGCAGTGCTCCTTGTACCACAGTCCCAGGTTAGACCTACAGTGGCTTCTGCCCTTCCAACCAAATCACATCATGCTGCAAACATCGGTGTCTGCCTTGACCCATTCTGCCCGTTCCTTTTGATGGTTTGACCTCCTATCACCTGAATGGCCGCTTCTCCCTTCCCTGCCTAATCCTTTTCACAGCTCAGAGCCTTGGAGGGAGGTAAGAACAAAAGAAGTTTGAGATAAATTTCCCCTATCTGCCCTGGGGGTGGAAATGTCAATTATAAGCACAAACATCTCAAGGGGACCCCTGCTTTATCAAGGACATGGGGCAATTCTCCCTTTGAAAATTACAGGAGGTCTGGCAATCCATAATAGATATCTATAGTACTGGCTGTCTACAGCTTGAATATTAAGTTTTGTTTTAAGTGAACTTGCTTTAGTTACTCTTCTATTGCTGTGAAGAGACACCATGACATAAGCACCTCATAAAAGAAAGTATTTAGGTGGAGTGGTGCTGGTGCACACCTTTAATCCCAGCACTTGGGGGACAGAGGCCAGTGGATCTCTGTGATTTCCAGGCCAGCCTGGTCTACAGCGTTAGTTCTAGGACAGACAGACCTACACAGAGAACCCTGTCTCAAAAAAACAAAACAAACAGAAAAAAAAGAAGGTATTTAACTGGGGGCCTGCTTACAGTTTCAGGAGGCGAGTCTGTGGCCGTCATGGCGGAGGTTGAGGCAGATGTTAGACAGACAGCACTGGAGCGGCCGTTTGGAGAATGAATGCCTCATTCTCGTTAGAAGCAGAGAGTGCCTGGTGTGGGCTTTTGAAGCTGAAAAACCCTCCCTCTCCCAGTGACACATGTCTTCCAACAAGGCCGTACCACCTAGGCCTTCCTAAATGGTCCAGCAACTGTAAACCAGACATCCAAATGCATGAGGCACAGAAGGGTTACTTGGAGCTGGCTGTCCAGCCGTGACTCGGAGGCATGCCTCTCCAGTCTGGGCTTCAGCCTCTAATTATCATGAAATAGAGCTGAGCGATTGCTCACTTGGTAGGGATGTTAAAGAAAAGAAGGGCTGGGCACATAGCTCAGTTGGTAAAGTACTTGCTTTGCAAGCACAAAGTCCTGAATTCAGTCCCCAGAAATCACACATATACGAATGCTTATTAATCTCATTACTGGGGAGGTAGAAATGGGCAGACCCTTGGAGCTTAGTGGCTAACCAGACTAGCTCTTTTTTTTTTCTTTTCAGCTTCAGGCTAGTAAGAGACCTAGGCTCAATGGACAAGGTGGATGGCACCTGAGGATGACACCTGAGGTTGTCTTCTGGTCTCCACATGCAGATGCACCTACCCACACATAAGTATACACATACACACTCACACACTAACTCACATACACACGTGTTTATACACACACACACAGAGGAGGAGGAGGAGAAATATGGATGATGTGAAGGAGAGGCAACAGGAGTTAAGTGAGATGTACAAATCCAGTGCCTGCCGTAGTATCATGTGTCATTTCCCAGCTTCTGCCTCTCAACCTGCTTCTCGTGATCATCTTAGACAGCAAAGGTACCTGGGGCTGAGAGCAGCAAGAACATTCGGAGTCAAGGGAGAACTTCCTGACTCTGACTAACCAGGTCTTAGAGGAGCAGAAGAATGGTGGCCGTTAGCATGTGCCCCGGCCTGGGGCTCTGTTCCTGGGGCTGGAAGCTGGCTTTCTCTAGATAGAGGGGGCTCCGTCCAGGCTCCCACCTCTTCCTTTTACCCCGGCTTACTTGGCACCTTGCAGAAGATGCCTGGCCTTGCCAGCACTCCCTCCCTCCTTCTCTCCCTCCCTCCCTCCCTCCCTCCCTCCCTCCCTCCCTCCCTCCCTCCCTCCCTCCCTCCCTCTTAACTCACAAATAGAGCCCAGCTTCCCACCCTACAGCTAAGGAACATAAACACCACTTAGTCTCCCCTCTCCTTCTATCCCCACACTACTCATGAGATCACCCTCCTGCTCTGTGAGGAGGAAGTTAGTCTATTATCTCACGCTCACATAAGATTCTCCAAGCTAGCCCGGCAGTGGTGGTACACGCCGTTAATCCCAGCACTTGGGAGGCAGAGGCAGGCAGATTTCTGAATTCGAGGCCAGCCTGGTCTACAGAGTGAGTTCCAGGACAGCCAGGGCTACACAGAGAAACCTTGTCTCAAAAAAAAAAAAAAAAAGAAAGAAAGAAAGAAAAGAAAAGAAAAGAAAAGAAAAAAAGAAAAAAAGAAAAGAAAAAGAAAAAAAGAAAAAGAAAAAGAAAAAAGATGATTCTCCAAGCTAGGGGACATCAAGAGATGTACGCATGTGCCTGTGTCTATATGGACACAAACAAGTTCAACGCTCAGATCAGCTACTGTCACTGCACCCCAGCTGGTCCCCAACTCTATATGAAGAACCCAGAGGCCTTCAATTACCAGTCTCTCCACTTCCTCTCCCCTCAGGCCAATCCAGGAAGAATGGGGTCTCCACAACTCTCCATGGACAGCCAAGGACCTCTTAGCAGTTTCTCCACCCCCTCTCCCCATCTCCTCAGGCCCCATGCCCAGCCCTGAGGTTTGGAGAGCCTAGTAAGTGCCCCATCAACATGTTAATCAAATTACTTAGGAGCTAAAATTGACGCTGTTCATTAATTATACAAGATTATGCTAATTGTGCATGCAAATGCATGCAGGGGAACAGAAGGTGTTCAGGCGCATGGTGGGCCATTAGCATAGAGGATGGGGTGCGGGTGCATTGGCATGCTAATGTATGCGCCCTGGCTATTTATAGTCCCCCAGCCCATCTGCACAGCAGCCACCTCTACCCTAGTTGGGGATCCTGGTGGGGAGACTAGGTCCAGGCGTATCAGGTGGCTATGGCTCTGGAGATGCTCTGTCTTGAAGACTTGCACACCAAGTTCAGGAAGCAGCCTGGAGCACCTCCACGTAGTATGCCTCATCTATTTCAGCCACCTCCTCATTCACTCTGGCCTCATCTCTTCGGGTCTGCCCCTCTCTCTCTGGAATCAAACTTGCTCGTCAGCTGTCACAGTCAGTAAGGTATTTGGTGAGAACTTCCATTTGCCCACAGTATCTAAATCACACATGAAGTGAAGTCAGTCCCAGGGCTCTGATCTACAGCTGCCCCTGGGTACTGCTGGACAAGTGTACCAATCTTGCCACTACTCTGAAAAGCTGTGTACCTTTTGTCTCCTGCTTCTCTCTGAGGTCCACCAAGACCCACCCAATGCTCAAGAGCAGATGTGAGCTATAGAAACTCTTGTACCCTCGGCAGGCAAGCCAAGTTGCTCTTGCTCGGAATACTTGGCAAATTGTCCTGCCTCACCCACCACTGTGTGGTGCTCTTTGAGTGTCTCTATCTTTGCTCATGTATTGTAAATTATTTTTTTAAATATTGTTCAGAAGCTAGATCTATTGGCACAGGTCTATCATTTCTATTAATCTTGGAGACTGAAGCAAGAAAATTGCAAGTTCAAGGCCAGCCTGAGGAACTGATGGAGGGATTGGAGCTCAATGACAGAGCACTTGCCTAGCATGCATGAGGTCCCAGATCCAATCCTCAACACTCCCACCAACAGCAGCAAAGGGAAAACTCTTGCTAGCCTCTAGCTCCCCTGTGACTGGCATGTAAAATATGTCCTTTGGAGTGGATGGATAACGGGAGTAAGGGTTTTCAGTGCAGTCCTGCATTGGGGGTGGAGTGCAGCAGATGGGCTACATGTCTCCGGTGCTAGTCTGTTCTTGAGGCCTGTCCACTCAAACACAAGGCTTTTGTGATAAAGATTAGCAGAGGGCCCGTACCTGTTGCCCCATCCCAGGCTGTACTGTCACCATGTACATAGAAATACACCTGTGGTTCTATGCTGTCTTTTGCTCCAAATCTTCTTTCTTTCCCAAGACTTTCATAAGTGCCACCGTTGCTTTGAACACCTTAGTCCCAACTTGTGCATCATTCATTAAAATCTCTTTCTAGATCTGCACAGTCCAATATGGCAGCCATAAGCTATATGGAAAAACAGCTTTAAATAAATGAAAATGAAATAAGGTTTAAATATTAAGATCCTGTCACCATATACCTTATACCATATACCGTACACCATATACCATATGCCGTCGTATACTGTATGTATACCGTACACTGTATATCAGTAGCTGAGTGTGGCTAGTGGATGTCTTTCTGGAGGAAATGACGTGGCCCCACAGTCGAATCCTGCTTGGCTTTCAGCCTGGGTCTTTGAGTTACTTACCAGCTTTCTCTGAAAAAGTGGGCACCATATTTCAACCCTCAGTAAGTGTCTCAGAATGGGATAGAAGAGGTGAGGAGGAAAAAGCCTTAGCCGTGTGGCCTGACTTCTCAATGCCCTAGAGTGGTGTGAAAGATGAAGGCTTCTAAGCTTGATCTGTCTAGTGATTGTCAATCCATCATTGACTGGGGTTGCTGACAGGGGGGACATGCTTCTGGGTTGGGGATGATTCAAAAGTAGTAGGGCAGCTGTGAGCACTTTAACCACCAACATTGAGGACAGCTGCAGGACGCTGGCATTCAGACAAGTGCTGCCCAGCTGTGCTGTCCTTGGACGCTGGCCTCAGAAGTGCAGCTCACCCCACCCTGCTTTCTGCCCCCAGGGGAATCTCAAATTTAACAGTAGAGTCATTGATTGCCTGGACATTTTTTGGCTGAGGACTGTGCTGGGACAGATAGATTTCCTGATGCAGTCCTGCGCCCCTTAGAGCTCAGATGTGAGTCCAGTGTTTGCACTTGATGCTTACAGCCTACTCAGCCTAGCCCTGCCTCTTTGTAAGATAAAGAAGAGCCAATTTAATTCCGTTCTGAGATTTTTTTGTTTTGTTTTTGGTTTTTTGAGACAGGGTTTCTCTGTGTAGCCCTGGCTATCCTGGAACTCACACTGTAGACCAGGCTGGCCTCGAACTTAGAAATCCGCCTGCCTCTGTCTCCCAAGTGCTGGGATTAAAGGCATGCACCACCATCGCCTGGCTGAGATGTTTTTATTTAAAGTAAAAAGTCTTTAGAGAGATGATTAGGTCTACCAGATTAAGCTCAGCTGCAGGAAGGTAGGTGTGCCTCTGAGACCCGCTGGTGTTTGGTTTGTTTGGTTTGAGACAAGGTCTCACTATATAGTTCTGTGTAAAGAGACTGGCCTGGAAATCACAGAGATCTGCCTGCCTCAGCTTCCAGAGTTCTTGGATTAAAGGCATGCTTCACCTTGCCTGTCTTGACTTATATTAGAGGCACCTGATGCAAATTTACTTCCTTCAAATGCCTTATAAAACTTTTTTTTAAAAGATGTATTTATTATATGAGTACCTGTAGCTATCCTCAGACACCCCAGAAGAGGGCATCAGATCTCGTTACAGATGGTTGTGAGCCACCATGTGGTTGCTGGGATTTGAACTCAGGACCTTTAAGAACAGTCAGTGCTCTTAACCACTGAGCCATCTCTCCAGCCCCTTCAAATGCCTTATCAAGTGGATAACTATTGTTCATAGCTCTACTCTTTGGGTTTTGTTTTTACTAACATTTTCTTCCCTTTGTTTCTGTTGGTTTGTTTGTTTGTTTTCAAGATACAGTTTTTCTGTGTAGCTGTCCTGGAACTCCCCCTGTAGACTAGGCTGGCCTCAAACTCAGAGATTTTGCCTCTCCCTCCTGAGTGTTGGGATTAAAGGCATATGTCACTGCTGCCAGGTCTTAATTTCATTTTCCTACTATGGAGAACATTGAACATAAAAGCGGAATAGATACTGAGCCTCAAAGAGCTTCCAAATCACCAGTCTTAGCTTATCTTGTTCAACCATTTTTAGTCTAGGAATTCTGAAAGCTGCAGATACAACATGCAAAGGCCCCAAACAACAGGCAAGCAGAAATATCATATAATAGTTTTACTGCCCCCACCCCCCATCCCCACACAGAACCCCTCTCAGGACTGCAGAGTCCAGCCACACCACCTGGACTCTCACATCCCAACCTCCAGGGACTCTTGTCAGCAGCAAAAGTTCCGAGGACCTAAGTTCACATCCCAGCTTTAGACTTACTCTACTGTGTAACTTATTCTTGCTTAACCTTGATTCTTGTTTGTACATTGGGAGCAATTACAGACCCACACACCACCTCAGAATTTTGAGAGGATGAAGCAAGACAGTGACAAGCGATGGCCTGACAGGGTCCCAGGCGTTCACTACATAGCCGACTGGGCTGGGCTTGCTTTCCGGTGTTTGTATTGCTCCCTCTCCAAAGCATTTTATTGTCACCTCACACTTGCATTTATAGCATTTTCTCCCAGTGATCCCAAGGGCAGCTCTTGGGATGTGGCCTTTCTCTTACAGGCATTTCTTGGAGATCCAGATGAAATTGTGTCCCCAGAGATACCTGTTGCCACCAGTGAGGTTGGCACTACATACAGTCCCACGCTCACAGTACTGGGGCCTATAGACTTGGTTTCTCCCCCACCCCACCCCCACCTGCAGCCTAGGGGCTCATCTCAGAGTAAAGGACTCCGCGTTCCCTTCCAGCCCTGTGGAGCCAGAGGCTAGGAGTGCTGCACAGAGGACACCCCATGCTCTTCCCAGCTTTAGGGGTGAAGTGTACTTTCTCCATGATGAACAGGGATTCACAAATGCTCAATAAAACGTATACCTGCCTACCTGCCCCAGGTCCCTGGTGGTGTTTTAGATGCTCAGGTCCATGTCCCCATGTTGTCTCTCTGCAGCTGTCCTTCTGTCTCGCGCAGCCCTCAGCCCCCACATCTGGCCTCTCCAGACATGCCACCTACTCCTAACCAGCCTTGAGTGGCAGGAACAGTCATGATGCCAAAGCTCAATCTTTGAGCATGGATGCCCCATTCACTAAGACTAGGCGTCCCTTCCCCTGAGGATCAGATCCTCTTGGGCATTGTTAGTGACATAAACACTCTACAGCAGTGCCATCTAATATAAATATAATCCAGGCCACGTGTAAGGCTTTCTGGTTACAACTTCTTTTCTATTTTTTTAAAGATTTATTTATTATATGTAAGTACACTGTAGCTGTCTTCCAGAAGAGGGCATCAGATCTTGTTACTGATGGTTGTGAACCACCATGTGGTTGCTGGGATTTGAACTCAGGACCTTCGGAAGAGCAGTGGGTGCTCTTACCTGCTGAGCCATCTCTCCAGCCTACAATTTCTTTATAAAAAGAATAGAGAGCAGGGGGATGGGAGTGGGGAGGTGAAGGGATGGCATATGCCTTTAATCCCAGCACTAGATGGAGGCAGAGGCAGCTGAGTCTCTGTGAGCTCAAGGCCATCCTGATCTAGAGAGCAAGTTTCAGAACAGCCAAGGCCACACAGAGAAACCCTGTGTCTGTGTGAAAAATAAACGTACAACAATAAAAACAAACAAATATGTGTAGTCCCAAGCTCACACTACTGGGGCCTATAGGCTTGGATTCTCTCCCTGCCCCACCCCCACCCTCAGCCTAGGGCTCATCTCAGAGTAAAGGTCTCTGTGCTCCCTTCCAGCCCGGTGGACAACAACAACAAAATAGGTAAAATTAATTGTGATAATGTATTTTCTTTAATCCAATGTATCTAAGCTATTATTGTTCCTCCAGTGTGATCAAAACAACAATTACTGATGTTTGGTTTTTGGAGGTCTACTCATATAGTCCAGGCTTACCTTAAACTCACTGTATAGCTGAGGCTATCCTTGGGCTCCTGATCTTCCTGCCTCTACCCACTGGGTGCTGAGATTATAGTTCTGCACCACCATACCCAGCTACCTCATGGATTATTTTGTAATCATTTTTTTCTAAGTGTTTGAAATCCAGTATGTGTTTCATACTGGATATCTTAGATTGAGACTAAGCACATTCCAAGAGGTCATTGGCACAGAGGACTTAAGAGAACACAGATGTTGGTTCCCACCAAAACTGGATTCAGCAGGTCTAAGGCAGAACCTGAGCTTCTGCATTCCTACCAGGTTTCCTTGCAACGCCACTGGTCTAGATGTTTTCTAAAACCACTGTTGCAGTGGCAAATCCCTTAGCTGATGAAGTGTGCAGGTTAGCACCTGGTCACAGTACCCACATCTCATCCACATCCCAGGAACCCTTCTTCTCAATGCTACAGGGTTGGGAGTTGGGTACAGCAAGCAAGTGTGGATGCCAGGCAAATACCGTTTGTGTCCACCCACAATGCATACGTTGCTCGTCATATCACCCACGCAGTGTAAGGGTTAGCGTCAGACCCCCTCAGCTCAGGGACTGTGTCCTAGTCTGAGATGGTTTCCTCCTTCTAGCTCCTGATGAAAGCATGTTGGGTACTAAAACTTAATAAGCTAGCCTCCGCAAGTGCGTGCACGTCAGGAGCTGGTGTGCGACATGTGTGAGTGTGGGACAAGTCTGAGGACTGAGGCTCTAGGACATCTATACCATGAGATGTCTTAAAGATTGAGAAACGTAAATAAATAGTATAGAAATAGCTACAGCATGTACCTTTTCATGTACCACCCCAATTTTAGACCCTTAACTGCTATTTATTAAAATAAGCAGCATGGTAAACGTGCTTCCCCAATTAGTGGAAGTAAATTGGGAACACTCAGCAGATGCCCAGGAAGCCATGCTGCCTGCTCAGACCCTCCATGGACTCAGCCCTACCCTCTGAAGTTGCAGGACATGTCCACTGATGCCCCAGGGTCTCATGGGGGCTGAGGCACACATTCTAGGATTTGCTTTCACAATAGCTAGAGTGTCTATGGTTACCTTACTGATGATGTAGAGGCTTCTCACCAAGGATTTGGAAGACTGGCGGTTCAAAGTGGCCACCTCACAACAAGGACTGTGCTTCTCCCCCCATTATTATATGTAAAAAAAAAAAAAGAAGCAAACCACTGCTTATCAATTTGGTGTATGTGTATATGGTAAGCATGCACTCCATGTGATCAAGTTTTCAGTGTATAATGGATATAAAATCTGTGGAAGGGAATTCTGCTGGGGAGGGTTCATTCTCACCCACTGTTTTTAAATCATATACCATATAAGTAGGCAGTCACTGTATTCTTGCTGTGCACACACGTATTGCTGTAGGATGGACACATAACATCATGTGTGCTTGATTCGTAATATGTGATTTTTTGATTGTTTGTTTTGAGATAGGGTCTGTCTATGTAGTCTTGATTGCTCCAGAACTTATTGTGTAGATCAGGCTGGCTTCAAACTCACAGAAATCTGCTGGCCTCTGCCTCCTGCGGGGGGTGGGGGGGGGGGGAAGGGCACAGGGAGGGGGTACTTCTCCATGCCTGCCCTCATGTTTGATGGGTACAGGTCATACGTGAAGTACATGCTTGCGTGACAGCTGCATCTTTGAATAATGATCAATAAAGCATGTGCTGTCGTTGATCACTGGTCATGCTGAGCACATGTCGTATAGGTGATGGTCACTATCTAAGGCGAGGTGTGATGCATGACAGATGTGTCATATGTGATGGTCATAGACTATGACAGATGTGCATGCTCTTCACACTGACCTTGTATTCAGTATTGGGCATATGTGAGTACATGCTCCATGTGGAATATGCAGTGTCTGTGTGATGAGTATAATTTGTGAGTAATGTGTACACACACATATACTGTAGATTTATGATTGGCACAGTCTGTGGTGGATATACACTGGGAAGGTGGAGAAACACATTTTATAGACAAATAAGCACTGCGTACACCGTGTACTAAGGTAGTCCTTGTGATGGATCTGTTTAGTCCATCTCAGGCATTCTGTGTGTACATAGCTTGAGATAGGAATGTGGAGGGTGCACCTGTGTATATGCAACCAAGAGTGTCCCTGTGCCGGGAGGGGGCACGGCAGAGAATCATAGTCTATTTACAGACACCCCAGACCCTTGTTTCTCATTGTTTCAGGTTCTTCCTCAAATTCTTTCTCAAATGCAACCAGAACTGCTTGAAGAATGCCGGGAATCCCCGAGACATGCGCCGCTTCCAGGTAGGCTTGGGAAGAGTCCTCTCACCCCATGCAAATCTACCCTTTCCCATAGGTGAAGGGAAAGCCGGGACCCTGTCAGAGCAGGTCTCTGCCTAGCCCTGTGCCTCAGGCCTGGTGCCTGCTGGGGGCGGGGCAGCTCCATCTCAACTTATGCTGACTGCCAAGGGAGGCTTCATTAGAGCCCCACTTAAGAAGATGCTAATTGTGACATTTTTACATGATTAACGACCCAGGTAATTTGCATAGTGTGAAGCTGAGAACAGCTGCCCCTAGCACATCCCCAACCTGCACACCCCTCCCAAAGCAGGGGGTGGGGAGAAGGCAGCACCGATTTCCTGCCCAGAATAAAGTGGGGGCTCCTGTTGATGGCTTCTGTAACTGATGTTGTGCTCCAACTTTAGGAAGGTATTCCTATCTCCAGACTTGATTGATACTGTAGTTTCTCTCTCTCTCTCTCTCTCTCTCTCTCTCTCTCTCTCTCTCTGTGTGTGTGTGTGTGTGTGTGTGTGTGTGTGCAAAAACACTCTTTGCCTGGGAGCTATGCCTTTTTCATTGCTCCCTCGAGGTCAGATCATCTGGGGGTGTCATTGGTTAGCTGGCCTCAACTGTACTAGCACAGCCTTCACTCAACTGAACCTTCCCTCCCCTAAGGGGACTCTGAATTCCAGCTTCCAGTCACCCACCTCACGGTGCTAGTTCTTCCTAACCGTGCCCACTCAGGGATCCCCAGGGCCCCCGGCCAGCCTGGTCTTACCTGTACATACAGGTGGTGGTGTCCACAACAGTGAGTGTGGATGGACATGTGCTGGCTGTGTCGGACAACATGTTTGTGCACAACAACTCCAAGCATGGACGCAGAGCCCGACGCCTGGACCCTTCTGAAGGTCAGGACTCCCAGCCCAGCCCTGGCCAGCCTCAGTCTCCGCCTTGGTGCAGTCCCTTGACCTGGGTCCTCTCCTACCTCCCAGCTGCCACCCCCTGCATCAAAGCCATCAGCCCCGGGGAGGGCTGGACCACGGGAGGCGCCACCGTCATTATCATCGGAGACAACTTCTTCGACGGGTTGCAGGTCGTGTTTGGCAACGTGCTCCTGTGGAGCGAGGTGAGCCAGCCCCTGCCAGTCAATCTCCCTCTGAGTCTCAGGGCTGGGCCCTCCCCACAGGACCAGACCTGCAGGCTTCCCTCTTCTCCCATAGCTCATCACTCCCCATGCTATCCGGGTGCAGACACCGCCACGACACATCCCTGGGGTAGTAGAAGTGACCCTCTCCTACAAGTCCAAGCAGTTTTGTAAAGGAGCCCCTGGCCGCTTTGTCTACACAGGTAAGGGATCAGGCAGCTGAAGCAGGGACGAAGAGTCACAGAGACAGCCCTGTGAGCTCAGGGAACTCAGACACAGTTGTGGGGGGTTAACAAAAATCTACAGTTAGCCAAAAGCCCCAAGCAGCTACTCCCTATCGCCTCTACACATCCTCAGCCTTACCTACCAAGTGATCCTTCAAAGTCCTTTCCCCTCTTGACCTGCGTGTCTCTCCCTGAGTTTCTGGCCCCTTGGAAACAACTTCTACTTCAGGTCTTCTCACCAGGGGATCTCTTTGCTTTCTGGCCATGTACTCTGGAGTTCAGGACCTCCTGGAGGGATTTTCTTTTTCTTTCTTTCTTTTTTTTTTCTTTCTTTTTTTTTTTTGATTTTCCTTTTCGCCTTTTCATCTCAAAGATGCTTCCAAATGGGTTCACTATTCTCCAAATCTTTCCAGGGTGTCTTGGGTCATCCAGGATGCACTCTGCTTTTACATACTAGTGTGTGAAACCCCCCCCACACACACACACATGGAGAGAGACCCTTATATAATGTCTTGGCGAACAGTTAACACAAGGTTCAAGGGGATGTGATGAAAACTGGGTTCAGTCTGACCGCTGCTGGGAATTCCCAATCACTGCCATCTTTGATTCTGTCTAAGGTCACTGGCTTCCTGCTGTATTCACAGAGGCCTGGGGGCATGGAATACCCTCAGGTAGCTCCTTCTTAACTTGGACAGGCTGAGGTGCAAACACAGAATGGGTGGGTAGGTGGAGTTACAGGGTGGAGGACTTGACAGAGGAAAACCCACATCGGTAGTATGGTAGTACGGGAGTACTTGCTGAGCTAGGCTAAGGTGTAACTAGAGAGGAATGGGGAGCCAGGCACTGGTGGGAGCAGGGGATTGACCCAAGAAATGGGCAGGGGTAAAGCCCAAGAAATATGTACTTTATGCTCTGGGGGAAAGGAAAGGAAATGAGCTAAGTCTAGCATTGGAAGTGAAGAAAGAAGAGCTTTGAGACCAGGACGGGGTAAGGAGCTCAGGGGGAGGAGGAAGGAGAGTCAGAGACTGGCTGAACCCTTCATCCTCCTGAGCCCAAGGTTTTGCTTGGTCCCTTTCCTGAGGTGCATGCAAAACTTAACAGTTTTATCATGTTGCCGAGAAGCTACCTGATCCGTGATAAATATTATTAAGGGTTTTTGTTTGTTGTGGTTTTGTTTTGTTTTGTTTTTATAACAAATGGATATGACCAAATGCAAAAAAAAAAAAAAAAATCCTGTGTCCTGCCCCTAGGAATATAAAAGTGTGTGTGTGTGTGTGTGTGTGTGTTGATGCCAAGCTTGGCACAGCACCTGGTCCAGTAAATACTTGTTGAATTAATTTTAACTAAATAAATGAAGGAACTGAGAAGACCCTCCTGATGCTCACTGATCTATGGGAGGGAGCAGGTTTTTCTGGGCCACATGGGCTGGGCTTGGTGGAACTGAGCTCTGTTCCAGGAAGAGTGTCCTCCAAATATCGCCGTTTTCCCCAGCCCTGAATGAACCCACTATTGACTACGGATTCCAGAGGCTACAGAAAGTCATTCCCAGACACCCGGGAGACCCCGAGAGGCTGCCCAAGGTACTCGGAGGGATGGGTGGGGAATAAGGATGTCCTGTGAGCGAGGTGAGGAAACCCTTCTGGGGTCCTTGTGTGACCCTAAGGGCTGCCCTCTTGGTTCCATCTCCTCTCCTGCCCTAGGAAGTGCTGCTGAAAAGGGCGGCTGACTTGGCGGAGGCTCTGTACGGAGTGCCCAGCAGTAACCAGGTATGGCGCCTCTGCCCGCCTCCCAGCCTGAGGGGCCGGGGCTCTGATCCTGCGCCTGCCGCTGCCCCGGCCGTGCCCCGTTCTTGTCTTCGCAGGAGCTCCTCCTGAAACGTGCGGCAGACGTGGCCGAGGCTCTTTACAGCGCCCCGCGCGCGCCTGCACCACTCGGACCCCTGGCCCCCAGCCATCCGCACCCCGCCGTGGTGGGCATCAACGCCTTCAGCAGCCCTCTGGCCATCGCCGTCGGGGATGCCACACCAGAGCCGGGTGCGTGTCGCAGTCCCTGCCCTCAATAGCGGTGCAACAGAAGAGTCTTGCGCTGCCAGCCAGATCCGTTAACAGCAATCACTCTTTTGCAGGCTATGCCCGTAGCTGCGGCAGCGCATCTCCCCGGTTCGCGCCCAGCCCTGGCTCTCAGCAGAGCAGCTATGGCAGTGGCCTTGGAGCCGGCCTCGGTAGCTATGGCGCGCCCGGTGTGACTGGCCTTGGTGTGCCCGGGTCCCCTAGCTTCCTCAATGGCTCCACTGCAACCTCACCTTTCGCCAGTGAGTGTCCCCAGCCCACAGGAAGCGCGCGCGGTGGGTAGGGGTCAGCCCGGGGAATACAGAAGGGACTCAGCCATTCTGGGGTGTGGACTTAAGTTCCTGCCTAATGCGGGTGGACCCTGGCCCAGCCATTGAGAGCCCTTAGTCCTCCTTTCATATGACTGCTCCCTGGTTTTGGACTAAGTCACGGGGAGCCCCGGGATCCTGGGACCAAACCTTTTCATCTTAAGCCCTATTTGCTGACCCCAGTTGTACACATCGCTTCTAGCCCTTCCATGATTGTGAAGCCGCCCTTAATTAGGGGACCTGTGCTGAAACCTGGTGGACAGCAACCTTTTGGGCCTTCACCGGGACTTCGGGAGGAGGCTGGCGGCCCCTGCTGGAAGCCTAAGGAACCTCTAGAGACTTAGGCTTCCAGCGCCTGGCAGTCCCCAGGGATGTGTGGCTCTGGATTTCAGAAGCACTTCCTGGAGCAGGGAAACACAGGGGTTTCCCAGGGGCACGGCGGGGGGCCCTGCAGGAGCTTCCTTACCTACTGGACACTCTTACTCCTGTCCCGTCCTTCTGAGCACCTTGATCAGCCTCTCAGGTTCTCCCAGATGGTTCAGGCATCCTCTGTGATCAGAGCTGGATTCAGAATTGAGTATCTTAGTCAGGAGGTTTCAGACATTCAACAAGTTACACTCATGAACCTAAGTTCCTCTCAGTAAATGAGGATCAACACCACCCCCTGTTTCAGGTGGCTCTCTTACCTAAATATGCCACTGTGCATAGAAAGCCAGGCAAAACTCAAAAAGAGTGTATGATTTTGCAGGCTCAACCCAAGCTGTAGGTGCTAACCGACTTCCCCCTGTCATCTTGGGTTAAGGCAGTTCCCTTGGATGGATGGATGGATGGACAGTGGATTTTTATGCTTTATTATTTTGCACTACCTGTCAGTCCCTTGCAATACCAACGATTACTCAGCAGATACGTATATACACATATGGTAATAAAGCACTAGGCTTAGCAGACCCGTTCTGTCCTTCTCACCAGCGAAAACCTCTTTACAGTCACAAGGGAGGTTGTCCCTCGAGGCCTGGGGCTCTACTGAATCTGAGCAGTAGTAGCATCTGCCCATGGAGGAGCCTGTGGTGCCTCACTTCTGCCTCCCCATTCCCTGTTTTTCAATACCTGACATAACTTGACTAGTCGCCTGCCTAACCTTCCTACAAGGGCACTAATCGTACAGGCTGTGAACCTGGCCTGGCGCGTACTTTGACCTTGATTTTACTTGTGAAAGCCAAGGTCTCTCTAAGCCAGAGTCCACGCAGGCTATAGCCTTCTCGTGTCCCTCCCAAAGCAAGCCTCTCTGGGACTTAGCCCAGCACCAGGCCTCCCTGTCCACATCCTTTCAGTTCTGAGAGTCAGCCTCACAGCCTTGTTCTAGGTTTCCCTTGGCTCACCCTTTCCTGGAGACACAACAGCACCAGGCAGCAGTGATGGCTGCCCCAGTGCACAGTCTACCCTAGTCACCCCATTCAACAAGCTCAGAACTTCCAGTGAGTGTTCCCATTTATGCCCTGTTTCACCATCAGCAGGGACATTCTGGACTCTACACAGGAGGCCTGTTCCCATCACAGAATATGCTTACCCAGGCCCACATCTGTTCCCCGAATGCAGGGTGCTTTGTGACACCATACCAGTGTGCCATTCTCATTGAGTTTGCCAAGGTGTCCCTAAAAATGCCATCAGAATTGTCCTAGCCAATCATGCTGGAGCTGTCATGTCTCTGCTTGGTCTTCAGTATTAATTATTAGCAAGTCTAGAACTTCATAACTGCAAAATGCGACTGTTAGCTCTCTAGGCCTTGATACTGATATCAAGCAACACACTTCATTATATATTATATATGAAAAATGTCCAGGAAGATGCTAGCACTGAACATTTTCCTCAAGGAGATGGTGGCCATGTCTAAGGACATTAGAATAGGGTAGCAATTGCAGTCATTTTTGTGTATCAAAAGTCATAGAATGGTTGGTTCTGGTGTCAAAAGCCTTCTCAGGCTGAAGATTTCCTCCAGGAAGTGTGTACCTGCTGTCCACGTTTGCTGGTTGAGGTTGCAGAGAGGCAGAAGTGAGAGACCTCAGACAGGGGCCCGAGCAGATACAAGAGGCTTCCAGGGCCCAACTGGAGAAGACAGGGCCTTGAGTTAAACTGGAAAGAAGCAGTGTGCAGAGTGGGGAGGACAACGTGTAGGGTGTGCTGGGCAGGACCGCTCACTTGGAGAGGAGGTTTGGGTGCTTGTGTGATGGTGATTATATCGAGGCTGCACACACACCAAGCCTTCATTCCTATCTACCTACTCCAACTTTGTTGTGACCCTTGAACTTTCATGTTAGCCTTGTCAACACACACTCATAAGCATTTTAGAATTCCAGTGGAATTCCGATCTTTCCCTTTCCCTTTCTTATCTCCTGTTGTTGGGAGAATTTCCTACTGTTTGTTTTCCCTGAGACTGATCCTGTCATTTCCATCCCTGAATGTGATGTCCAAAATTCTAAAAGAAAAGGCAAGGACCGGACCTAGGCCCAGAGGTTTCCAGTTTACCTCTAGATATTACCTCCTAGTGGTCTTCTTAGGAAGACCACATCCTAGGGAGGCCTGAGCCTGCAGCCAGGTCAACAGGGACTCGCTGCCCATGTGACACCGCAACCCTGCTGCTCACTCTGGTGCTGTCTCGCTGTTGTGTCTCCCACTGCCTACCTTGATGCACCGCCCCTTCCTCGCCCCGCCCCGGAGTCATGCCCTCTAGTCCCCCGCTGGCGGCTGCCTCCTCCATGTCCCTTCCGGCCGCCGCCCCCACCACCAGCGTCTTCTCCTTCTCGCCGGTCAACATGATCTGCGCCGTCAAGCAGAGGAGCGCCTTCGCCCCTGTGCTGCGCCCACCCAGCTCCCCGTCGCAGGCCTGCCCCAGAGCCCACAGAGAGGGGCTTCCAGGTGAGCAATCAAGGCTGCCTCACAGGAACCTGAGGGAAGGGCCGACTCCATCTGGAGGTCACCAACGCCCCATGCTGTTGACCAGTTGCTTTTGGAGGGTGCCAAGTAAGAGGGTCCGCGGGGGTCCAGGGAGGACCAGCTGGACTCCTCTTCCTCGAACCTTAAAACTTGAAATGTCCTGGCCTCTGTCTAGACCCGCTCAACCGACCACTTGGCTGAGAAGATTGAAATCCCACTTGGAAAAGGTCCCCGTAGTCCAGCCCTGTTCAATCGAGCCCAGAGCAAAGAACCAACCCCAAGAGCTGAAAGAACCTTTCTCCTGTGTCCACCAGAGGGACAAACCTCGTTGAGACTGGGTCATTTAATGAACAAGAGGGCACTGACCTTAGATAAGGTTTCGCCTAGCTTCTCCTTTCCAGGTGTACAGTAATTAAGAACCTGTGTCTGGGCAGGGAGAGGGCTACTCTCACTTCTCGTACAGGCAGCAGATACTTCTAGCCCACAGAACGTTCCCCACCCAAATAGTCTCTGCGGTAGATGGCCGTGGGGAAGGAGCTAGGAATAATGGTGTGGGTAGAGCAAGTCCAGTTGGGAAGGATAGCAGTGGGAGGGGCTAGATGAGGTCATCATCTTTGAAAGACTTGCTGTTAAGAAGCAGATGTCTGGAAGGATCTCCCAGGATCCAAACCAGAACCTAACACTTAGCAGAGCACCTGGCTTGGCATTTACCCCACGACTGGTGCTTAATAACTAGAGGTTACGTTTTTAGGTGAGTGTTGGGTCAGAAGGCCCGCCTTAAGTACAGAAGGATCTCAAAGGGTTCACTGCAGTTTGATGGACAGCTGAGCTGACAGGGGCTGGGGTAGAACATACCTACAGGATAGTCTTCTAGATAGTAGTGGGCGTTCCTTAGGGAAAGATCAGTCTCCAACAGGTAAACGGTGATATTTATTCAGTTTTTGATAAACTGAGATATACTGTGAATCTTCTAGGAAACAAATTTATTAGAGCACTTTATTTATTTATTTATTTATTTATTTATTTATTTATTATTTATAAATTTTATTTATTTATTTTGTTTTGTTTGAGACAAGGTTTCTCTGCCAAATCCTGGCTGTTCTGGAACTCCAGATCTTAAATTACAAACTTTTATACAGGGTAAGAGGGTAAGGAGATTGGTTGGCAAGCTATCCATAGGATGAACTGTTGTCAAAGAAGGCCTTGCCCAAGAAGGATTTGAAGGATAATTCCCTTTCTAGTACAGGAGGCTTCAAGAAGATCTGTGGAGAGAGAAGCAGGGGTGTAGAAACCCATATGCAGATATATGTCAAAACCTAACTTATGAATGAGCCAGCAGGGTGACAGAGTGACTTAAAGTATACATGAAGACTTGGGGGGGGGGTTGGTTCAGAGTTTAAAACTTTTAAGCATGAAGACCAGAGTTTTGATCCCCAAACACACACACAGATGCTGGGTAGGCCTGGCAGCCTGCCTGTAATTCCAGGAAGGTGGAGTTGGGGATCCCTAAAACAAGCTGGTTAGTGAGAGTAGCTGCACAGGGTCAGTGAGTTCTAGGTGTCATTAAAAATGGCCTGCCTCGGCCTCAGCCTCAATGAATAAGATGGAGGAACAATTTATAAATTTTATTTATTTATTTTGTTTTGTTTGAGACAAGGTTTCTCTGCCAAATCCTGGCTGTTCTGGAACTCAGAGATCCATCTGCCTCTGCCTCCAAAGTGCTGGGATTCAAGGCATATAGCACCGTGCCTGGCACAAAATTTATTTTTTAAAAAAGCATCTAGACATTAGTTCCTGGGGGATGGTTCCCAACACCAGTGTGTGTGTGTGTGTGTGTGTGTGTGGTTTGTGTAATGCATGTATGTGCAATTACACATTCATGTGCCCACATGCATGCAACACACACACAAAGAATGCATGAGAAAAGTCAGTGAACTAAGAAATTCCAATAAAGTTAGCCAGTGTAGACTGGCTTTCTAAGGCAGTAGTAAACTTGCCTATATAGAGATTTTCCTTCCTTCATCCCTCTGTCCTTCCCTCCCTTCCTTCTTTGTTGACGTCTCAGACAAGGCCTCCGTGTAGTCCAGGCAGCCTCAGACTCACTCCATCGGTGCTCCATTAACTCCCAAGATTATCTTTTCTATTAATCAGAAGTCTCCTCCAAGCCAGGCATGAGGACTCACACTTTTAAACTCAGCACTCCAGAGGCAGTCGAGTCTCTGTATGTCTGGGGCCAGCCTGGTCTACATAGCTAGCAGAGAGTCTCTGTGAGTCTGAGGCTAGCCTGGTCTACAGAGCTAGCAAATTCCAGAACAGCCAGGGCTGCATAGTGAATCCTGTTTCAAACCAATGAAAGAGTTTCATCCAAGCTAAGTCAACTCAACACAGAGTAAGATGACTTCCTTGGTCAGTTTGTTAGATATTGCTCCAAGATGCCTTTAAAAGAATATGTGCATAGTCCTAGCTGGGCATAGTGGTACTTGATGGTAAGTCTCAGATCAGGAAGGTCTCCAGTTCAAAACCAGCCTGGGTTACATAGCAGGTCCCTATTCTCAACTTCCACAGCCACTCTGTTCTTGGTCTTCCAACTCTTGGGTAATTTGTCTTAAGATGTACATGCAGCTTAAAATGCCAGAGAGAGAAGACAGGCAGAGAGTCCTGCCAGCACACGGAAGGGCTCAGCGGGGTGGGACATGATGTAGTTTCTGCCTGAGTGTGGCAGGCAGGATGCTGCACTGGTGCTCCTGGAAGCTACCCCTTCCTTCCTGCCCTGGTCCTCACCGTCTGCTTCCTCACCTTGGCACAGGCCCTGAAGAAAGTGTGTCTGAGCTCGGGAGAGGGTTGCTGAGCAAAACATTTGCTGCACAGACGCCTGAGCTCAGACACCTGACTTCCACATAAAGGCTGAGTGTGCTGGGACACACCCGTGACCCCCAACCCTGAGGCAAACATAAAGGCTGAGTGTGCTGGGACACACCCGTGACCCCCAACCCTGGGGCAGACATAAAGGCTGAGTGTGCTGGGACACACCCGTGACCCCCAACCCTGAGGCAGACATAAAGGCTGAGTGTGCTGGGACACACCCGTGACCCCCAACCCTGGGGCAGACAGGCTCACTGGCCAGCAAGCCAACCTGGAAAACAATGGCAAGTTCCAGTTTCCAGTGAGTGACCCTGTCTCTAAAATAAAGTGGAAGAAGACACCCAGAGCCAGCCTCTGCCCTTCGACACACACGTGCACTGCTGAGCCCACTTGCACACACATACATACGTGACAGACACCCACAGAGCCACAGGGAGGGGAGGAGGAAGAGGGCCGCCTAGAGGAGAGACGCAGAAGTCAGGGAGAAGAAATCAAGAGTGAAGGCTGTCTCTCATCCTGAGAGACCTGAGGGCTCCCTCTCCCCTTTCCATCCATAGTGCTGGCCCCACACATGTGCCAGAGAGATTGACAGCCTATAGGAAATGCTATATATACTGCATTCTAGCTTCAGCCCAGAGAACAGGCAGGTAAAATCTCCAGACCACAGAAGGCTTATTTCCCTCTCTCCTTGGTGCCCACAGACCAGCCTTTTGAAGATACTGACAAGTTCCACTCTGCAGCCCGGGGACTCCAGGGCCTGGCATACACCTAATTATGGTAGGTGTCCACTGGGTCTTTCCCTTTCATCTGGCCCTGGGATGGGTTTAGCAGGGTTGGGTAGTTGGGGTTCAAGTCTTCCTTTCTTATGCCTGTCTACATAGCTGACCACAGAACGTGCTGAGAGAAAGGGCTTCCTCTCTCCTTGCAGCGAGTCTCCCTCCAAAACTTTCTTCTCTCTTCTCCCCACCAGGTCTGCAGGTGCTGTCCCCAGCGAGGCTGGACTAGAGGTCTTTCTGGACTCATGTTCATGGCCGGATGGCAGCACAAACAGATATAGGGTCAGGACTTCGGGTGGCCCTCAATCCCTGGGATACACAGGGAGAGACCGTCACCTCCGTGCTGGAGGCCCCCTCACACTTACAGACCCTTATACTTACCTCTCTTTCTTGGGGCACATTAGAAGCCCAGCACTGTGAGGATGCTCTTGGCAGGAGAGCATTGTAGAGAGGTGTTGGGATGTCCAGCCTTCCTACTGGATTGGTGCCTCTATAAGAGATGGATTTTGGGCAGACCAGAGATGTTGGTAAGATGAGCAAGAATTTGGAACTGTGGGAAAGAGGACAGCTCAGGGAGAGGTCATCTAGAGAGGCCCTGTCTGCATCTGATCAATCACACCTGACCTAGTTCCTGTGAGCAAGGTGTCTAGCAGTCTCAGGAGGTCCATTCAGGCTCCCGTGGAGCTCCCACAAGCCACTAGGCCCCAATGGCTGCCTTCACTTCCTCCGAGAGTAGCACATTCATGCTGGTCATACCCCACCTCCCTGTGGAGGTTTTAGGCATGGAAGATGCATACATGGGCCTCCTGGATTTTGACTCTGACCCCAATGGATGTTTTATGAAATTTGTCCCTGGACCATCACACACCTAGCTCTAGCTGGCCCCAAAGAACAGCCTGGCTATGCCTTGGTGGCCTCACATTCTGATGAGTTTGGAACAAAATGGAACAATAAAACCAGATGCAGGTGGCCACGCGGCCTCTTGTGCCTGCTTCCTTCGTCTGCTTTTCTTAGCGGCTCTGTAGTAGATCTCTGAGGGCCGCTTTGATCCATGCCCCTGGGCAATTTTGTGTCTTTTAAAACATTTCCAGTGATCAGCTTAGGAATTAGCCTCTGCTTTGTTCCTTCTGGATGGATTCAGTCCTAACTGGGTTGACTGAGGTATGGTCAGGAACTTAGTTTTTTGTTTGTTTGTTTGTTTGTTTGTTGATTTTTTCGAGACAGGGTTTCTCTGTATAGCCCTGGCTGTCCTGGAACTCACTCTGTAGACTAGGCTGGCCTCGAACTCAGAAATCCGCCTGCCTCTGCCTCCCAGAGTGCTGGGATTACAGGCATGCTCCACCACCATCCGGCGGCGATCAGGAACTTAGAACTTGGTATCCTGAATGCCTGGCCATGACCAAGATGAGGGTTGCCAGACATTTATGAGAACTCCAGCAGAACAGGTTAAATCTAGCCTAGATGTGTAGGGGTCCAGAAGTGAAATCCAGTATCAGAGGCTAGAGGACCTACCTGGGCTGTGAGCAGTTTATGGGTCCCAGGATGAGCTAGGCTGTTGATGTGCTGAATCATATCAGCTGCGTGTCCGTTCTAAGCCATCGCGTGAGTGAGGAACGCCATGGTTAATGGCGGACTACTCCATGTTCTCCGCTCAGGTATAAACTGGTAACTCACAGTGCCCCACTCTCTTCCCTCTCCCTCTCCTACTTTTGCCCATTCTAGATCTTGGCACATAAAGACATGTGTTTCTGTGACTTCTAGGAAGCAAATGCAACAATCTACACGCCGTATCAATATTTCTTCCTATGGTAGATGCTGGTACCTCCTGGGATCCAGGGAAGAGAAATACAAGAACAAAAAATGACTTATGGTCCATAATGACTGTAATGACTCATGTCTTTAGTGTCTGTGGGATTCCAGCCTAGCTGGGCTCCACAGCTCTGCGTCCCTCTGTTGGAGATCATCCGTAAGAACCCAGAAGCCCCTGTATCTACTCACTGCCCAAAGGCGCCCAAGACCCTCACTTGCTCTAGGCCTTTGGATGTCAGTGCCTAGGGGGCTTGGGGGAGGGGTTCTGGGTTGGAGCTGTAGGACCTGCTCTGTGTGAGGATGAGTGGGAAGGATTTGAGGGCAGATGTTCCAGCCAGAGATAGAATAGAATAAACTACAAAGGTAGAGAGGCTTAACAAGGCTGGTTTTTTTTTTTCTTCTTATTTCCTGTTGATCACTTTGCTCCTTGACAGCAAAGGAGCCCAGCATTTAAAGGGGAGGAATGTGTCATCAAATGCAGGTTTGCTGGTCATTGAGACCTAATGTTTCAAATATTTATTTTCCTTTTAACTACATGCTTACGTGTGTGTGTGTGTGTGTGTGTGTGTGTGTGTGAGAGAGAGAGAGAGAGAGAGAGCGAGAGAGAGAGAGAGAGAGAGCGCGCCTGAGGAGGCCAGAGGCATTGGATGTCCCTAAAGAGAGAGATACAGGCCACCTACAACATGGGAACTGGAAACTGAACTCAGTGCTCCGCAACAGCAGTATTCACTCTTCACAGTGCCCCACCTCTCCAGCCCCAGGGCCCAGCCTTTTAGCATCTCAGCTGTCCAACGCTCTTCCCTCCCATCTGCCAGCCCAAGAATGAAAGTCCCGGTACATCCTTGGCTGTATGGAGGCCTGGTAGCCCTCAGGAGCTGGCTCCCTGCCATGCACTCACGCCCTAACCCAGGTGGACAAAGGGGAACCCCGTCATTTTGGGACTGCCTATTCAGAGCCAACCCGTGTTGGCTTCTGTGCTAATAACTAGTTTCTCCAGGCCACTCCCAGAGCCGTCCTTAGAAGCTGGGCCCAAGAACCTTGCCAAGATAAACTGGTTATTGGTGAAATGTGGTGGAGCAGCTGCTGAAAATGCCCAAACTTGGCAGGCCTGTAGTAGGCATCCTGCTGCCTCCCAGCTTGGAGCACTACAGAGTCAGGCCAGGCCAGAAGCATTTGCCAAAGGTTGCCAGACATTGCTCTGAGCCCTTGTTGACTGAGGCCATGTCTGTCTCACCTGAAAACTAAAGAGCCCATCACCACCCTCAGTGCTGACAGAACTCCCAAATCCAGTTCCCCTGGGAGCAGCTCAGCATCGAAGGTGTGGGAAGGATGCAGGGGAGGTGTGTGCCGGGTACAGGTACACAGGAGCAGGAGAAAGAGCTCCAGCAAGGCCGTCCCCTCCCTCCACATAGACAATGTGATGGTGTTACATTGCTGTTAAATCCATAATTTATTCAGCATGCACTATAATCCGAGGTACAGGTCCATGGAATCAGAGCCTGAAGAGATTTGGACATGCACAGAAGTTCTGTCTGGAAGAAGAGAAAGGGCACAGTGTGATTCGGCATAATGGCATCTACAAGGAAATCTAGTGCCATCCCAGTTCTGAGGCTGCAGTGTACCACAGTAGGATCTCTGTTGTAAAAGGACGCAGCTCTCTAATTCCCGTGCTCCTGGTAACTGGCTGCCGAGTGCCTGGATGGTAACCTGGGTGAAGCAGCTCCCATTTGGCCATGGACAACACTTGGGAGAAGGAAACAACTGTGCACCAAGTTAGTAGCCAGCGCTCACCACAATGGCGGGATGAGCATAGAGGCTGGCAAAGAGTCTCAGGAGACACTGAGCCCTCTCGGTACCGCTCTGCCCAGTGTCTCCAGGAAAAGGAGATAGGCCTTCCTTTGTGTGTCCCCTTCTAGTGAAAGTGAAGCATCCTAGGCCACTGAAAGGCAAAGGATATGTGTCCACACATGACACCAGCTGAAGCTGTCAGAACTCTGCTGCAGAGGTGGACACAGGCAGCGGGAAGCACCCGGATCAACAATGGTCAGTTGTTGGAGGGGTGATGCTGCTGATTTAGTTAGAACTTCTATTGTGATCATCAAATCTAGCTTGAAGAGGAAAGGATTTATTTCAGCTTACAATTCCCAGGCTACATTCTATCACTGAGGGACATTGGGCAGGAACATAAGCAGGATGCAGAGCTGATGGAGGGTGCTGCTTCCTGGCTTGTTCCCTGAGTCTTGTTTAGCCTGCTTTCTTATAGCATTCAAGACCACCAACCCAGGGGTGGCATTGCCACAGTGAGCTAGCCCCTCCCACACCTTCGAGAAAATGCCCTCCCCGTGCATCTTGCAGGCAATTTTTTTTGGGGGGGGGGTTGGTTTTTTTTTTTTTCCAAGACAGGGTTTCTCTGTGTAGCCTTCCCTGGCTGTGTTGGAACTAACTCTGTAGACCAAGCTGGCCTTGAACTCAGAAATCTGCCTGCCTCTGCCTCCCAAGTGCTGGGATTAAAGGCATGCACCACCACCACCTGACTCTGCAGGCAATCTTATAGGAACATTTTCTCAGTTAGGATTCTCTCTTCCCAAATATGTCTAGGTTTGCATCAGATTAGCAAAACCACTTACCGCAGTGTCTACATTAGTTGTGTTGAACCGTAGCTTTTGTTGCTATGGGCATTGCTAAAAGCTGCTCAAAAGCACTCCCACAGGTTGGGTTCCCGTTCCCTTCTCCCTTGCCTTCTAGATCGGGTGACCCTCTGCCAGTCCCAGGGTGGGAAGGGGGATGGTGATTTATTGTCCTCCAGGCTCTCTGGAGCCTCTTTATATCAAGTCCTATTCTCCTGGTCCATTGCAAAACAAAACAAAAACAAAACAAAAACAAACAAACAAACAAAAAACCAGAACCTGCTCTATTTATTTCTCTGGACTGCTGGGACAGTGGTCCTAATTAGCAATCTCCCTTTGGCAGCTCTGGGTACCAGGATTAACAGAGCCGATGATAGAAATGACAGAAAGGGGTGAAGCGGAGCCCAGGGGACATAGGAAAATACCCAGGGAGCAAAGATAGAGTTCTCAGGGAGGTTAAATGGTGAGAAAGAAGCCCCAAGCAGGAGAGCTAATGGGGAAGGACAGGTTCTAAGACAAAACCCTAGAGAGGGATTTAAAAACAAAGTATTCATAGCTAACTCTACAAACAAAACTGGCCTGTTTCCCGCTACCCCAGCAAAGGCGTGGTGGAAAGCATCGGCTTTGACGCCTCCGGAATTGCAGGGAGTGGTAGGAGCAAGTAGAGACCTTGATGCTCATCCGTCCCAGGCAGTGAAGAAGCCGCCTCCCGTCCATGCTGTCCTCTGACTGCCCAGCGAGGACCACTTAGAAACCTAGCATTTTCACCCCTGCTCCACAGCCACAAGTGCTGCTCTGCCTCCCTTTGGGACTAATGTCACTAGGAGCCTAGTGGTGAGGACCATAGTCTAAAGTGAGCCCTCCCTGACACCCTGGGGGCCACAGGAGATGACACTTAGGGCCTGAGTCCCTACCCTTGCCTATCATTAAAAGGAACAATCCTTTAGGAACCAGCCTTGGTCATGTGGGGAAGCTGGATTTTTTACTTCCTTCTGACAAATCACTCCCCTACACACAACCCCAGATAAGCAACCAGTAAAAAGCTAGTTACACTACAAACCTGCCAGGTATGGTGGCACAGGTCTTTAATCCCAGCACTATGGAGGCAAAAAGAGGTACATCTCTATAAATTTGAGGCCAACCCGGTCTATATATCAAGTTCCAGGCCAGACAGGAAGACATAGTGAAGCCCTGTCTCAAAACAAATACAACATTTCTAGTAAAGCCAGGCCTGGGAAATGGAGGAAGGTAAATGTAAAATTGAGGCTGGCCCAGTCTACAGAGCAGGTTCCAGGAAGGCCGGAGCTTTGTGGAGAAACTCTGTCTTGAAAACAAAACAAAACAAATCGAATTTAAAAAGACCTTGGATACAACACAAAATTAATATAATTTACAGGGATGATTCTAAAGTGATTGACAGATGAGGATGCATACACTTGGAACAAAATGAAAATGGCCTTAGCAAAGAGAGTAGATTTGTAAATATGCAAATTAAAAAATTAGAACTGAAAAATACAGTACAAATTTCAACAATAAAAAATAATAAAATTAATACTAATTTTTGGTTCAACAATGAAATGAAGGATATAAACAAACCAAAATAAAAATCAGTGAACTCGCAGGGCGGTGGTGGCGCATGCCTGTAATCCCAGCACTCTGGGAGGCAGAGGCAGGCGGATTTCTGAGTTTGAGGCCAGCCTGGTCTACAGAGTGAGTTCCAGGACAGCCAGGGCTATACAGAGAAACCCTGTCTCGAAAAAACAAATTCAAAAAAACCAAAAAAAAAAAAAAAGTATAAAAATCAGTGAACTCAACAGACTAATGGGAATGACCAAAACTTTCCATTATCCTGACTACAAGGACACTATTTTCAAATCAGCCCCTCAGGCTGGGCTGTATACCACAGCTTTAGATCACCTTTGTCCTGGTCATTGTTGGTTGCAAACAGGTTTCATTTTGAGCAAAGTGCATTCGAAATCTCTACACAAATTAGAAAAAGGCAATCCCCTCTCATGCAAAACAGAAAGAAATGCTTTCATTTTATTCCTCGAGAATAATACTTCAGAGAAGAGAAACACACAGAAATAATTTTTACCTTCCCCTGCACCAAAGATGATGCCTGGCACATGTCATAGGATGTTCTAGTTCTTCTATGGATACTCGGTATGAGATGGTGTCTTAGTTAGGGTTTTATTGCTATAAAGAGACAACCATGACCAAGGCAGCATTTCATTGGTGCTGGGTTATGATTTTAATGGTTCAGTCCATCATCATCACAGTGGGACACATGACAGTGTGCAGGCACACGCGGTACTGGAAGGAGAGTTCTACATCTTAATCTGAAGACTGCCAGGAGAAGACTCTCTTCTTCAGGCAGCTAGAAGGAGACTCTTCCACACAGAGTGGGGCTTGAGTACTAGGAGCCCTCAAAACCTACCTATACAGTTGACACACTTCCTCCAACAAGGCCACACCTATTCCAGCAAGGCCACACCTAATAGTGCCACTTCCCATGGGCCAAGCATATTCAAACCATATATTCAAAGTATATCCTATATACTTTAAATCACCGCTGGATTATTTATAATGCCTGACATAATAAAACACCATACTAATAGTTACTTTATTTTATCATTTAATAGTGATGAAAAATCTACACACATTTCATACAAATTCTGCTTTTTTTCCCTGAATATTCCTGATGCTAAGTTTATTGAACAAACTCAAGAATTCCAAAGACTGAGCATGTACCTCGATGAGGAGCCGGCTTTTTCTGTATCTAAGTCCTTTGCTTCCTTCCTTCCTTGTGAGAAGAAATCAAAGCAGAGTGGTTAGACCCCGTATTCCAGTAGATAGCCTAGCTGGTCTTTTCCACTTTAAAACTTTAGCAAAATATAAGATCTTGCGTATTCAGAGTTTGCCTCTTGCTGTTGAGAGTTCAGGCCTTACCAAGCTTCTCAATGCTAACCATACCGTGCTTCCTCTGCCCACAGAGCATGCTACAGAAATCAGAGGGTAGTAGTGTTCTGTGTGATGCCATGTGGGCTAGATGCCTTTCAACTACAGGGCACCGAAGCCAGAAAAGTTAGCGTAGCATGAGGTAAAACCCTAAGCTCATAGTTTTATCCATTCTGTCTGAGTGAAACTACTTCTGACCTTTTCTAACTAGAACAAAATTCTAATGTGGAATTCACCTTAATGACAAGCAAGCTAGGTGATCATTTCAATAAAAGTGCAGAAGAAGCACTTGTCTAAACTAATACTCAATACGAAAATTTCCAGCAAACTAGTCACGTTGTAGCACATGACTTTAATCCTGGCAATCCAGAGGGAGAGACAGTTGGATTTCTGTGAGTTTGAGGCCAACCTGGCATACAGAGTGAGTTCCCTGGACTGCCAGGGCTATACAGAGAGACCCTATCTCAAAACAAAACAAAACCAACAACAAAATCTATCAACTAACAAGAAACGGAAGCCTTGAAACCTCTGTTTGCTCATCGCTCTCCTGGCTGGCGTGAACTGTGAAGCGTATGCCCCTCACCAGAGTAGAGAAGTTTTCAGCTATCTCTTAACATCTACTTGGTATTGGCATAGCAAATAAATAAATAACAAATAAAATAAATAAATAAATAAATAAATATGCTTAACAATAGAAGGAAGAAAACAATCACTTTCATATAATGTAATAATCTGTGAGGAAATCTTTCTTTGAAAAGCTTTGTGGGGAACTGAAGACAGTGATTTACAGCCCTAGCTGCTCTGGAAGAAAACCCAGATTCAGTCCCCAGAACCCACATGGCAGTTCACAACCACCTGTAACTCTCTTTCCAGGGACTCCAGTAACCTCTTCTTGCTATCCAGCAGAGTATTAATAGTAACAGCAATAGTAAAAGTGACAAGACATTTGGTCTCTCCCAAGACCTTCCTCAGAGCTCCTGCCTTCCCCCAGTGCCCCAGTGTCTTTATGGTGTGTGTGTTCTCCCTCCCTCCCTTCCTCCCTCTCTCTCTCTCTCTCTCTCTCTCTCTCTCTCTCTCTTAGGACTGGAACTGGACCTTGTGTGTGTTAAACAAATGCTTTACCACTGAACTATGACCCCTGCCCCTCTCTCTTTTTCCTTATAATGATACCAGTCACATTAGACCAGGGCCAAAATGGCCTCCTTTAACCTTTATTCCCATGGCTTTATCTCCACATTTAGTTACATTTTGAAGACGTAGAGTTGGTAGTAGTGTCAAAGATAAGTTTGGGGCCAGGCGGTGATGGTGCATGCCTTTAATCCCAGCACTCAGGAGCCAGACACAGGCAACTCTCTGAGTTCCAGGCTAGCCTGGTCTACAAAGTGAGCTCCAGGATAGCCAGGGCTACACAGAAAAACGGTCTGGAAAAAACATAAAGGAAAACAAGCAAATTTGGAGTCACAAGGAAGGAAACCCCCAGAGAAGCAAGCACCAGAAGCAAGGAGTGCATTGATTGCAGCCGCCTACATGACCTACACGACTGTCTTTCCCCTCACTGACTGAGATCGCAGTCTTTTGTGATTGGCTAGTTTTAAAAGCATTGGAATAAAGGAAACGAAGAAAGTGAAAAGGGACTGGTCTCTCAGATCACTTAATTTCTGAGAATGCAGCAGGGCTTTTATGCAAACAAAGGTTTTTTGGGGGGGAGGGTCGTCTAAAATATTTGCACAAAGTTTTACCAAGTAAGGGAAAAAAAAGATTTAAATTCCTTCCCAAGTTTTACAGCAATTGATAGAAAAGACTATTATTTACTAATATTTATTGTTTCCTACAGTAATATCACAGAAAAGGGATGCACAGAGAGAGAAGAAAGACCTAAACCTCATAAAATTTGTTCAAGATCTGTAGCTGAAAACTATGAAATTGTTCAAATTTAATTAAACAATTTAAAAGAAGAAGAATCACGGTGTTCTCATCTGCCACCCACTGTGCCTTGTAGCATGAGAGTAGTTTTTAAAAATCATGAATTTCTTGAAAACATATTTATTCTGCATTTTAGTTTGTGTACAAATACTGAGTTTCCTTATGACATTTTGGTACAGGTGCATCGTGTCGCGATCATATTCGCCCCTCACTGCCCTGTCCCGCCGGCTACTTCTTCCCTCTCCCCTTCCTCCTTACTGATGGGTTCCTGTTCAAGTTCACTTCATTGAGAAAAAGGCGTACGTTTATACTGTTTTATGTATATCTGGATCCCACATATGTGAACAATCTTTATGATTTGTATATTTCTTCTCCTACCTCTGTCCTATTCTCCCGTGATCCCTGGTGTTCCCAGTGTTCAGACCATCTGTCTGTCTAGTCCCAGAGTCCATCCTCTGTCTTCTGCTCTCCTACTCCACACACAAACCCCATGCTGTCTTTTCCCCAGCTGCCTTCTTTTCCTCAGTACTATCATTTCCACTTCCACCTATTTTCCTACAAACAACAGATTCTTTCTTACTACTGAATACAACTCCAACAGGTTGCATGCTGCAAAAGGAGAGCCTTTGACACAGATCTAAGGAGACACATCCCAGATCTGTAGCTGAAAACTACACAATGCTAACAAGAGAGGCTGAAGACCTGAGAAACAGAGAAATCCACTGTTCACAAGACAGAAGACACAGTACAGCTAAGGTGGCAAGCTATCCACTTGGCTTAACATGATTCCCATCCAAATCCTAGCAAGGTTATTTTCAGATAGATAAATGGAATCTAAACTGTATATTGGAGAGAGAGAGAGACAGAGAGAGATGCAGAGAGAGAGAGATAGTAGCAAAAAAAATCAAAAAACAAAACAAAACAAAAAAACCCTTGAAAACCAAAGGCAGAGGATTCACACTAGTCATTTGTGAGTGTGGAGTTTTTAAAGAGGTCTTGTAGCATGGTAAAATATGTGTAAAATAAACTCTATTACTTATCTGTGCTTAGGTGTACAATTTTTGGTACACTTATGATGTTGTATTGCTCCCACCATATCTGTTTCATTACAGAAGCAAACACTCGGAACTCCAAATGCTTACTATCTCTAGGTTAGAAAACCTTTACTCTCTGTGTCTGAACTTGTTCTAGGTACAAGAAGAACCAAGAATGTCTATGAACCTGCCTTATTTCACTTAGCTTAATGTTTTTGAAGTTCATCTTCCAAGTAGCTTAGAATTTCATTCCTTCTTATGGCTGAGAAAGATGTCGCATGTGTATAGTCACAGCAAGAACAAACAAACCCCATACAGTAGCACTGAGGAAACTCAAATGCATGTTCTAAGTGAAAGAAGCAAGGTCGCAACAGGTTATATCATCTTTGGCTTCATTCACAAGCGCTCTGGGAGGGAGAAATGCTTTCCCGCCAGCTCTTTCCTGGTCTGCTACTCTTGGTAACGAGAGCATTGCATTCACACCTTCAACCTATGTGTGTCTGACTCTAAACAGCCACACTCGAGGCACCTGCTGAGGCAGTGCCACATAAACTAAAGAAAAGATTGATTCTAAGTGTCATTTACTCAAGGGAGCCTGATTTTTTTTTTCTGAAAAGCTCTGATCTGATCTCTCTTTATTGAACAGCATGGCAAATATGACACCAAAAAGAAATGAAGGTAGATGTGATGGTGGCTGCCTTTAATCCCAGTATTAGAAACAGAGGCAGGAGGATATCTGTGAGTGTAAGGCCAGCCTGGTCTACAAAGTGTTCCGAGCCAGCCAGGGCTCTGTAGTAAGACTCGGTCTCAAAAACAAACTACCCAGCCTCGCCCCACAAAAGAAAACAGAATGAAGATCATTTACAGGAGTCTCCTAAAGGGAGAAATCGTTTGTCCAAACCTACTGGCTCTGGGCAGAAACCACAATCAGATGTTATCAATCTGTCCCCACTCGCAGCTTCCCACACTGGTGGGAGGAGTCGCTTTCAGGGCCTCACCGCCTCCAGCAGACGGTCTTGGGTCTGGTCACCACATCTAAAGTAAGTATGCATTGTTCTGAATCAGGGGCATGAATGGGTCACGAAGAAATAGGGAATACAGTAAAATCAAAGCCCTGCATTTAGTGGAGCTTGTAGGAGTTAATTACATGGGAAGTCCAGAGTATAATAAGATTGATTACATTGTTTTTTCCTTAAAGGTCAGTTAGTTCTCAACAGGCTGAGTATCCAGTCTGCCAACAGAAGGAGCACAGGGCTCTAAGTGATCCAAGCCACATCATTAGCTTGTTTACAGGTTGAGTGAAAATTCGATTTACAAACTTTAAACAGCATTTCTCAGAAAAATCATTCCCACAGTGTGTGTGTGTGTGTGTGTGTGTGTGTGTTTAAAAAAGTGTTTGTATGTAAGGATATTTTTGCTTGCATGTATGTCTGTGCACCATGTATATGCCCACGAAGGCCAGAAGAGGACATTGGATTCCCTTTACATTTCAGACAGTTGTGAGCTGCCGTGTGGATCCTGGGAACCAAACCCAGGACCTTCAGAAGAGCAGCCCCTGATCCTAACTACTGAGCCATCGCTTCAGCTACGCAATGTGTGTTTTAATTCACTGCGTCAGTCTATGCTGTGTATTTGGAGGACGAGATCCACTCACTTAAACTGATGCGAATTTGCATATACCACCTTGCTGTTCATTTTCTGGAACTCCCCCTGTGTTAAAATTCTTTTGTATCATTTACATGCCCATCACTCCCTTTACGACGTCCTTAGAGTTCTTTTCTCAGTGGTTGCCTTGGGGATTGCAATAACACTCAACAGTCACCCACGTCTGTCCAGCTTTGACTGTGCAGGAACCCCACCCTCTGCAGCTCACCCTCTGCAGCCCACCCCTCTGCAGCCCACCCCTCTGCAGCTCACCCCTCTGCAGATCCCCCCCCTGCAGCTCACCCCTCTGCAGCCCACCCCTCTGCAGCTCACCCCTCTGCAGCTCCCCCCTCTGCAGCCCACCCCTCTGCAGCTCACCCCTCTGCAGCCCACCCCTCTGCAGTCCACCCCTCTGCATCCCACCCCTCTGCAGCTCACCCCTCTGCAGATCCCCCCCTGCAGCTCACCCCTCTGCAGCCCACCCCTCTGCAGCTCCCCCCTCTGCAGCCCACCCCTCTGCAGCTCACCCCTCTGCAGCCCAACCCTCTGCAGTCCACCCCTCTGCAGCCCACCCCTCTGCAGCTCACCCCTCTTCAGCCCACCCCTCTGCAGCCCACCCCTCTGCAGCTCACCCCTCTGCAGCCCACCCCTCTGCAGCCCACCCCTCTGCAGCCCACCCCTCTGCAGCCCACCCCTCTGCAGCTCACCCCTCTGCAGCCCACTCCTCTGCGGCTCACCCCTCTGTGAGGCTCACTCCCTCGGCATCCTGACTCTACCTTGTCGTACCAACTCGGTTTTATGCACTGTACATCTGCCAATGTAGACTTTCTGTAACAGCTTTGAGATAAAATTCATGACTGTGCAGTTTACTTATTTATTTATTTGGACAGGTTGTCTCTAAAGAACCCCTGGCTGTCCCAGAACTTACTATAGACCAGGCTGGCCTGGAACTCAGCAGAGACCCTCCTTCTTCGGCCTTGGGAGTGCTGGGAAGTACAGCAATATGCTCAGCCTAGCAATTCATTCATTTAAATAGTACAGTTCATGGATTTCAATATAGTTGTAGAGGTATTTTGACGTTATAAACACATTCAGTTTTAGAACTGGGAAAGGCAAAAAATATAACTAAAACAAATGCAAAGCCTTCCTTTTTTTTCTTTTGTTCTAAGGCTCCTTCCCAACTGTACCCATCACTAGACAGTAATTTGTTTTCTGTGTCTACTGATTTGCCTACACTGAACATTTCATATAGAAGGAATCGTGCAAGGCCAGATGTGGTGGTGCCTATAATCTCTGCACTTGGGAGGTGGAGGCAGGTGGATCAGGGGTTAAAGACCACTCTGGGCAAACAGCACACCCCTGTCAGAAAGACAGAGGGGCTGCACAGTTGGCTCCCCGGTTAAAGCACTTGTGGCTCTTGCAGGGAATGCGGGCTTAGTTCCCATCATCTACACAGTGCCTCACAACCATTCAGGACTTCAGCTCCAGACCTTCTTCTGACCTATGGATACCATGCATGCACACTACTGGTGCATACATACATACAGGCTAAACATCCATTGTCCTGTTTACTTTTCTATTGCTGTGATAAAGCACCATGGCCAAGGCAACTTATAGAAGAAAGTGTTTAATTTGGGGTTTACAGTTTCAGAGTTACTGTCCACAATGACAGAGAAAACTCATGGAGGCAG